>NC_083415.1:48980039-49287924 GCF_020745735.1 Hemiscyllium ocellatum
TAACACTTTTCTCCTTCTAGGAGAAGAGGTCACAGCCATTAGTGAGAGGCAGTGAATCTATTTATCTCCATTCCTGATGAAGAACGTAGGCTTGAACCATTGATTCTCCTGCTCCTCAGATGCTGCCAGACTGGCCGTGCTTTTCCAGCAGATCTACAGTGAATCAACAGTAGCCCTCCAGTCATTGACAACCAGACAGCTGTGGAAGGTAATGGACCAAAGGTCAGCAGATTTTGGAATGATGGCAAGATCAGGTCCCTAGATACTGATAGAATAAGATATCACACACACACTTACGTTGACTTAATATCAGCAGTCACTGAAGATGATAACATGAACTATTCTGACTTTGAACCCTTTCACCTGTGTTATCACCATGAAACAGAAGATGGAGAAAGGGTGTAAGGAAGTGGGGTCATGTTCACATCTCTGCAGAACACGATTGCACTACTATTCTGGATTAGTGGTGCTGGAAGAGCACAGCAGTTCAGGCAGCATCCAAGGAGCAGTAAAATCGACATTTCGGGCAAAAGCCCTTCATCAGGAATAAAGGCAGAGAGTCTGAAGCATGGAGAGATAAGCTAGAGGAGGGTGGGGGTGGAGAGATTGCACCAATATTGTCAATTCCTGTCCAGTGTAAACTTACCGCTTAATAATTTGGAAGTACTAGCTTTCAGAGTGCTGTTCCTTCATCAGGTATCTGTGGAGCAGGGCCATAGGACACAGAATTTATAGCAAAAGATTACAGTGTCATGCAACTGAAATGATATATTGAACAAACCTAGATTGTTGTTAAGTCTTTCACCTTTTTGAATGGGTTACAGGTTTCGGTTCATTAATATGTAAATCCCAGAACTTCTATTAGGTCACATTGTCGAGGAGGTCCTCAGGAGACAGACGTAGGTTGCAACCAACAGGATACCCTTCATTGTCCAGTGCTTCCCGGGAGCCAAAAAACCAAGCCATGTTCTTCGCAGCCTACAAAACATTATCGATGAGGATGAGCAACTCGCCAAGACCTTCCTTATGCCTCCACTTCTCCCCTTTAAACAACCACCAAACCTTAAACAGACCATCACTCACAACAAATTGTCCAGCCTTCAGGACAACATCGAACACAACACCGTACAACTCTGTCATGGCAACCACTGCAAGACATGTCAGAGTGTAAACATGGATACCACTATTACATGTGGGGATACCACCCACCCTGTAAGCAGTAGGTACTCATGTGACTCCGCCAACATTGTCTATCTCATACGCTGTAGGGAATGGTACCATTGACAGACACCGAGCAGAAGCTATGGCAATGGATGAATGGATATCGCACAACAATCACCAGCCAGGAGTGTTCCCTCCCATTCAGGGACATTCAGCCTCAGATCTTCGGGAGACCATCCCCCAAGGTGGACTTCGGGAGAGGCAAGGACACAATGGCCGAGCAGAGGCTGATAGTCAAGTTCAGTACCCATGAGGATGGCCTCAACCGGGACCTCGGGATCATGTTACACTGCAGGTGACTCCACTACACCACACACAAAACACTCACACACACACACACACATACACACACACTCTTACATACTCACATACTCATGAAGACTCTTTCTCTCATATACATACACATACACCCCCCCAACACTCACACCCCTGCACACACCCTCTCACAGGCTTATACTCTATCACACTCACACATACACACTTTACCAAGCTTGCACACACACAAACAAACACTCTCTCACATGCACCTACACTCACAGGCACACACTCACTCTCTCTCTCACTCATGCACAGGCACACACATATATGTCTATGGAGTGAATTTGTATTTACGAATTACATTTGCAGATATTTTGCTCAAAAAGCACACAATCTGCAGGCAGTCAATGCAGGCAGTCAATCCATGTAATATTTTATAAATTCCACTTTGGAAACAGAACCAATTTGACTCAAGATTGGGATACAGACAAACTCTAACCTCACTTCTGTAATGCATTGTCTGAGCTGAGATGTCACTCCCAATGGCTGTCAATGTGGTCATAGTTCTCAAATTCTATATCAGCAGGTCCTTCCAGTCTCTCCTGACTTGTACCTTCTATATTGTGGACAGGCTTTGAGGAGTTAGGAGATTAGATGTTTTTTGGAGGATTCCTAGTCTCTGACCTGTTCTTAGAGCCACAGTACCTACATGGCCAATCCAATTCAGTTCCTGGTCAATGATAATGCCGAGAATGTAAATGGACATGTGAATGTGCACGTTGGAGATTTTCATAGCCTGGCATTTGTGTGGTGCAGAAGTTGCCACTTGTCAGTGCAAACCTGGGTATTCTGTAAGTCTTACTATACTTGAATATGGACTCTTCGGTATCTGAGGAGTCAAGTGTAGTTCTTATTCTTGTGCAATAATCAAAAAACTTCCCCATACTGATCTGATGATACAGGGAAAGTTACTGATGAAGCAGCAGAAGGCAGCTGGGTTTATGACACTACCCTGAGGAACTCCTGAATGGATACCTTAGGGAAGAAGTGACTGACTTCCAACAACCACAAATACCGTCTTTTGTTTTGGGTTTGATTATAACCAGAGATGCGTTCACACCCATTTTCCAATGGTTTTGATAAAGCTCCCTGATGCCATAATTGGTCAAATGCTACCTTGATGGCCAAGGGCAGTAACTCTCACCCACCTTGTACCAATTCTCCTTGCCTCATTCTGCCCCCAGCCCATTCACCACTTCCATCCTTGGAATTTTGTTGCATTGTCCATGTTTAATTTAAGACTGTGACAAGGCCAGGAACTGGGTGCCCCTGGCAGAATGCAAAATAAGTTTCAGTGAGCAGCATGCTGCTATGTAAATGCTGTGTGATAGTTCTGTTGAATACTTTCACCTTCGGAGAGAAATGCTGGTTCATCTTCTACAGATCCAATGCTATCCACAACCTCAGCAATTCTAGAAAACTGCTGGAGGACAGATTGCTGAATGTTGTGAGACACATACAAGACCTTTTGAATACTGGCATTCTCAGCTAAGATTCCTTCAGTCGAAGCCTGTCAATGAGTCTGTTGCAATGTGTTTTGGTGACATGCTACTTGAATGCTGGAACTTTTTGGAAATTGTGGGATGTGGGTGTGAGGTTTGCAGTATGTGAGGATGCATGAATATCCAATACATTTGTTCATCTGATGAGCCGGTTATGGGAGTGTGGTGCACGGAGCATTGTCTGAAATTGGCAGAAAACTCACTGGAAAAAGATATTTGAAAATATATTTGCTGACCCCGTCCACTTGTGTTCGTCATGGAACTTTTTTATCCAGGTCCTCTGGCCAGATATTTGGCTTTGCCCTCAACAGCCAGCTGTTCTGACTGACTTTGCCATATCTGTCTTGAGAGCACTTGACCTGTTCCAAATATATCACCTCTTTCCTCTATCTACCGTTCTGAAATGAAATCCCCAACATTGGGTGTCATGGTTGCTCAGAATGCCAGAGACCTGGATTTGATTCCACTCTTGGGTGAATGCCTGTATGGAGTTTGGACATTCTCTCCATGTCTGGATGCATGGTTTACTCCCACAGTCTAAAAATGCTCAAGTTAGGTGGTTTGGCCATGCTAAATTGCCCACAGTCTCCAGGGTCATGCAGGTTAGGTGGATTAGCCATGGGAAATGCAGCGTAACAGGGATAGGGTAGGGATTAGATCTGGATGGGATAATCTTCAGAGGATCAGCGTGAAGTTGAAGGTTGAATGTCCTGCCTCCACACAGTAGGGGTTCTGTGATTGCATTCAAGAACCTCAGAACTCCCTCGTTGACATTGTGCCCATTATTCTTTTATCTTCTTGCTCTTATGCACTTCCCAGCCAAACGAATAGGCTGATACAGCAAGTATTCAACTCATTTTCAAGAGACATAAACTCTTGCAGGCTAACTTTAAGAGATGCTAACTTGTGCTTGCCTTGCATGATTGTGTAATGAAGCCACACTACAATAGTTTAGGGCTGCTTGCCACAGTCATGGAAATTACTAGGCAGCACAATATTTACATTACATTCAATGGATGCAGGTTGAACAACTTTTCAGAATTAGGTGAGCAAGTTTTGATGGAGGAAATTTACCTGTTCCTTTCCCTCCCTCTATTATTAAGGAACATTACCCATTCGTGACTTCATTCTGATAGCAATCACAAGCAGAGAATCGCAGGCTTAAACCTCATTCAATTAGTATATATGATTGATTAGACTGTTAATATACTGCACCAATATATTTGATCCGTGTATCTTTATTCTACTCGTGAATCTGCCTTCATAACGTACAAATAATAAAAAGATGATTAAGACATCTTGATCAGCCACGTGAGTTGATTATCATAGCAATCTTATCACTGTTTATGTTGCTTGTCATGAATGTGGTCTTTTATTGCATTTGCAGTCAATTTTTAGAATTTTCCTTGTACAAATAAATAGGCTAATATTAAGAAAACTAATTAAATTTTTATGTTCTTGTTGACTGATGAGCGAGTATCAGTAGCTGTATTGTAGCTTTCTGTTATTTGATATTTCCTCCTCTTGTGCATCATTTATCAGCAAATGGAAATTTATACTTTGCACTGTTATTTAATTGATATGAGTTTTAATAGTTTCACTCCTGCACACAATGCTTTAATTGATTATTATTTTATCCTCATCATAATGGTTTCTTTAAAAATGGTATCACATGAAATTTTGATATTGAGATTCTGAATCGTTTTGTTCTATTTAAAGTTTTGTCTTTTTTTGTTTAATTCCATTGTCTGGAACCAATTCAGATTTGATCTCTTAAGCAGATATTGGCCTCCTGAATGCCCAAATTATCTGGAAAGCTTCTGGTGTAATATTTAGGGACAGCGCAGGACTTGTTCATTCAGGAAGGATTTTTCAAATTGCTTAAGCTCCTGCAATTAGTTAATATGCACCCATCTTGAAACAAGGCAGAAATAGTAGTTCAGGCAAACCTGAGGTGGATGGTTGTTTGTCACCATTATTCCAGACATAACTCATCAAATTAGGGGCAGGAGTGTGCTATTAAGCACCTTGAGCCTATTGCACTGTTCAGTGAGATCAATAGCCTCAACCTTTTTCCTGCCTCCACAACATCCCCCAAAAAAAGGAATTCGGTGAGTCACACTCCCTCAAATCTTTACATTTCTTTTTCTCAATTAAACAGTTCGCTTTTGAAGGTTATTCTTGGATCTGTCTCCACCTCCAAATCCAAGTGATTCCTTGCATAAAAATGGTTTTGCCTTGTATTTCGTCTGGTTCTCTCGCTAATCAGCTTAGACCTGTGCCTTCTCGCTGTGGAGTTTAATATTTAGCTGTCCTTTCGATTCCTCAGTTTTAGTCTCATAATGGCAAGCATTCTGTGCCATTAAGTTCAGAAGGTTGACAGAGATTTACCAATATTGTAGCTGTCATCCCATTTCCTTGTTCACTTTGACACCATTCTAACTTGTACAGCATGAATAAATCTTTGGATGGTTCAAGAATTGGTTGAAATACATATTTGAGTTCACTGGCTTAGAAAAGTCTTTTCTTTACAGTACAAGTTTGCCGACTCAATAGCATATTACTTGTAACCGTTTCATGTTCAGTTGGCTTTAGCAGTTTCTGATAAACAGTAGTGAAGGCTGAAAGATAATAATCCTCCTGCCAATGAATTATGTCACATAAAGCTTTATTTGATCTTCTGCACTGGCCTGTCAGTAATGCCTCAACTTTAATTTATCACTTTAAAAAATATATTGATATAATCATTGTGTTTTGCATATTATTTTTATTACTGGTAAGGGCAAAGTTTTCTTCATTCACTTAAAGTTTATATTTTCTTTATGCAATTATGCTGCTGTTAGAAATTGGAACTAACAGAACTAGTTATCAAATTTCTCTGGCTTGCTTGCAAATTCAACTATTAGCTAAATAGTAATTGTGTAATTCATGTCAAAATTAATTATGTGCTATTCATGTCAGTTTATTTGAATTTAATTGTTTGCTGTCACTGTAATAGATTTGTATACGTTTCCATTAGACATATATTATGAAGAGTTTAAAATAATGGAGTTTTTAGTACGTGGGGCCCAGGCATTATGTTGTGCACAGGCACTGCGAGATCTTGATTATATTTGAAGTTCTTGTCAGTTAGGGACAGCGTGTGGAGTCTGTGAGAGATTATACAGCTGCTGCTATCAGTTAGGGTTAGTTTGTGGAGCCACTGAGTCATACTGTAGTTGGTGCTAAAGCACTTTTGTTATGCAGAAGCACGTCAAGATGTCGTTTAATAAATTCAAAAGTTAACCCTTTTGCCGAATGGAGCTAGATTCGTTATATTATTGAGAGTTATAAAGTGGAAAAGAATATGAGCACCCTAGGATGAGTGTGCACCCTTTACTAAGAATTTAGTAAAGCTCATTTACATCTCTTAATGAAAGAGGGAATTGGTATAATTGCTAAATGGAAAAAAAGAGTGCATTTATGTAGTGCCTTTCACAGACTCTGAATGTCTCAAAGTGTTTTACAGTCAATGAACTACTTTTGAGTGTAGTCACAGTTTTAGTGTGGGAAACACAGCAGCAAGTTTGCATATTTTAATCTACTACAGATGGCAATCTGATCATGGCCACAAAATCTTTTCATGAGAGATTGGTTGATCAATACATTTTTGCCAGTTGTCTGAGATAATCTATTGTTTTTCTTTGAAATTGTATCATGAACTTTTTGATATCCACCTGAGAAGTCAGACAACACTGTGGTTTAATGTCTCATCTGAAAGTTAGCACCTTAAAAAGTGTTGCTTTCACTCAATACTTTTCTGGAGTGCAAGCTCATATTTAATTATACAGTAAAATAATTTTGGTTTGAGAAAGATTTTGAATGGTATGCATCTGCATATGGATGATTACTTTATAAAAGCTATGAACGGATTTATCCAAAACCTTTCCCATCACCAGAGAAGATCCCAATACATAGTCATATGAGGGAAAACTATTCCCTTTCATTTGGAAAAGTCTTTAGAAACTGATACTACTTGTGATAGCATGAATCTACCATTAGATTCAACAGTAAAATTAGCAACAGATTTTTAACATGACTGAACAATGAGTGTAAGTAGTTCTGGTGGCAAGACTTATTTTTCTAAGTTAATTGGTTTATCTAGTTTGATACCAAACAATCGCTCCCCCCAACCTCACCACACACTCACCCTTTTTAGTAGCTCACTGAGGTAGCTAGTCAACAATGAGGAGAACCTTGAGAAACTGAAGGATTTCTACCAGCACTGGGAATATTGATGAGAGACCTAACTTCAAGATTAAAAAGATTAGTGTAGAGTAGATAGTGATCGATTGTCTCCACTGGTCAGTGGAGGTTCTGAGGAAGGTTCACTGGGCTCGACATATTGACTTTGATTCCTCTTCTGCCAGACCTGTTGAGCTTTCCAGAAACATCTGAGAAGATCAAAAGAATTAAGAAAGGAGGTTGGAAAGAACATGGTTTATACAGTGAATGGTTAGAATTTGGAATTCTCTGTCAAGTACTTTCATTGAAAGACCCAATGAATTATTTTGAAAGCAAATTTGGAAAAGTAGAATGAGGAATGGAATAGTAACATTGGGCCAGGCAGCTCCTTTGTAGAAAAACCCAAATTGGATCGCTGCAGATCAATCCTTTGCTGCAGCATTCTGTCATATGTTACTCCAAAAAACAATTGTTATGGGGATTCAATTGTGGGAAGCATCACCAAGAAGGCCAATTCAAGTTGGATCTGAAATCCAGAAATGAACACTTCAGAGTTTTGGTCATTCATTAGAAATCAAGTGCGGGAGCTGTGGCTGACTTTAATAAAGACATAGAACCTTAATCTCATCCTTGCGGGTCCACCAACCTTATTTCTTTAGTTTCTTTTTAATAGATGATATTTACCTGGGCTCAATTGCTAACCATGTTATTAAATTCCCTATTACAATAAATTATTATGCAGAGCTGTGAGTCACAGATGACTCAACACAAACTAGAATGCCATTGAAGAGTTTCATCTTTCCACTGGAGAAACATTTTCAGCTGCAGAACTGCAGATTATTGATTTTCTTTTGTCAATGGGGAATATTTAATAAAACATATATAATAAAAATCACAAGCATTTTACAACTATGTTTTTAGGGGAATAAATTCCATTAATAACAAAATGCTCAAGCTCATTGAGTTTTATGTTAAAACAAGCAAGTATGTATGTAATAACATATATTTTGCATAAATTATGCAAGTTAGAGGTCACGACATATGAAGGCAAATATAAATTGGTTATCTGATTTATGCAAGTTATAACTGACAGTTTTTCATTTGAAAGCAGTATCTGCCTGGAATTGTGTATTAGGATGTAGTTACCTTCAATTCTTAGAAGGGTGATCCTGACTTTAGCTGTCTACTCAGACAGAGAGAGACAGTGGAAACTCATGAAAAGTTATCAACTTGAAACAATAACGTTGTTCTTCTCTTTCCACAGATGCTGCTTGATCTGCTGATTGTTTTACAGTACTTTCTGCTTTAAATTCCACACTTTCCTTGAACATGGCATTTTTCTTTTGTTTAAGCTAGAAGCAAGTTGCTTCCCACGCGGAGTGCAAGACACTTACATTGTGACTGGCTCAAGAGCTACATTGGCAGATGGTTGACAGTGAACAGCCAGACTGCCCTTTTGATCAAGGAGTGGTTAATATTGTAGAGAAGTCTAAAATAAATTGAAAATAAAACCCATTGGAGAAAGTAGAACAACATTTTTTGAAAGAAGAACGTTAACTATCTATACATCATTTGACAAAAGTAAGGGTTACACAATGCATTTATTTGGACAACATTGTACAAAGTGCACCAGGTAATAATGGAGCTTTATAGAGAGTTTCAAGATATTTGTGACTTTATCAGGTAAGTTTATAATCCATAAAATAAATGACGTGCCTGCTGAACTGCAGTTGGCCTGTATTTTTCTGCAGAACTCCCATAACCCTTTTCAAAGCTTTATATCACTGTTACTCAGGGTGAGCCAAAGGCAAAACTTTCCATTTCGCTTAAACAAATAATATAAGCAAATCACTTTTGAAACAGGTCATTTGCAAAGGATATTTTTCACAGGAATTGCTGCGCATTTGTTCTTACTTCTTCAGCCAATTTGTCTCATTTACTGAAGCGAAGTCTATTGGGACACAGAAGCTCAGCCCAAATTCAGAGATAGGCGTCTGACAAGGTAAAACAAAGCACAGAGATTAAAAACATGCTCTGGGCAGACAGGAGCCTAACTCTCCCTGTTAAAGATTATTCAGACTCCTCTGGAAACCTCCACATTCTCTGAAATCCTGGCAGTAGTCTAGCAATCCTGTGTAAATTGACTAAATTAACCCATTGCACGCATGTTGCTGCAAGTGTAAGATCCATTACATAACTATAAAGTTCTCTTTAATCCAGCTCTAAAATTAAATATAAAAAAGAGAGTAATTTTTTGAAGAGTCCCTGTTGCTAAATGATATTATTTTCATGCCGTCCATAGCTATCTATGTAATTCCTCTTCTGTCAAGACAACAGAAAGTTGAGATGCAAATGCCTCCATTCCTTGCAATGTCAATGCTTTCTTCATGGTTTGGCTTAGAAAGAGAGTGTCTTTGCTGGCCACTTTTAAAACAAGTCATTTGCATTTGTGTATGGTAAGAAGTTGGAGCTGCCACCCTAGTACAGAACTAAAAGAGTTTAAAATAGAACATTGACGAGAGGCAAATCTGTACCGCCTCTCAGTGAGTCACAGAACATTAGTAGTCACAGATTAGACATGAGTAAATTAGAAACATTTAAAAAGACTGTTACTGCTCAAAGGGTGAATAACGATGTCCTACAACTCTGTTACTTATCCTGATTTTATTTGCACAATTGTTCTGTAGCTTGTTCTGCTTATGTATCACCTGCTTACTGACATTTTGTTGCACTCTGTGATGCAATGTAATTGTCACTACACTATCCACTTGCACATGTGTCTTTCTGGCATTTTTGTCAACTGATTTGAAGTGGAAGCATGAAGTGGATTCAATCTCATAATACACCAACTTTGAAGTAATGTTGACAAATCTACTGCACAAAAATAGATATTTAACAAAGTAAAATGAATACTTGAGTTACAGAACTGCCAGCCTTTCCTTCTTATAATTTTTTGTGCTCATGCTGAGCAGACAGATTGGTTGCAGCATCAGAAATTTGAACATTTTTATGTTTAAGATCCAATTTCCGCCAACAAGCTTTCTCCAGTCAGGTTTAGACAAAGAAACTATAAGAAAACATGGAATGAAAAATAGTTATCTATCTTGCGAGTCTAGAATTGGCTGCATGAAAAAACATCATAGTTGGGAGTTATACAAAGCTTACTCATTTTTGGAACCATTAGATATATTTTTCATTGCAGGCTCGTCGTTGTGATATATCGGTCTCTAAGGACCTATTTAATTTAATTAGTGAGTTAAAAATGTCAAAGTGTGACTCACTTCCCTTCAAATTAGTTACATCTAGGGACTCTGACTAGGAATGCTTTAAAGAAATGAACGAGTTGCAAAGGAGTTACTCCCTCTAGTAGTTCATTAGGAGAGTCAATTAGAAATCCAGATAAATGACTAATTTTAGGAACGTTTCAAAATGGAATATGCAATAATGATTTAAAGCCTTATTTCAGAGAAGGTTGAAAGATTTCTATAAACTAAAGAATGTACTGATTGACAGCCTTCCACTTTATGCAGACTTCTGACACCAAATGACCGTTTAAAATTATATTTCTTTAAACGTCACAATAAATTGCATAAATGTAGTGACATTCATGATCAATATTATCATCTCATCCTACAATATCAATTAAAAAATGAAAAAGTTGGCTTTTATTTAATTCATTTCATTTGCTTCATCACATCCATTTAATGACTGTCTCATTTTACATGAGAGTTCAATATTTTGATGCAGTTTGAACGCATTATGCTATGAAAAGTTCCTTATTTTCTTTACTATATAGCTGATTCAGTTGTATTGGTACAAAATACTGAGGTTTACTCTGACATTGATCCTACATCACCACAAATTCATGACAAAGGGTCTCCTAAACTGACCATTAAGTTCTCAGTGTTGGTTCTGCAGCTGGAGGTGCTGGGCTAGCTCAGTGCACACACATCACACTGTTAACTTTTCATGTTTCTGTTTGCAAATCCAATCTCTATTCAATTTGTCTCACTATTCAGTTGTGTTACTAAGTAATTGTCAAGTTTATCAGTGGGAGTTGTCTAGCGACTGCCAGCAGACTGACAGAATGCACACCTCATGTAAAGTCAACACACCAGAAATGTTTTTGTTTTTCACTGTCATGGCCAGCGAAACAATGAAAACTTAGAGTCAAAAATGTATTGAACATGAAAAATACATATATATATATATTTGTGAAAATTGTGAATTGCAAATCTGAAATAAATAGAGAATGCTAAATATACACAGAAGTTGTTTATATTAAAGAGAGAGACAAGTTAAATTTTTGGGAACAGACCCTTGCTCAGAATTATTCAGAGAGAAAGTTAATATCCAAAATATTATTCTATTTCTCATTTTACACGCACTCCACTTGTGATGTCCCACATGCAAATATTTATCTCAGCATGAAGGGATTTTATGAATAAATAATTTAATGTGACAAGATCTCTTGTGAACTCCAAATAGGAATGAAATCACAGTTTTAAAAGGTCTGTTTGAATTTAATTACAAACTAGACTATCTTTTAAAAGTGAATTCGAAAAGAAGAGTTAAATCAATATTAAACAAAACTCATGTTTTAATCATTGTGATGTAAACAATGTGCTCTTTAAAATATAAATTTGGATGTTCATGCTCTTAAAATAGTGCAAGCACACAAAATACTATATTAAATTCCTCACAAGATAAAATTATACATGTTCATCAAATGCCTCAACTCTATGGTTGATTTAAAATTTAAAACAAATCAATAAGATTGTACAATGAGATTGGCACATCAAACTATTCTTTATGTGGTTAGTATCATTAAAACCAATAGTGTCTTACAATAATTTTGATGTAATAAATCAATGTACAATATTCAGAAATTAATGCCTGCTTGGATAACAGCTCTTAAAAATCATGTCTGATCATAGTAAATTAGCAAGTTCCAACAGACATTCAATACTCATATTATCTTAAAATGAATTTCCTTGACAGTGTATCCCTAGAGACATACTGTTCACAATAATTAGTATAATGTGTTGGATATGTTTTTAAGAAATGAACCATCTCAGGGCAAATACTATTGGTTAGATATTGTAAGACCTTACTTAGGATTTTAATTTTGGCTTGAGTACTTGAAGTATAAATGAATGAATTCCATGAAAAAGGCATTGTACCTATCAATTCAGTACTTAATTTAAATTATTAAATGAATGGAGTACACAAGAATCTCACCCTGGACCATGTTAAGCGACCAGGGTTCAGCAGTGAAGATTGTTGGGGACCTTCCAGGAGCAGCAGTTTACTGTTTTATATGCTGTTGCATTGTTTTGGAACTTTGGAAAAAAAAGGCAAAACAACAGCAGTTTTAAAAGGGAGAAGGGCAGACAAAGGAAGCACATGGTGAGGACAGTGCAGGAGAGAGAGAGAGAAAAAAACCTGCACAATTACCTCCTCTGCTGTTTGAATTCGTATATCACTGGACGTCGGAGTGCATCTCGGAAAATTAACAAACAGTGAAATTCACAACTAATCTTGGAGGAACTGTTGGGCAAAGTTCACAGCACAGAATCAGATAAGTTAATTGTTGTTCTAAGTCTGTCCAACAGAAAGGCTGCAGTAGTGTGTACAGTGGATTCTTTCTTGATTATATGTTTTTGGAGATAAGTCTCTTGATTACACTAAAAATATAAGCCATAGCTATTAATTTAACCTGGGGCAGTGTTTGTAGAGGAATAAGGTGGTGTTATTTTCTGGGTCTGTAGATTTTGAAGGAGCAAAAATGGCCTTTGCAGTGATATGTACTTCTTGTCAGATGTGGGAGTTTAAAGAGAGTTTAAGGGTTACTGCGGATAATATCAGCCATAAATGCTGTTGGATGCAAACCTTATCAGATCGAGTGGATCAGTTGGAGAGACAAATAGAAGCGATGAGGAATTTGCAACAGCTACAGTATGAGATGGATGGAAGTTATAGAAAGGGGGGAAAGTCTCAGATACAATCACATAGATGGGTTAACTCCAGGAAGGGTAAGAGAGGTGGGCAGCTAGAGCAGGAGTCTTTTGTAGATATACCCATTTCAAACAGGTATGCTGTTTTGGAAAATGGAGGGGTGATGAATTCTCAGGGGAACGTAGCACAAACAGCCAAGTTTCTGATATTGAGACTGGCTCTAATGCAACAAGGGGTACATCGGCTTCCAAGAAATCAATTGTGTTAGGAGATTCTGTAGTCCAAGATCCAGACAGATGTTTCTGTGGCCAGCAGAGAAAAAGCAGAATGTTGTGGTATTTCCCTGGTGCCAGGATCAAGGATGTCTCAGAGAGGGTGCAGAATGTTCTCACGGAGGAGAGGGGCCAGCAGGAGATTATAGTCCACACTGGAACCAACGACATTGGAGAGAAAAAGGTTGAGACTCTGAAGGGAGATTACAGAGAGTTAGGTAGAATTTTAAAAAGGAGGTCCTCAAAGGTAGTAAAATTTGGATTACTCCCAGTGCTGCGAACTAGTGAGGGCAGGAATAGGAGGAAAGAGCAGATGAATGCATGGCTTAGGAGTTGGTGTATGGGAGAAGGATTCAGATTTTTGGATCATTGGAATCTCTTTTGGGGTAGAAGTGACCTGTACAAGAAGGATGGATTGCACCTAAATTGGAAGGGGACAAATATACTGGCAGGGAAATTTGCTAGAACTGCTTGGGAGGATTTAAACTAGTAAGGTAGGGGGGTGGGACCCAGGGAGATAGTGAGGAAAGAGATTGATCTGAGATGGGTACAGCTGAAAACAGAAGTGAGTCAAACAGTCAGAGCAGGCAGGGACAAGGTAGGACTAATAAATTAAACCGCATTTATTTCAATGCAAGGGGCCTAACAGGGAAGGCAGATGAACTCAGGGCTTGGTTAGGAACATGGGACTGTGATATCATAGCAATTATGGAAACATGGCTCAGGGATGGGCAGGACTGGCAGCTGAATGTTCCAGGATACAAATGCTACAGGAAGGATAGAAAGCGAGGCAAGAGAGGAGGGGGAGTGACATTTTTGATAAGGGTTAGCATTACAGTTATGCTAGGGGAGGATATTCCCGGAAATACATCCAGGGAAGTTGTTTGGGTGGAACTGAGAAATAAGAAAGGGATGATCAACTTATTGGGATTGTATTATAGACCCCCCAATAGTCAGAGGGAAATTGAGAAACAAACTTGTAAGGAGATCTCAGCTATTTGTAAGAATAATAGGGTGGTTATGGTAGGGAATTTTAACTTTCCAAACATCAACTGGGACTGCCATAGTGTTAAAGGTTTAGATGGAGAGGAATTTCTTAAGTGTGTACAAGACAATTTTTTGATTCAGTATGTGGATGTACCTACTAGAGAAGGTGCAAAACTTGACCTACTCTTGGGAAATAAGACAGGACAGGTGACTGAGGTGTCAGCGGGGGAGCGGTTTGGGGCCAGTGACCATAATTCTATTCGTTTTAAAATAGTGATGGCAAAGGATAGACCAGATCTAAAAGTTGAAGTTCTAAATTGGAGAAAGGCCAACTTTGACGGTATTAGGCAAGAACTTTCAAAAGCTGATTGGAGGCAGATGTTTGCAGGTAAAGGGACGGTTGAAAAATTGGAAGCCTTCAGAAATGAGATAACAAGAATCCAGAGAAAGTATAGTTCTGTCAGAGTGAAAAGGAAGGCTGGTAACTATAGGGAATGCTGGATGACTAAAGAAATTGAGGGTTTGGTTAAGAAACAGAAGGAAGCATATGTCAGGAACAGTCAGGATAGATCGAGTGAATGCTTAGAAGAGTATAAAGAAAGTAGGAGTAAACTTAAAAGGGAAATCAGGAGGGCAAAACGGGGACATGAGATAGCTTTGACAAATAGAATTAAGGAGAATCCAAAGGGGTTTTACAAATATATTAAGGACAAAAGGGTAACTAGGGAGAGAATAGGGCCCCTCAAAGATCAGCAAGGCGGCCTTTGTGTGGAGCCACAGAAAATGGGGGAGATACTAAATGAAGTTGGCAAACAAAGTGCCAATGTTTAAGAAGGGTGGTAAGGACACGTCAGGGAACTATAGACCAGTGAGCCTGACCTCGGTGGTGGGCAAGTTGTTGGAGGGAATCCTGAGGGACAGGATGTACATGTATTTGGAAAGGCAAAGACTGATTTGGATAGTCAACATGGCTTTGTGAGTGGGAAATCATGCCTCACAAACTTGATTGAGTTTTTTAATGAAGTAACAAAGAAGATTGATTGAGGGCAAAGCAATAGATGTGATCTATATGGACTTCAGTAAGGCGTTCGACAAGGTTTCCCATGGCAGACTGATTAGCAAGGTTAGATCTCATGGAATACTAGGGAGAACTAGCCATTTGGATACAGAACTGGCTGAAAGGTAGGAGACAGAGGGTGGTGCTGGAGGGTTGTTTTTCAGACTGGAGGCCTGTGACCAGTGGAGTGCCACAAGGATCGGTTATGGGTCCTCTACTTTTGTCATTTACATAAATGATTTGGATGCGAGCATAAGAGGTACAGTTAGTAAGTTTGCAGATGACACCAAAATTGGAGGTATAGTGGACAGCGAAGAGGGTTACCTCAGATTACAACAGGATCTTGACCAGATGGGCCAATGGACTGAGAAGTGGCAGATGGGGTTTAATTCAGATAAATGCAAGGTGCTGCATTTTGGGAAAGCAAATCTTAGCAGGACTTATATAGTTAATGGTAAAGTCCTAGGGTGTATTGCTGAACAAAGAGACCTTGGAGTGCAGGTTCATAGCTCCTTGAAAGTGGAGTCGCACATAGATAGGATAGTGAAGAAGGCATTTGGTATGCTTTCCTTTATTGATCAGAGTATTGAGTGCAGGAGTTGGGAGGTCATGTTGCAGCTGTACAGGACATTGGTTAGGCCACTGTTTGAATATTGCATGCAATTCTGGTCTCCTTCCTGTCGGAAAGATGTTGTGAAACTTGAAAGAGTTCAGAAAAGATTTCCAAGGATGTTGCCAGGGTTGGAGGATCTGAGCTACAGGGAGAGGCTAAACAGGCTGGGTCTGTTTTCCCTGGAGCATTGGAGGCTGAGGGGTGACCTTATAGGGGTTTACAAAATTATGAGGAGCATGGATAGGGTATATAGACAAAGTCTTTCCCCTAGGGCCGGGGAGTCCAGAACTAGAGGGCATAGATTTAGAGTGAGAGAGGAAAGATATAAAAGATATCTAAGGGGCAACTTTTTCACGGAGAGGGTGGTACATATATGGAATGAGCTGCCAGAGGATGTGGTGGAGGCTGGTACAATTGCAACATTTAAGAGGCATTTGGATGGGTATATGAATAAGAAGGGTTTGGAGGGATATGGGCTGGGTGCTGGCAGGTGGAACAAGATTGGGTTGGGATATCTGGTCGGCATGGACAGGTTGGACTGAAGGGTCTGTTTCCATGCTGTACATCTCTATGACTCTATGACTGAACAGCCTGGCCAAATTTACTGCCTTAGCTCACGTATGAACATTGGAATTAGGCATAAAAGCTATATCCTGAATGATAGTCCCTAGACCCATAACATTGACTCTGCTTTCTTTCCACAGATGCTGCTAGACCTGAGTCTTTCCAACAATTTCTATTTTTATTTCGAATTTCCAGCGTCCACTGTTTTTTGTTTCGTGAAACAATATCGTTGCCCATCGACCTAGTTCCTACATTAATTCACAACTTGATGAAAAGAGACAGCGAGTTGGAGGAATAGCTTCTAATTTCAGTCAGACTAATGAGTTAGAATGTTGACTTATTAATTTATTTTCTTTACTGCTTACGGGAGTATTGCTAGAATATAAAGAAATAAACTTGGTGTTTAATTAATATGCATTTATAAACAAAATGGCCCATAATCCAATATGTATCATTTCACTTACAATACTCTTTAAAATAGTTGGTGTGTAAAAGTTCAAAATAGCACTAAGGCATGCCTTTTTATGGTTCAAACTTAGGGATTTTTCCCTCAGAATGTTATTAGATGTTTGGCCCATCTGCTTTCCCAAATCTTCCTGTCGTATGAGAAGGTTTCTAGTTCCAAAAAAAGACATCTTTAATGTACTACTAGTGACATTCCTCCATTTGATAATTAGAAGCTTTCTATCCCCCATTGTAATTTTAGAAAAGAAACCCTTACACTACATAAAGGTGTGTAAATTGTATACATAGGGAAGTTATTGAGAATCAAGTAGTAAAAATCAAACAAATGCATGGCAAATATGAACAAATTTACTTGCTAATTCATTTTTTCTTTCCCTTGTAATCTGTTCATTCAAATATAGACTGATTTCTGTCAAGCAAAAAGCCCCAAAATATCTGAAAGTTCTAGTTATTAAGTGTAATAGTACAGATTGAAGTATTCTGTTCACAATCCAATAAGATACTAAAAACACAAATGATTAGCAAATGCAATTGAAGATCTGCTGTGTGCTGTAATGTGATATATACACACACAATGCCTGTAGTCAGCTGGAATGTTCACATTTTATTGAAACACACACTTTGATAATTATTAAAGTGGCATTATAAAGCACGGCAAGAATTAAATTCAACCAAGATCATAAGACCATAAGAAATAGGAACAGGGGTAGGTTGCCCAGCCCCTCGAGCCTGTTCCACCATTCAATGGAATCATGGGTGATTCAACATTCCTTAGGTCCATTATGCTTCCCTTTCCCTGTAATCCTTGATACCCTCACTAAGCAAGAATGAGCCTATCTGAGATTTAAATATACTCAAAGAATCTACCCAACACCTTTCTGTAGCAAGGAGTTCCAAAAACCCACAATTCTTTGAGTCTTCAGTTGGCTCCCTTTATTTTGAGTCTATTAGGTCTAGTCCTAAATTGTCCCATGGGGGAAACTTCCTCTCAGCATTTACTCTGTAAAGCCCCTTAAGAATCTGATACGTTTCAATGTGATCACCTCTAAACTCCAGTGAGAAGAGTCCCAATTTTGGTCATAAGACAATCCCTCCATATCAGGGATCACCCCAGTGAACTGCCCGTGATCTGCCTGCAATGAAATTATGTTTCCTTAAGTGAAGGGACAAAAACTGCTCACAGTACTCCCAATGTGATCTCACCAGAACCTTGCATAGTTGCATTAAGACTTTTCTACTCTTATTGTCCAACCTCCTTGAAATAACGGGCAATGTTCCACTAGCCTTTTTGATTACCTGCTATGTCTGTTTGCCAGCTTTATGTGCTTCATGCACAAGTACTCCCAAGTCCCTTTGTGTTGCAGCTTTCTGCAATTCTCCTCCATTTAAACAATATATTTTCTTTTATTCTCCCTTCCAAAATGAACAACTTCATCTTTTCCTATTTTGTAAAAATAAATTGAACTTTGATCAATATATGCTATACTATGGGAATGTTTCCTAGCAACCACATCATCCTAATGACTTTGTGCCACATTATATCACTGTTTCTCAACCTTCCCCAACACATCCAGCCTACATTAACACAACAGTTTTTCCCTTGAAGTAAACTAGTTTAGATCATGCAGTGATGATACTATAAGATGGAAGATGCTGTAGTGCACCTAGTCCTGAGGTTTGGGATCCTCTTCAGAAGGTTGATTCAAATGTGGAGTTCCCAGAATGCAGACTAATTCAGTCTTAAAATATTTAGCCAAACAATTAAATGTCCTTTGCAAATTTTTCAAAGAAATAACAACGCTTCCAGATCCCTGCAAACAGGAAATATAAATTTACCAACAATATGTCAAAGCTATTGCACCCTTCCAATCTGTCAAAGTATGGTTAATAAGTGCTCAAATCCATTCAATCACCTTTGTTTCATATCTTTTGATATAATTACCTAACACAAATCTATCGATATCAGTTTTGAACATTATAATTGGCCCAGCTTTCAAACCTTTTAGGAGGAGAGCTCCAGATATTGTGTTTCAGATATCTACTCACACGAAGAAGATTCACTCCTGAATTACATCCTACCAGTTTGAGACAATAAAATAATATTAAACAATATAGTTTGCAAAACTGAAACTTGTATCATTGATTAAGGTCCCAGAAATTCAGCTAATGATCTGAGGCTTGCAATGCAATAGTCAGAACCCTTACTCTCTGGCCAGTATCAATGTACAATAACAACGATGCAGTACCTGCATTTTTTGACACTTCTGTCCAAAATGCCCAAGTTTTAACATTTGTATTAGAGTAGGAGAATGACACTGACGTTTTCTTCATCAACACACAATTAGATGAACTTGCAGAGAACGCAATGGGCCTCTGGCACTTTTAAATTGGGCCTGGTTACCACACTACATTAAAACTGCAATTGGTGCAAATTCCGATTAGTGTGAGATAGCATCTAATAATAGGTTTGATACCAGCTAACTTTGCAACACTGAACAGAAGTTTAACTAATATTGGTAGTAGTTTTACTGTAACCTAATGAATTAAATGCTTGATGTACATAACCATTTTTAATTGTTGGATTGACATTTCCAGACATATTGCAACACGTCTCTGGAGAAGATGGGACTTGAATACAAGCCACCTGGTCCAAAGAGGGACACTACCACTGTACCACAAGACTCAGTGGCTCCAACCATATTCCTGCTGATGTTCAGTCTAAACTATTTCATATCACTGTAAACGGACACTGTACATTTTCAGTCTTATTGCTAAGTGTTTGAATTCTGTGTAAAATGAAATCTAAAAGAGCCCATGCTGATTTGAATCAAAGTATTATATATGTAAGTCACTTGGATACCACCTTCCCGAGTATTGGAATTCTGCTAATATATAAATGTTTGGGTGACAATGTGACAGAGCCGAGACGGCCTCTGTGCTGAAAATTAGGATCGGCCTTTTTCCATTTCCAGTTGCCAGATTTAAATGTGAATCTATTTTGTTTTGACTAACTAACATTGATACAGTTCAGCCTGACGTCAAAACTAAAAGACAAATCAATTTCAAATTATATGCTGCGGGATAGATTTTTTTGTTTGATTGGAAAACGGGGTTGGGAGAGAATTTGCGGTGTGTAAAATTCTAGGATTACCGAAGAACATGGTAACATTAGGATGATGTGTAAACAAAGGGTCAGATCAACAACTTAATAGGCAGCAGGGATAAATGGAACCCCGGAGGTCTTGAATAGTTCGGCGTTTCCTCTTCCCAGCGTCATGCCATCGGGAGAAAAAAAATCAGGGGATTAATGCTGGGGAATTCATTATGAGGAACTGAGGTTTGGAAAAGCTGTTTGAATTAGCTCCGACGGAAGTGCCCCAAACTTGAGGGCGATTTGTGCTGAGTTCACTATGTCCAGTGTTAATGCACTCCCAGGTTCAAGTGACAATAGAGCTTCTGGCGCCATGGTGCATTGAGAGGCATAACCAGAGTCACACTGTGACCAGAGTTACGCTTGAGTCTTGCCTCAGACTGAGCACCATAGCAACTAAGAAATGTGCTTGTATGGTTTGAGTGGCCTTGAGTGTGATTTCACTCCCGGGAGATGCTGACAGGTTTATCCTCGATGGCGCATCCAAAACCATTTCCCATGGATGCCGAGGTCCCCAAGAAAGTTGCTGGGGCCCCTCTTGATGAAGGTGAACTGACCCCGAGTGAAGCTGACAGATTCCCGTCTGAAACGGAATGCTACTTAAATGCGATACCAAAAGAGAAAATGCTGGAAAATCTCAGCAAGTCTGGCAGCATCTGTAAGGAGAGAGAAGTGCTGACTTCTACGTTGGGTGGGGTGGGGTGTTACACACAAAAAACATCCCCGGGCCGTCGGGCTATTGTATCCGTTAGCAGGTATCAATAGATCATCAACGTGACCGGTTTTTTTTCGCGAAGCAGTGTTCGCAAAACTGTATTTCGTTTATTGTAACGACGCATTTGCTCAAATGTCAACTCAACGAGTTTTTAGTCATTCTGGCGTGCTGACAAGAAATTGCACTGTGTGGAGTATTTTCAGCGGGTTATACAATAGTCTGTGCGAAGATTTGTACAATATTTGTACAGCGGGTTATACAATATTCTGAAGGATGTAGGCCATCTATTTACGAAATCGGTTTGAACCCGATCGTTTCTTGATCAAGGCAAATAAACTATTCGCACAATATTCCTCTTCGAATTCTACGTTTCTGAATTCCTGTTTGAAAATTCAGTTCCTCTCTGATGGTAAAATGCGATCTATATTTCTTAACGTTAAATTCAAACGATTATTAAAGCTGTTTCAGTGCAAGGAAAACAGGTTTTGTTTTATATATGCTGGAGGGTGGGGACCATTGACTCGTGTTGATTTGCTGTCGTTTCACGGATTATTAGGGTTTTGGTAACTATTTAACAGGGGCGTTTGTATTTATCTGACCTCGATTTCTAGTCCCAAACAAGGTAACTATGCAACCGATTTGCACTGTCCCTAACAGCAAGAAAATGTTGTTAATCGCATTGTTGCCAGATTATTGGCCGCAGCATCCCGCTGTGAATTCCCCAGAGGCGAAATGTACATACATACATATATACAATTGTTGTTTAGCTTTTCGGAATTGACTTTAATTCCGATATTAACCTGGCTCCAGGTGACACTGAGTCTGCTGCCTGGTATTTTTCAACACAACCGTGCCTACCCCGACAGTGTTGAAAAGTACAATTGATCGTCTTTGTTCTTGTTTAAATATTAATTTCTGCACAAAACCAATGGAGATTTTCTTAATATATTTCATCTACTGTCCGTAGTCTGCAATTTCGTTGAATCAATTTCATCTCCATTTTGTAAATGAATTGAAGCACTGAGCTCAGGGTAAGAGTGGAATCTAAAAACTTTCCTTTATTTAAATAATAACACATGGGAGCCGTATACAGGCTGCGTTAACAGAACCATGTTATCCAGGAGAGAGCTTCGTAGCTGCTTTTACTCAGGCCCTGTGCGGTATGTTTAATTTCCAATGATATCACTAGAATTGATTGTTGGGTGGGAATCTCGTACCATGTGTGTGAGTTTATGATCCCATCTTGATAACGGGTCTGGAAAGGTGTTTTCTTGACATACCTTTTGGACTGGCAGTCCTGGAGAAATGGAAAAAAACAAGACAACCGTGACCCTTAACAATTCTAGCCCCAAACCTGTGTATGACGGCTGCAGAGAGCTGTGAGTATAGCAGTGTATGGCAGCACGCGTCTGGAACTGCAACAGGCGTTAGTGATCGTTTCGAAGAACGATCTTCCAGGTCGACATTCGATCTGCATGTGAGCAACCTCGCTGGTTTTCTCATGGCTGTGCATTATATTCGTTCACAAATCAATCAGAGAATATTTCAATCAAACGGAGCGTCCTTTTTACAGTTTCACAATTTTCGAAGTAAGGCTGGGAGCTTTGGTGTTGTTTCATTAACGGCCCGTGAAAATTAACCCTCTCTAAAAGTAAAACCTTCGGCCCTTCAACCTTGACCCCTTTCCTCCTCCATCACTCGGGAACCGGGGAATGTCAAGACAACTTATCAGTTCCTCTTCCCCAATTATTTCTTTCGATTTTGCCAGAAATGTGCGATTCCATTTTTGTTTTGGATGGGGGTGAGGATTTTTTTTTGTACGGAACGTGTCGAAAGAAGAGCTTGTCTGATGTTCGGTGTCAATGGTTTTGATTGTTGATTTATTTTGCAATGAGTTTTGAAAAGATCCGCCAGTGCCTGCCCCCTTTCTTTGTCTGAACAGTCCCAGGTGACTGCGCTAGTTCGGGACCCTCCCTGTAAGATATCTCGCTTTAAATGTTATACTGATTGTCATCGAATTTAAAGGAGTTTTTTTTAAAAATGCGTTCTCCGAAGTATTGAAATGTCAGTCGCTGGCGCATCCCTTTATAAAAGGTGCCTGGAAGCGTTGCTGTCAATGGCGACTTGTCATAAACTCTCAGCTCCCACACGTCTGTGGGTTTTATTAGTCAATATCTGAACAAAGTAGTGGAGGTGGGGGAGAGTGACACAACACCGAATCCTGGGGGCGCCGCCAAGTCTGTAAGAAGGGCAAAAAAAAAGACCTGGGGAATTTTTTTTAAAAAGTGATCGGTTCTTGTCATATACATAACCCCTTATCTCCCTCGGCGGCGATTTTCCAGTGAATCAAGACGATACTCACAAACTTGGGGCCAATACTCCGTAGCAACCACCTTTTCGCTTTCGAGGGGAAGAGTGGATTTTTGAAGATGCTATTTTGTGAGACTATTAAGAAGCACTTGAAGGATTTAACCTTGAGCATTGTGTAAAGTGTGGCAAAAATTAAGCAACTTGTGGCAATAATTTATTCTGCATCCATCGACCATTACCTATTACGCTGGAAGTTTTCTTAGCGGCCAGTAAATGAGGGTATTTACTTAATTCACTGAATCTGGTTTCTTGGTTTTGAAGCCTCGGTATTGCTGGGTCCACTCACACACATTGTCCGAATGTAGAAACCAGCCACCCAACGCCTTCAACGATCGACAGACAACATTTGCAAAAATTTAGACAAGTTGACAAGACGCCAGTAGGGTTTCGAGAAATGTTCAGATATTTGCAGTTAGTTTAAATTAGATTTGAGGCGATAGAGATTCAGTCTGCAAGGGACCAGGGAAGTGAATGGTTGACTCCAAAATGATTCACAAACTGCACTAAAGAAAACAACAAGGGCATCGCCAGAAATTTGTTGCTTTCGGGCTAATATATTCGGGCCAGATGTAATTGCAACAATTTGCATTTATATAGGCCTTCCAATGTAGTGAAACGTCCCAAGTCTGGTCAATTGTCGAGGAGTAAAACGTCAAATGAAATTGAATAGTCACTAGCAAAGGGATAGACTGATTTTAACAAGACAATCTGCATATTTTCCATTACTTATTCTTAAACGGTTTTCAAACATTTTCTTTCGAGCGTCCCTTTTCCTTTTGGTCACTCGCCCTCATGTGAAACGCCTTGCAAGACATTCCGAAATGATAACTTTCTTTGAGGCAATTTTATGTTAGGATTGTGTTTAGAATGTAGTCTGTCGCCTAACGATAAATCTGAAAATCCGGAGCGGCGATCTCTAGTATTTGAACCATTTCTGCTTCGATGCTATTTCTTTGACATTTTGCAAATGACAGAACTGTCGCTAAATGCGACCGTTTAAACGAACGAACGCCTTATCCACGGACCAGTTTATAATTTAACACCTCCGGTTAAAAATGCTCACACAATTCTAACGCTGCAAAAGCCAAAACATATTATTAGCACAGTCAATATTGCAGAGTTCCTTTGAGTTAATTCGAATATTTTCCACAATTATCACTTTATTTAATAGCCCTATGTTTTTTTTATTATCGTAGGTTTTAATGGAGCGAACAGTTTAAATTCGCTAACATCGGAGGTTAGACAGTCGGTCAAAATTAATACATTCAAACAGTTGCCTATGTTCCCGGAATTTGCGAATTTGTTTTTGGCTAAGTCACGTTAAAAGGTTGAAAGGAAAAACGAAAGTAGATGAGTATTGTAGAAATTATCATCTTCCATTTAAAAGATACTCGCTAAAATTGCAGTAGGAGTTGGGAAGGATTTGATTCCGAGCCGGTCAATGCTGCGGTTTTTGTGTTTTTATGTCTGAGCAGTAAAATCCAGCCCAGCTCCTTCAGGGATCCGCTCAGTTCTTCACTCTGAACATCCGAAGGAACAGATAACAGAAGGATCTCTCCCTTCTTCAAAGATATTTGATTTCTTTAGAGCATGAACCAGCAGAGGGATTTAGCTAACCGTCTTTGGAATCGGAATTGCTTCAAAGGCGTTAGCTTAAGCAACTAATTTAAGTGGATTGAAGCTACTGGAGAAAGCTTTCATTTTTGAAATCTACTTCCCGTAGCCAAAGTCTGTGTTTCTTATCGCATTTGAATAAAAACTTATTTATTTAATTAATTTGTGTGGCTAGAAGATAGAGAAAGTCACCGTGTTGCTTGAAAACATGGAAGTCTCACAATTTATCCCCTTTACAGCCAATTAATGATACAGATATAGCACAAAGAATGAGACAGTGTACAGATACCAATGCAGAGGCAGAGTCCAACAGCAGAACAGAA
Source organism: Hemiscyllium ocellatum (assembly GCF_020745735.1). NCBI lineage: Eukaryota > Metazoa > Chordata > Chondrichthyes > Orectolobiformes > Hemiscylliidae > Hemiscyllium > Hemiscyllium ocellatum. The sequence continues at coordinate 49,005,394 of NC_083415.1, forward strand.
ATACAATATATACAGAAATACAAACAGTCATTGTTATAGTTTCACAGCTTTCAGTTGGAGAAAGGGATAACATAAAGGAAGGATTTGAGATAAACAGTATTATAGATCATAATATGAAAGTCCCTTCCATGGCTGTAACAATTGTAGTGGTGGAAAGGTTTAATGGACTGAAAATGGGAATGAAATGTATGTGAACTTGTATCGTGACCATGCCAATGCAGCTTTCATTTATCTAGATCCCTGGGTATTTGAACCCTACATTTCCTAACCACAAAGGTTTGGATACACGCACCAAATCAACAGCTCCATCATAAGGTAAAGCACAAAATTTCACACAAGAACAGTGTGACATCTCCTTGCATAGCCCCACAAGCAAGCAGGCAGATTCTATATAGACTGTAATGTAAATAGCCCATCACAGTTCAGGTGAGGGGAGAGCTTGAGAAGGAGAGTTTTTCACAGTAACCTCAGCAGGAATTAAAACCACACTGTTGGTGTTGGTCTGTATTGCGAACCAGCTGTTCAGCCAACTGCACATGCATCAACTCAGAAATGGATATAGTACCATGCAGTCACCATTTCAAGTAGAAAAACTACTCCACATCAGCAAGTAGGTTGAGGCCTGATACAAATACCAATAGACAGTGAAACATAATTCAGACAGAAATACAAAGATATTTAAGTTTACACTATTATATAAAGAGAGAGCTCATAGGTCTGGCAAAAGATATAAAGATCTCACAAAGATAAATGACAGGTAGGGAGATTCGTACATCATTATAATAAGAAAAAGTCAGTACAGGAAGTAAAATCCCATCCCATATTTCATACATCTTTGTTAAAGAGATGAAAACCTTATCTTGACACCAGAACAGATGGAAAGACCTTATAAAATGCTATCACAAAGAAATAGAGTGAGAAAATGTCCTGCTACCAAAGAGATGTCAAGAGTGTGGTGCTGGAAAAGGACAGAAGGTCAGGCATCATCCAAGGAACAGGAGAATCGACATTTTGGGGATGGGATTCCTGATGAAGGGCTTCCAAGCAAAACATTGATTCTCCTGCTCCTCGGTTGCTGCCTGACCTGCTGTGCTTTTCCAGCACCACACTCTCGACTGATCTCCAGCATCTGCAGTCTTCACTTCCTACACAATATTACCAAAGAGATACAAAAGTTGAGACATAATGTGTGCTGTGAGTGACACTCTATACTCACACTGAAGGCTGCAATTTCTGCCAACTGCTAATCCCACAGCCAACAGATCAGATCAAAGTTTTGCAGCCCTGCAATAACCAGTTGTGTGTAGTGATAGACCTTTAATCCAAGGAGAATGCTCCAAATCATCACCATTTCATGAACATGGAGATGAGTATGTAAATGCAAAAGACAAGGTTGAAGTATTTGCAAACATCTTCCATCTGCGATAGTGAGTGGATAGTTCATATTGGCATCCTCTTGATGTCTCCAGATAGAGTCATACAGTACAGAAACAGACCGTTTCGTTCAATTCGTCCATGCTGACCAAGTTTCCCAAACTAAACTAGTTCTACTCACTTGTGTTTGGCCTATATCCCTCTAAACCTTTCCTATCATGTACCTGTCCAAATAGCTCTTAAATGTTCTGACTATACCTACATCTACCACTCCCTCTGGTAGTTCATTCCACATACGAACCACCCTCAACGTGAAAAAGTTGCCGTTCAGGTCCCTTTTAAATCTTTCTCCTCTCATCTTAAACTTATACACTCTAGTTTTGAATTCCTCTACCCTAGAGAAAAGACCTTTGCTATTCATCTTATCTATGCCCTCATTATTTTATAGACTTTTATAACATCACCCTCAACCTCCTACACTGCAAGTAAAAATGTCTCTTCAGTCTTCAACCAATTCAATTCATTTCATATGATTTCAAGAAATGGATAAAGATATTGGATGCATTGATGTCTGTGGACCCTGAAAAAACTCCAGCTGTAATGTTAAAGACATCACCTTGAACCAGTTGCACCCATAACCAAGCTGACTAAGTACAGCTACGGCCGCTCAACAAAGTGGAAAATTGCCCAGCTACCTATGTTAGGAGAAAGTAGGACAAATTCAATCTGGAAATTTTCAGCACAACAGTTTATATCATCCACAAAGTGGTGCTAGCTTCCTTTAACAGTGCTATCAAATGGCACCAGCTCACCAATGAACTATTTATCAATTCTCAGTTTGGTTCAACTAAAGGTATTCTGAACTCAGTTCCCACCCTTAACTTTGTGCAAATGTAAACAATGGAGCTCAATTCAAATGGTGGGGTGAGAACAGCTGTTCTTTTGAAACAATGTATCACTAGAGTAAGTGTGTGACCACAGAACCTTTGCAAAACTGAAATGAATGGGCATCAAGGAGGAACCTTTGTGTTTGTTGGATTCCTAACTAACACAAAGAAGATGGATGCGCTTGGTTGGAATACAATCATGTCATAGAATCACAGAATCATACAGTACAAAACAGTCCCTTTGGCCAAACAAGTCCCAGAATATGCTACCATGCTCACTAGTCCCACTTTCCCATGCTAAGCATAGCCTTGAATGCTATAACACTTCAAGTGCTTTTGAAAGATTATAAGATTTTATACCTCAACCTCTCAACTACTAGTGCATTCCAGACTTCCACAACCTCTGAGTGAAAAAAGGTTTTCCTCAAATGCCCTCCATCAGGTGTTGATCTGCCCATTTGATCAGTTTGTTTACTTCCTCTTTTAACCAAACACCTTCCTCCTCACCATCAACCAATCTTTGCATCATCTACAAACTTACTTATCATCCATCCCAAATTCTCATCGGCATCATTTATGATTATTACAAACAATAAGGGGTCCAGCACTGATCACTGTGGTATGTAACTGCACAGCAGGCACAAATATCCCCCTACCACCATCCTCTGTCTCCTAATTAAGCCAGTATTGGATCCATCTTGCCAAGTTATTATTTTACCTTTTTTTTATCAGTTTCCCATGTGGGAGCTTGTCAAAGGCTTTCCTGAAATCCATACAAACTACATCGACTGCCCTATCCTCATGCAGATACTTGGTCACCACCTCAGACTTGTTAAACAGGACCTCCCTCTAACAAAGCCTCGCTCACTATCCCTGATCAAATCTTGCCTCGCCTCCTGAAATGGAGATTAATTTTCTCCTTCACTGGTTTATCCAATAACTTCCCAACTACTGATGTTAGACTCATTGATCTATAGTTCCTTGTTGTATTTCTACCATCCTTCTTTTAAAGTGAAACCACATCAACTGTCCTCCAATCCTCTGTCATCTTCCCTGTGGTCAGACCAGATTTGAAAATTTGGGTCAGGGCACCTGTAATGTCTTCCCTCATCTCCCACTGTGGCCTGGGATGCAACTTTACCAGACCTGAGCATTTGGCCACTTTCAACTTCTCCAGTACCTCCTTGCTTCTTATACCAATCTGCTTACCCTAGGACATCACTTCAGAAGTTCCTCAGAATGGAACGTAGACTCAATAATTTTCAGTCATTTTATCAAAGACACTTCTTGAAGCCAGAAGGGGGTGTTCACAGTGTTCAGGGCCATTTGCAACTCTTCAGACACCAAAGCAATTTTTCCTACAGAGAAAGACCTGGACATCATTCAGGTTCAGGCTGATAAATTGCATTAATATTTGTGCTACAGAAGTGGCAGACAATGACAATCCAGTACTGGAGCAAAACAATGAACTCCTGACATCAATAATATGATCATCATTGCATCCACCACCATTAACATCTTCGCAGTTATCATTCACCAGAATGTTAACTGGACAAGTTTTTAAAATTTTGCAGCTAGAGAACTGATCAGAAGATGGGAGTTTAGCAATGAGGGACTCACCTGACTCCCAAAGCATCCTGTCCATCTGCAAGACTCATGCCTGATGATGGTGGAGTAATCTCCACTTACTTGATTGAGTGTAGCTCCACCAACATCTAAGAGTTGTAATACCACAGAGGAAAAAGCAATTCCCTTGACCAACATGACATCCACCACCTTGAACAATAACAGCATCTGCCACAAAACACAGTGGTGACAATATGTTCCATATACAAGACTCCATGAAATAACATTTTCAGTGAAAAAAGCTTCAACAGCACCCTGCAAGCATGCAACTTCTATCAGCTGGAAGGACAAGCAGATGCATTAGAGCATCACCACCTATACATTCCCTTTCAAGTCGCACACCATTCTGATTAGTAATGATATCATTGTTCCATCACTGTCTCTGGCTCAAAATCATAGTAATGCCTTCCCGACAGCACTTTTGGTTTAAATGCAACATATGGATTGCAGCAGCTCAAGAAGGCAGCTCACCACCACTTTCTAAGAGGCTAATAAGAATGGACAATAAATGTTATGAATAAAAATGAAGCAACAGTATTGTTTAGTGTCATTGGAGGAGGAGAACAGAAGCTGCTGCTGTTATTCTTCACCACTACAAGACCTATAGAGATCAAGAAGAGACCTAGTGACCTCTCAAGGGTAACCAAGGGAAGTCAGTGTACTCTTGCCAATTCACATCTTCTCTCACTCAAAACAGCCTTTACGCACCTTCACTCTGTCAACAACTTGATGTTGGGAAACTCACTTACGGAAAAGAAAACTTCAGAAAACATTGAAGCACCATCTTTACTCAAAGTCAGACTGGAACACACTATGCATGCCAGAGGGCCTGCTGCAATTCTTCAACTGCACTTCATTCAAAGTGACAAGGCGCCGCTACCTCTCATCATCATCATCATGCATGCACATGTTCATTTACGTCTGTCTATAGCACTCACATGCCTTGAACGTTGGGTTCCTTCCCTCCATAGGAATTACTGGCCCATAACCAGCATCCAAGAATATAATCACAGGAGGATAAGCTTTGTGTTAGCATGAGCATTAAGTCAGGTACAGAGTCAGAAGGGGCTGGATAAGCAGAACGTTTATAAAGATTTGGAAATGCTCCTCATAGATATGTGTTTACTCAAGATTTGACATTGCTTTAGTACATGGCTATCATAAATGTGATCATATTCATAGTTAAATAGAACATTCTGTGATTCACTTTGTAATATTATTAAAATAGGAACAGTAATATGGCTCTTCATACAATTTAATAAGATCATTGCTGATCCTCAGCCACCAATCCACTTTCTCGCTCAATTCCCATATTGCTTGATTTCCTTACAGTTATAAATTCTATTGATGCAAGCATTGAATACACTCCATTACAGTGCCTATGAAATTCTGGGTGTAAAACTCCAAAGATTCATTTTGTGCTGAGTGAAAGAATTGGGCTTTGTCTTGAAATCTGTCTCCTTATTCTGAGATTCCGTCCATTAGATTCTTATACATTTTCTTAGGGAGAGATGCTTTCATGACATGTAAAAAGAGATCAATTGTTCCAAAAACTACCTAAGCTATTCTCATAGTCTGCTGGTACAGTTAGATCTTTAACCAATATCACAACATTAACTCTTCCAACAAAACTTCTTTACTGCTGCAATATCAGCGCAGAGACAAACATTTTGGAGGAATGGCATAGGGAGCCAGAAATGTTCAAATTTGTTTAACTTAACTCTGATAACTGGCAGTTCAATTCAATGAGTGCATTCCCCATGGCAATGCTTCTACCTTTTAGAGGCCACTTGCCAAACAATCAAGACTGTTCCTCACACAGTATCAATGTTGGTTTTCTTCAATTAATATTCTTGTACAACGCCCTGATGAATGCAAGATGAAAAATGTTTCCTCTAATCAGCAACCCGCGAGTAAATAAATTGCTTGAGGATGTTGCATTCTGAATTTATTTCCACCAACTTTGTGAAGCTCTGAGGTACGATGAAGCTGTGACTTTCTAACTTATGAAAAACTCTTTGAAAATAAAAAAACATTGCAAATCATGTTGGAGGAAAATGGGTGGATATCAAGAACTTTCATTTGCTAAGTCAAACTTCATTAATTGAAAATAAAGCACTAGATATTTTTCTGATTGTTGAACAGTTCCAATCTACTTTTTTTTTCTTTTCCATGTACCTATTTCATGCCTTGCGGATGGTGGAAATTCTCCACACTTTTGTTTACATTAGCTACTTCTTCATTTTCTGGAGCAATGCATCTTTCTTAATTCTAATGTTGTGTGGAGTACAAGAATTCTGGAGTTGCTGGGTTGGTATTATTGCATAGTTTCAAAAGATGTATCCAAGCACATTGAATGAGACTTGTAAATGGTGACATTTTGCTCAATAATATATTATAATTGCATGGGCCTCATCATATCCACTGTCTCATTCGTTAAGTTGAAACACTATTGTCAGGTTTTCCTGATAATTTCAATCATTCATAAACATAGCTTTAAATCTTAATGACAGGTGTGATAATTTATCAGATGAATTAGTTAAAATAGTGGCATCCTGAGTATTTGGACACACAGAATCAGGTGATTGAGATTTCACACTAAAATCACCTTATTAGAATTACATTTATTTTCTGTGCATAAATTTGAGAGTGTTGCAACAGGCGTTTTGAATTTATTTAGTCAATTGTTTCCAGCATATGTGAGACCTAGCTGGTCTATAGGACCTGGCTCTCAACTTATTTTGGAAAGTACACAATTTGAGCAGTTTTCCTGAATAAGTGGACATAATCAGTCAAGCCTTTCACCTGACTGAAAAAAATTTACAGGTCTCCAGATGCTTGGGAGGATCCAATTTTAAGAGGAACTTGTGGTGTAATGGTGACACAGCTAATCTACTCATCTAGAAACTCAAGCTTATGCTTTGGATATATAGCAGGGGTAATGGAATTTGATTTCAATTAATAAATCTGGAATGTAAAGCTCATGTCAGCAATGGTGACCATGACAATTATCATCTATTATTACAAAAGAAATCTGATTCACTAATGCCCATTCTGAAAGGAAATCTACCATTATTATTCAGCCTGAACTACAGGTGACTTCAGACCCAGAATGATGTGATTAACCAGAACAGACCTCTGAAATGACCGATCAAACCATTCAGTTCAAGGACAACTGAAGATGAGCAGCAAATGTTGGCCTTGCTAGCAATATCCATATTCCATTAAAGAATATATATTTTAAAAAATGTTGGAAAGAATGTAAAGATAATGGTGACTTAGATGGATGAATAAACTATTGTTCCCTCTTGGAAGTGAGCTTCCCATCTTCAGCCAACAGTATACAATTTCTCCGCCCTTCCACCCCCATCCCAAGTGGGTTTGAGCAAAGCAGACCCTTCTGAAGCACTGATTTCCAGAGAATTCTACTTGCAACATTCTGAATTGTACACTGCAGTGAGTCAACATGGAGGGAACAAACATCTTCTGTGATGTCTCACTGTAAGAGTCGTACACTGCATTCCTCTGTTTCATCATCCGACTGATTGTTGTTTCATGTCATAGTGCAAAGCTGCACGTTTTGCATTGCTACTAAAAATAGCAGCCAAAGTTCTGACAAAATCTCCAAAGCAGATCTACATGCTGCTGAGTAACATAAGCTTTCAATATCAACAAAGCAAATGGTCACTTCTAGTGGTTTTTGCCTTCAGAACACCACACTGGTGTTCCTATCATTACTTATACAGTAATAATAATAATCTGTATGGAAGTGAGAGAAAAGTGGTCAAACAGCCATGTAAATGCTGCATGACAGACTTCCAACAGTTCCGATAGAAGACTTGTGATTTTTGAGGAATACATTTTTGTATAATTTTGGGGCAACAGAAATGACATCCTGTATCAAAACTCTGATTCCTGGGATGATGGGAGTGTCTGATGAGAAAGGACAGAGGAGACTAAGTCAGCATTCTCTTGAGTTTAGAAGAATGAGAAACGGTTGTACCGAAAATTCTTAAAGACAGAGACAGAATAGGTGCAGAAAGGATGTTTCTCCTAATTGTGAGATTTGAACCAGGTGATTGCCTCAGAATAAATGAGATGTTGAGACATTGGAACAAAAATTGAGATGCCCATTTGGGGACTAAGAAGAAATTAGAATACTGCACAAAGAACTCTATATGGAGACCAGTACTGAAAATGCAATCCATACTGGAAGATTTAGAATTAAAATTTATTGTACATGTACTTTAGTACAGAAGTACATGGGTACAGTGAAAAGTGTACAATGTCTTCTTTCCTAGTTCTTAGGTACAAAGGCACTGTGTACAAAATATTTGGTTCAAAGTGGACAAATAAAGAAACAAAGTTAAAAGTTCAACCGTCTTTCTTCAGTGTTTCGCCATGCTGAGTTCATATTCCCCACAAGGGCATGACACAGACTCTGATAAAAACAAATATAGATCCCAAAAACCAATTATGACTGAGATAAGGAGAAGTTTCATTCAGACAGTAGTGAATCTTTGGGGTTCTCTACCCTCAAGGTCTGTGGAAGCTCAATCATTAAGTTCAAGTCAGACACTGAAAGATTTCTAGTTACTAATATTATCGAGGTAATGCAGGAATATTGAAATGAGGTAGCTGGTTAGCCATAATCTAGAATGATGAAACAAGATCAATGAGTGGAACGGCCTACTTCTGTTTGTATGTTCTGATTTCACTTAATAAGTTACCCCAATTTCACTCCAAAGAGAGCAATAAATCACAGGAAGATCCAACCTCAATACGATCCTATCAAACATAAATAAGAAATAGCAGGTGCAAACACCAACAGAGAAGTGACATTAAAGGGTCCCAACTAAATGCAAATAAAGCCTATTGAGACAAAAAAAATGGCTAGTCCTTATATACTAATATTGTCATAAAAAGATATCAGTGTAGATAATAAGACTCCAAACAAAATCCATTACAAGGCTGCACACATACAGTGGAAATGGTGACCTCACACAAATGTTAGCATAGAGAAACCAGACTATCATATCAAAAAAGAGTTACCACCAATCAAAAGAATAGATTGCCATACTAATGGCAATACAGCAATTCAAGAGTAAAGCATAACAGATTCTAAAAATATATAAAAAGATTAGATACCATTGATATATACTAAGAGTCCAATGACAGACACCAATACAGAGAATCAGACACCAGGTGCAACTTCATATAGAGAAACCCTGATAGATATCTAATAAAAATATCATGCCTACAAATCACATGATAATCCATACAGACACCAGTGATGGAATGAATCTATTTAAATAAACAAGAATTGAAAGACCTATATGGACACCAAAGACATGCAGTGAGAGAAGGAAATTTCATACAGACACCAGAGACAGACCACATTCAGTGGACAATGACAGAGAGCAGGACATTATAAAACTCCAAACTAAGAATATACCCTATCAACAGTGCAGATATTGAGAGTGAGATGTCAAATGGGGAACAATAGAAGAGCTAACGATGCAGATTTTTTAAAAAAAAATGAGGCTTACTTATGTGCTGTAAGTATACCGGAATGAATGGGGGTTTTTTTGGCATTATCAATGCCTCCTCTTATGGATGGAATCCTGCACAGAGAACTCTACACAGACAGTGTTCACCTACAGAGACTAATACTGAAAATGCAATCCCTGTTGTACCATAATATTATAACTTTTGGCAGATTTAAAAGAGAGGTGAGGAGAAATTACTTCTCTCATGGGATTGTTTATCTGTGAAATTCACTACCCCTGTGAAATTCACTACCCCTGAATGCAAATAGTGCCAGAACATTGAATAAATTTATCAATGAAACAGCAGATTTTTAATTAATAATACATTAAAAGGTTATGGGGAGTGGATAGGAAAGTGGAGTTGAAGCTGAGATTCGATAAGCCACAATTATATTAAATAATGGAACAGGCTCAAGGGGCTGAATTGCTTACCCCCTACTCCTTTTCCTTGTGTTTTCATATAGAGAAAGTGAAAGACCCCATACAGACCTTCAGTAAATGACAGTAAATGACATTGATACCAATACAGAATGAACTCATCTACAGAAGCGTGTCTGTAGATACCCAACATAAATAATGAGAATACATGCAGATATTTGAATTTAAAGCCAATAATGAAACCTCACACTGAAACCAATAGAAAAAGTGAGGCACATTGACAATTGGAATGAATTGATTGTCTTATAAGGTCGGACCACTGAGCTTGTTCCCACTGGAGTTCAGAAGAGTCAATGTGACTTGGCTGAAGCATATAGGATCCTGAATAGTCTTGATATGAGTCTTTCCTGCTGTGAGGGAGTTCAGAAATAGCAAACACTACTTTAAATTTGGGAGTTGCTCCTTTTAGGACTGATATGAAGTGACTTTTTTTCCGATTGGATTTGGGAATACTTTTTCAGACAGACGTACAAAGGTTCTTGTCAGACAAAGGAATAACAATTTATGCGGGGTGGGAGATGCCGGTGCACAGGAATGTGGAATTGGATACACAAACAGGTCAACCATGAGCTTATCCAAGGTGGAGCGGGCACCAGGGGCCAAATGGTTTAATTCGTGGTTTCATGGTGCAAAACAAACTCTCCCAAATGGAGTGAGTCTATACAATCTTGCACCAAAAATTGAACACCCACTCCTACTCACTCAACATTCAAAAAATCTTTACCACGGCAAGTAGTAATCTATAACGTGGTTATATAATAGAGATTGGGATGGGGGTCATCTGGAAGAATCAGAAAGCAGCCCTGATTGTTCCAGAGAACGAACAGAGAGTGACAGAATTGAGTCACTGTCAGACAGCACCAGTGCGTCATTGTGGACAGATTCATTTTCCAGAACTCGCTTCACTGCGGCACTAACTGTGCAGACATTTTGCTTATTTGAACACCAAGTTCATGCCAATTTTTTTTTAAAACAACAACTTACAAATGCGTAGCTGGAACACACTCTATTAAACATACTCCGACCATATGGTTCATATTATTCTAGGCAAGTATTAACGCTTCCCGTGTTTTGATGCTGACAGTAATTTTATCAAAAGTGGACATCTTACCACATTGACCAGACTCAACAGGCACGTCAGTTATTTGCAACCGTTTTGTTAGAATAATAAAGAAACTTTGAACTGATTCCAATAATAATAGACAGAAACATTGCAAAAATAACAAATTAAATCTTTAATGTGACATAGTATACTGTAAAAACGTCTTTTCTACTTTAAACATGCAGTTTAAAGCATAACATCGACCATTCCGTAAATCAACTACAATTTCTATTTAAAGTCTTTATGTAAAATTAAACGTGTATACATACACAATTAGATACGATTAAGTAAGTCGCCATTCAGGTCAGTGGTGTTGGCAGAGCTAAACACAAGTAGATGCAATAATTGAGTGATTTATAAGAAACGCTCGGTTTCTGTTGCTTGTTGCTGATCCCTTCAGAATACTCATTAACGTTGGGTATCAAGTTCATATGGAAAACGGACGAAGAAACTTCGAGAATTACCAAATGACCTTGGAAATACTGAGTCAGTTAAATTAATTCAAACTTGTTGTTTGCAGTTGGGGTGTAAACTATATCAATTTCGAAAGATACACGCAGAATATATAATTTAATGTAGTTAAGGAAAACAGCCTCAAATCTCTCAATGAGCACATTAAGTCATTCTTGTAATTTATTATTTGCGATTACTGCTGATCTTCCACGTGGTTTTCAAAACAGTTATGTGTACTTAGTTTGAACGACCATTTAAACTGTTTTATTGCGGAATTTGGAAGGCATTCCTATCGTAAGATCCTCACAATCTCCTGTCTACCTGAGTATCGAAAACACGTTGGGGTTTAGCCCATTCGAAATAAATGCAGCGTGTATTAGCGAGGAACTGTGATCACACCATGCTCGGTTCGCTCACCCTCTCTCACACACATACACTGTTTCTCTGTCTCTTTTAATTAAAAGTCTATTTACATTATCAGTCGAGGGCAAACAGTGTAAGATGACATTTTCTCTTCACTTGGTCGCTCCTCCTTGCCAGACTCCTCCTCACACCCACGAGTCAGCCAGCTCCACAAAACCTTGTTACCTTGAAACGGAGCACACACGGTTAATGCAATCATCGAAGTCATCTAAATTATATTAAAACAATCCAGTAAATGAGGATTTCACTGTTTACTGTTTCGATATAATTGAATTTATGTCTGCCGTGCAGGAGCCAGTTATTATTATGTCAGGAGCGAACAAACACCACTACCAATCACATTACAATGCGTTCATTTACTCTGAGACAATTGCATGTTCACTATTTTGTCCTGATATTCCAGACCATTAATTAAACCGCCCTAATCCCTAACACCATTGGCAGAAAGAGATTGCGCCAAAAGCGTCAGCATTAGGATTGTCATTTTTCTTTAGCTCGGCAAACTTGAAGCTATGTGATTTCTAAGCCATTTCATTCAAAACAAAGGTTATTTTTAATGTTTAAACTCGTTAAAAAGTTCACATCGGGATTGGAAACCACGTTATTCTATTCCTGAAACGAATCTGGAGTGGGCAGCTTCGTAGATGGGGAGTAGAAATTTCAGAATGTGCCTTAAACTCACTATGGGAAAATCTTGCTCTTGTCGGCCACTGACCCAGCAGACAAAGTAAAATCACGCCACACGTACTGTTTAAGATAACCTCTTGCACTGACGGAGGTGCGTTTATCTGCAACAGAAACATTTCAAATTGTAAGGGAGGTAAATCTAGTGAAGGGATGGTCTGAGATTCTTCTTGAAAGTCCGGGGGTGGATATTTTCAGGTATATTCTCCACTCGGAATCAAAGAAATAGGCAAAGAATGATTCGTGCGCTACATCGGACAGTTTCAATGCCGTTAACATTCTCTAAAAAGTCTAGTCCAAGCAGCAGAGAGAATGGCAATTGATTGGTGCATCCCAACTTTTTAAAAATGCATCAATAAGTAGTTTGCCATATCTCAGCAGTCCGAATAGATTTATGTCATGCTGCTTTCTAAACAGTTTGCATCTTATCCTCCTTACTTGCAATAAACTATCGAGGCGTTTTATTCTTTAGGTAGAAAACGCGCAGGGTTCTTGCTACAGAGTTAAATGATTAGATTCAAGTTGTCTCCTGGGTCGAGCAGGAGAAAGGAAAAATGGGTCAACCTGACCCCAAAACACCACAGTCCTTTTCACTTCATTTCGAGTCCTGACCCTCAATGAAACTGTCTCCATGAAGAATATTACAAGGGGACACATGCAAGTACACACGCGCATTCAAACACACGCCCACACACAAACATACACACATATACAGGTACATGCAACACACATACCTGCAAAAACATACAAACGCACAAAAAGGATTCACGCGCACACAACCAACCCTAGATAGGGATATGCAGGCTCACACATGGAAACATGGGTCGTGGATATTCAATATGTTGATGGTCCTTGAAAAATTCTTGGAAATTATCAGATTTTCTTTAGCCAGAACAATCACAAATTAAATGTGAATGAACAAGAACGAAGCGCCAGTTTTAACCTTCTGGTCTAAAATACGTGCACGATAATTACTCCGCAAAAAAAAGTGACAACATAGACAACAATGATGTTCCAAAAATCAAGTGTTCTAAAGGAATCTCGGCTGATTTTTAAATTGGAAAGCACTGATTCTGATATTTCTGTTTCCATGGTCACTGTGAAGAAATCATTCCAATACAATCATTCAGTGCGCGAGAAAGGATGATTTATTTCCCGGCTAGTTTTGTTTTGTAAGATTTGGGAATTTGGAATGCAGTTACATATCCTAGAGTTAGCCGCATGCAAACTAAATTGAAATGTTGAGTGTACCAATACGTGTTCACATTTTATTGTGCACTCCTAGTCTGCCTTAATACGGAAAAAAAAGAAATATTACAAATCAAATATATATATATAATCTCGATATTACCTTTACTATGTTTGTTACATAAAATTGTGTCATATATATTTAGATAGATATACACGGGTTTTATATTACAAAAATGAACGAGAATTCTTACTTTAATCAAACCGGAGAGAAGTTAACAATTCCGAGAGCTCGAAATGGGTGACGGAATGATTGAATAGGAACTCTACGGACTATGAAATGCGGCCATTCTGTTTGACTAGGCCGCTGGCTCTGTAAAGGCGGGTTTTCACTGTTCACTCAAAGATTGAAAAATCAAATCCGCATTAAATGGGAATAAAATGAGGAATGGTAAATAAAAGTACGCTGATAATAATCGATAAATGGATGGCATCTATAAATTGGAAATGGACTGCCCGGTTTTATATTCTTCTTAAAAGACATCGGTTAAAAAAATTGGGCAGACTGAGAAAATCCAACATAAGTGGAATGTTTTAATTACTAAAACGGATCCTCCGTGAGCAGACTAACAAATATTTTGATCCACACCCGTTGCTTCTATCAATGATACACCTACCGATTTTTATTTTTTTTTAAACTAAGGCTTCTTCAAACTGCCATGGTCTTGATTAATTTTCCTTTGCGTTTGCATCAAGTTTTCTTTTATTTCTATGACCCGTGCCGCCCAGCGCCAGTGTACCCTGGGAGAACACGAACTGAAAGACCATCTTAATTTATGAAATAGATCAATTCATGTTCATGTTTGACTGTTCATTTTAAAACTTAGCGCGCGTGGTGGCTTTCATAATATTCTTTTCCAAAAGCCCCATTTTGGTGTGTTAGAAAGGAACAGACGAATGACTAATGCCTTCGCGTTGTTAATTCTCTGGAAATGGGATTATGAAGGCCAGCATGAACGGGGCGCCTGTCTCTTTAAGATCCAATGTCCTGCTATGTAAATACAGTGGAGGAGGAGTGGGAGGAGGGCCGGCGTCACGTGATCGCCGAGCTACAATTAGTTCGGGCAATTTGCAGGGTTCAAGCGGAGAAAAAGCCAGGCAGCTTTCTGAAATAAGTCACCAATCAAGATAGGAAACAGGTCAGTCCGTATCAGAGCCACCCGGAGCAACAGTTCCTCTTTTCACCGTTGCACACCAGTCCAGACCTCCCCCGAGCAATCCTTTTTGGCCATTTCGTTTTTTTTAAAGAATAAGGTTCCTTCTAATTATTGCCCAGCCCCTGCCCTTGCGGCTGGATCCGATTTGTAAGTATTCGCGGCCAAAGTGCTTCGCAGAACTGTGAATGCGTCGGTTGTAACTTTTTTTCTCTCTCTCTCTGTCTCCCTTTTCCTCCCTCATCGCCCTTATCTGTCAGGTTTAGCTTATCTCCCAGATAGAGGATAAAGGCAATGCCCTCACTAAAGCGCTGTTACCTTGGGGGCCAAGGCGGTTATCCGATGCCGCAGATAATAGAAATTAAACTCCAGCGCGCAACAAGTTTCTAAAAAAATTATTGAACGCCTTCTGTTAAAGGTAGAGGTAATCTCTCATGCAAGGGGGGGGGGGGGGGGGGAGGGGAGGTGTTCCTTACTTGACCTGGGCACAGAAACCCCTGGGATGTTCTGCCACACACGAACTGGGAGCGGGGAGTCGCTCACCTCGAGAGTTTTGTGTGTAATTTATCCCGAGCAACACTGGCGAGCGGAATATTCGGGTGGAATGAAACTTTCTTCGTTAGGGCCAGCACCGGGGAGTGAAACTGTTTCTAAAATGCCCTGTTCGTCTACGTTTTGTGGGATCGCGCAAAATGTCCAACGAATCCGAAACTTCAAGACAGGTTCCCATTTCTGAATTGGTTTAAAGCCTTTGTTAAATGAAATGACAATCGTGCTCCTCATATAATGCGTGGGGGTGTGTGAAGTTGCAGAAAGGCGAGCAAAGTTAAACGGAACTTTCCAGCAGGTACTTCATTCCTGAATGGAATCGAAGCGAATGGCAAAAATATTGTCTTGGAGATGAAATGCCAATGGCCTGTAACACATGATTTGTTTGTTTCAGGTCAATTTCTTACTGGTGGACAGAAGCGCGGATAGACGCGAATGAAAGGCGATGATCACTCTCTGGCCTCACTGAGTCGTCTTGTTGATGAATAATACTGAATTGAAGAAGATTTCAGTACATTCCGAGCTCCAAACCTTATTCGCAACGCGCCAGGGCGTTCCACTGAGTAGAAAATGTACCAAGGTCTGACCCTGACAGCGAATCACGGACAGCCCAGCTATCCCCATGAGGTTTCAGGCAGTTTCATCCATTCGCCGACCGCCTCACCTGTCTATGTGCCGACCACCCGGGTCCCCACCATGCTGCCCAGCATACCGTACCTGCAAAACTGCGAGTCGGCCCATCAGAGTCACCACCTGGGCAATCCCACCGGCTGGCCGCAACCGGGGACCGACAGCTCTGCGTTCAACCCCAGCAGCCCACATCCTTCCACCACCTTCCCGTACTCTCACAGCCCCCCCATGAGTCACGGCGCCGGCAGGGAGGCGGCTTACAGCAATCCCTTGGTCATCAGCGCCAGTGGCCGGGAACAGTACGGCAACGCCCTGGTCAGGTCCGTCAATGGATCCTACTCCAGCCCGTATCCCACCTACGTCGGCCCAGAGATGACTTCGAGCTGGCCACCCGGCCCCTTCGAGAGCAGCATGATCCACAGCCTCCAAGCCCGGCAGGTCTCTATGTCTGGGAGGAGGTCCAGTCTGGGTAGGTCACAGACATCGCTTTTCAGGTTTGCTAGAGATACATGGCGTTGCTGAACACGGAACAAATCAATTTGACAAGCGTTGGATCGAGGGGCAGCGGGCTAGTTTTACGAACCCTCGGAGTAGAATGTAACTATGGGGAGTAATATTGCTCCACTTGCACCAAAGCTGAATACTGCATCAGCTTCGGGCAGGTTAAACCATTGAGCCAGTGTGTTGCTGCTGTGTGATAGTGCGGTCCATGTGTGAGTCAGGGTGAGGGTTTTTTTCACTCAGGAATCATGATGATGTCAAATTGGTATGATTTGGAGGTGCTGGTGTTGGACTGGGGTGTGCAAAGTTAAAAATCACACAACACTAGGTTATAGTCCAACAGGATTGTTTGCAAGCACTAGCTTTCGGAGCGCTGCTCCTTCATCAGGTGGTTGTCAAATAGGGAGAGCATTTGGAACTCTGCAACAAGGAATCACGACGACCTCAGGGCAGCAGTGTAGGTAACAACTTGAAATTACATTAAGCAATTGATTTACCGCACTCAGGGCCTGTCATTTCATTCAAAAAACGTGTGCCACATTTCGACTCATGTTGGGGAGCCTTTGTGCTCTGTTTTCTGATGTCGGTGTGCATAGAACTATCTGTCTTCCAAACCCATTACTCAATGACATATTATTCGGTAATAGCGCAAATATTTCCAACTTATGACTTCAGTTCAGATAATCCGTTATTATTAAAAGAGTGTTGGAGATTCTAGAAGCCCATTTGTCTATCTAATTTGTCTGGGATGTTTCCTGAGGTCAGCAATACGCGAAGATTCTTTATTGCAACGGACTGAACCGATATTAATCTCTGTTCACTACATTCGGATAATGGATTGAAAGGGTGGAAACGTTTCCTTTATGCACTAAGCCTCGTTGTATTGATTGAATCTGTATTTGCTCAAATATTGATGTACAACATGGACTGCAGACAGGTATCTCGTAGGCAACCTGTTCAACTTACATTCAGTCGCCCCATTGAAATGCGCGCAATAGCATTGATCTTTTAAATTTGAAACAGACATCCCCTACAAATGCTGTGAATCTCCGACAAAGCGAGTCATGATTTGGAGATGCCGGTGTTGGACTGGGGTGTACAAAGTTAACAATCACACAACACCAGGTTATAGTCCAACAGGTTTAACTGGAAGCACACTAGCTTTCGGAGCGACGCTCCTTCATCAGGTGATAGGTAATTAAACCTTTGGACTATAACGTGGTGTTGTGTGATTTTTAACTTTATACTGAAAGAGGATATCTTTCTTTTTGTAAAACGTGATGCAGTTGAGCAGACATGAACCGAAACGCCTTAAATTCGATTAGATTTTACACGCGGCAGCGAAGAATTCCCATCTCATGTCCTGCTTTCAGTTTGCTGCAATTTCATTTTGCTCCTTCTGCCGGTCTCTTTATTTTTGCAGACCCTTAATATTTTGAATTCTGTTTATTTTAAGCCAGTTGTTTTCTCACCGTCTTCTGTATATTCCAAATGAAGGACTCACGGCCTCTAGCTTTCTTTCCGGGGGTAAAGGTCTAGTCTAAATTTACGCTTGCAGCATTTTGAACAGTCCCTGGGAAGAGATGGGGACTGAGCTCAGTTAACTAAAAGCCCTTTTAGACCTTTATGTTTTATACCTAAGCAAGCTTTTGATTGGAACTTGTAACACACATCATGGATCCGAATTAATGATGGGGCTATAAGGCCAAAACGAAAAGTTGTATCCTACTTTATTCTTGGATCTGGTATTGCGTATTTTAATTAGGAGCTTTTAACTAAGAATATTTTAAGAGACACGTCACATCTATTTAATGCATCTATTCACTCAGCTAGATTTTAATGTCTTGACTTGCATATTTAAATACAGGATCTGCTCTGAAAACGAATCAATATTTAGGAATCAGATATTACGATTATCTTCATTGGAGTTGTGCTTATAACAAAAGAACGTGGCAGCAGACGCCTGAAGAGGGTTAGCTTAGGTCTGGAGGCACCCTGCCCTTGCACATTAAAAATAACATCGTTCCCTTTTATCCATTTGGGCACCTAATGGGGCGCTGAACTGTTCAAAATCGACTTGATTAGTTGGCTTCATACCTGTTTTACCCAGTCCTTATCTTAACAAATATTCAGTTTAGAAAACGTGAGACTGTAATTTATGTCATCGCTTCTAGCGCTGAACAATGGCGATTCCTTGACTCCTCCGGTCATTTTCTAACACTAAACAGTTTTGAGGATGTTTAAAGTAACATTCGAAATTTATGGTTTGCAAGCCTATTAAGCACTTTACTGGATCACATTAGCTCAGAGCAGACTCCTTAAAAAGTTAAGAAGTGCTCTGGCCCCATCTCCAAAACAATCTACAGATACAACCCCTCATTTACTACAGATGAAGAGAGAGCGAGAGACAGTGAAATCTGATCAACCATTTGAAGTATCAAACACACTTCATTACTTGTTAGTACCCAGCGTCGACTTGAAGTGTCATAGATCAGAACTGATGGAAGGATTTCACCCGAGAGATTTTTTTAAACGATAGTGGATGAAAAAAACTAAATATAATTAATGTATTTAAGGTATTTAATATTAGCATATTTAAACGATAAACTATGATTTTAAAAACTCTCTACCAATAATTAAGTAACTTAGATCTTGCTAGTGACTAGTTTTGCTTTCTTTTAGTCAATATATTCTAATATGAATTTTGGTTTTACGCCATCACCTGGTTCAAAAAGTATTTTACACGACCAAGTATGTTGTCAAATTCTTTAGGATCTGCCTGCAGACCTTTAAAGATTCTCATCATAGCAATGCAATGATTCCCAACACAGACCTCCAGCTACTACTAATTGGGACCTCCACACTTGCCGGCAGCACAAAACTTATCAAGATTAAAATTGTTAGGGGGTTGGGGTGGGGGTGGGCGGGGAGTTGTTTTCGAAGCTCTAAAATGTATACTCGTATTATTTGGATGTCGATGTTGTGCACTCACTACAGACACAGACACACACAAATCTGAACAATTTGATTCCAGTGAAATTCCTCTTGTGACCAATCTGATGTAAACTTAGCTTCTTCAGGACTATAGACAGCTTACTGTAACCGCTTCGTTTGATTTTACCATGAAAACGTTTCTCGTTCTTTGCAGGGAAAAAAACAGTAAGGCGATAGAGAAGGGAAAAGCCGAACAAGTTTAATACATCCTTCACACACACACACACACACACATATATATAGATGGAAGGGGATTGTTTATTACACGTTTTGACATCTTGCGGGAATCAATCCAGAATGTTTGACCCGCTTTCCGTCCACAGGCTGTTATTTGTCACCCGAGTGTAATAGGTGTGATTGATAAATCGAGCAGTGGATCACAGAGCGTTCTGTAACACAAATGAGCATTCCATCAGTCTTGTGAGCCAGTCTTCTTGTCGCCACCAGTCAACATCCAAAAACACTTTGATGAAAAACGGGGAAGTTTGGCAAAGCATTAGGATTTCTATCGCCGACCTTGCTCTGAAAATACCCACAATGAAATCTTTTTCTCTCTCTCTCTCCTCTTAAGAGATCACTTCTGCCTTTTATTAAAAGGCATTTTTACAGGGTAGGGCAACCATGACACGTTTGGATGCCATTTGATTTCCATCGGAAGAAAATTTATCGTTCCCAGAACCGTTCTCCCGCAACCAAAGTAACCACTTAGCCCCCCCAGACATGTTTGAACCATAGGACATACCCAGTAACTTACAGTGCGAACATCAGATATGTATCTTCGTCCCAGTCAATTATATACACTTATTATTATCCCGCATACCATTTCTAACATTCTTGCAAGGATGTTTTGCCGTTTATTGGAAAATACACTGAAAAAAGTGCATTTCAGAGATGATTATCGTTATGGCTGCTTATTGGAAGGGAAAGTCGAGACTTCTGTCTGCGATTCACTGCCAGACGCTTGTGTTTCATTTTTTGATTCCCAGACAGGCAGTAAAAGTAAAGACTTATTCCTGTTCTTGAAAAAAAATCTAAAAATGTTCACATAGCCGGTGATCTCCTTTTATCTCAATAACGTATAGAAATTCTAACACTAAGAATTAATTGTTCGACCATGCACTGTCTGGAAAAGAGGGTCATAGAGGGACAAATTCATCCATTTTTGAAATTAAAAAGTGGTTGAAAAATCGGTCATATTGACCAATGATTGATCCATTCCCTGCAGTCCCACCCCTCCCCCACCTCCAAACACACATACACAGACACAAACAAGTTTGTCCTTCTCACTAAATATAAATGGATGCCGCAAATCTGAAACAAAAGCAGAGGTTGCTGGAAAAGTTCAGCAGGCTGTGC
This sequence comes from Hemiscyllium ocellatum, assembly GCF_020745735.1. Classification (NCBI taxonomy): domain Eukaryota; kingdom Metazoa; phylum Chordata; class Chondrichthyes; order Orectolobiformes; family Hemiscylliidae; genus Hemiscyllium; species Hemiscyllium ocellatum. Next base: position 49,026,362 of record NC_083415.1, read on the forward strand.
AGAGAAATCAGCGTTAATATTTCGGGTACAATGAGGCGTCGACAGTTCTGAAGGTCACCCGACCCAAAACGTTAACTCTGACTTCTCTGCACAGATGCTGCCAGACCTGCTGAGTTTTTTTCCCAGCAACTTCTGTTTTTGAGTCCTTGTCACTGTTCATCCAGTGAAATCTGGTTGGAAAGGAGACATTTCTATGCTATGCAACTTATACCCAATGCAACGGTAGCATGGTTTAATCACCATCAATTTTATCACATGGCCCCAGCTAACTTTCAGTTTGTGGTCGAGTTGGTGAATAGCCATTCTAAAATCGGTTCGCCCCAGAAATAGAAGACGTAGTGAGGAATTTGGTTTGAGGGCGAATTATATTTTGTATGATGTCCTGTGTTGAATGGTGTTAGAACTGAACCAGGTGGACACTGGGCCAATGGTGAACATTCTGCGAGCGGATTATTCCGTGACAACCCAGCACTGAAATTCAGGTTGGCACGGTAAATAAATAGTTTTCCCTAAAATGTTGGAGACAATTGCCATCAGTTGCTTTCCAACTATGAAGTGAATGTAAGATAACATACTCCAGGATCAAGCAAGGTAATAAATCATGTAATTTATTAGAGGTAGAACTCATTTTTTTAAGAACACTTTTTTTTAACAGGATGCATTTTTCCCGACAGTCACAAATCTCTATTATGCAAACCAGATGTCACTGATTTTCCCTTTCACCACTCCCCACCACCCCTCTCGATTTTTTTATATATATAATAGAGATGTTGGAAGATTTCCCCGAGGGCCGGGAGTGTGTGAATTGCGGGTCCATGTCTACTCCGCTCTGGAGACGGGATGGGACGGGCCATTATCTATGCAACGCGTGTGGATTGTATCACAAGATGAACGGGATGAACCGACCGCTCATTAAACCACAAAGGAGATTGGTAAGCAGGCCTGGTTGATCTTTGCTCGTCCAGGAGTATGCCTCAACAGTTCAGAACGTCTCCCAAGCGCCACTCCTTTATCTGTCATAGAGCCCACTGTTTTGTCAAGTTGAACAAAGACAGGCGGCCTTTTCCACGTCGCCTCTTTTCCACCCCATATAAGGAAAACTTTGAGCAGAAAAAAACTAAAGGACTTTGTTCCCGTCTGAACTCACTCGAAAGATCATTTCAACTGATTATCTTTCCGGTTAAAAACCTGTGACTTTCCCCTCTCTTTTATTGCCAGAATATGTTTAATGGTGGTCTGGAAGGCAAATCAAAGCTTCATTAACTTTGGGATGTGGGATCTGACAAGAAATTGACAATTGATGGTTGGGCTTGGGAGGGTGAGTGAACGTTCCACCACTAAATAACCAAAGGCAATCCAGGTTCATTTATTTTCGAGATTAAATGAAATTTATGTCACATCCTGCAGAAAAAAAATGTATTTGACTGTCTGTCTTCTATCACTATTCTGTGTGGAATGGGGCTGCAAAACAAACTCATAATTTTTATGCCTTAAATAACAACACTACATCACAATGTTGGGGGTCAACAACTTCCTTGACAAGGTCAGAGTTGTGAAGAGGCACCCTTCAGAGGCCCATTCCCCATTTTGAATAAACTACTTAGGCCTTGACAATATAAATTATTTTAGCCTTGTGCCTTTCAATAGCAAGAGGGGAACCTTGATCCTTTATCTCAGGGTGAAAATAACACACACCAGTGTGGCTCGGGTCATTTTTGTTGCACAAGCCATTTAAGCTTCTAATAACAAATAGCTTGCAAATTAAAATGTAGCACTTGCAGGAAATTGAGTGGTTCATTTCTCAATATGGAGTGCAATATGGCAACACGATGAGACAAGTAGTGAGGGGAGAGTCACAAACATGAAATGCTAAAGTACAGCCTTTGTGACATCCATTCAAAATAATTTTGCCAGTTGTTAAGTGACAACAGTTGTGCGATAGAAACTGAGATCATAATAAATAATAAATCGAGGTGACTGTAACATTATTGTTAGCTTATGCAAATCTTTTGTTTTTTTTAGTCATCATCGAGACGAGCTGGTTTGTGTTGCACTAACTGCCACACCTCTACAACAACCCTTTGGAGAAGGAACGCTGAAGGGGAGCCAGTGTGTAATGCTTGTGGACTCTACATGAAACTTCATGGGGTAATAGTTCTTTACTTTTTAAATTAAATAGATCTGATGCTATAACACCTTGCAACTAATTAACAGCAAACTCTAAACACTTTATTAATGCTAGTGCTTCTTCCCAATAATCACCACCTCCATCAATGGTTCTTCTTTACCTGTTATTTTCAATTGGAACTTGTTAAATAGAAACTGTAATGTCTGTCAAATCATTTTATGCTCTCCACTCAATCACAATTATAACAAAATGAAAAGATCATGTTTATTCCAATTGCAAGTTGAGTAGTTATGCAGTTTTATTGAAATGTTTTTTTTTAAATGTGTTATATAGAATTGAATAGACTATACACCCACCACAGGACGTTTATTTCCTACTTCTGTATATGCTTATCAAAACAGTCCATGAATGCATCCAGGCAAAAGTGAGGACTACAAATGCGGGAGATTAGAGTCCGAGAGTATGGTGCTGGAAAAGCACAGCAGGTCAGGCAGCATCTGAGGAGCAGGCGAGTTGATGTTTAGGGCAGAAGCCCTTCATCAGGAAAGGCTGATGAAGGTCTTTTGCCCGAAACATCGACTCTCCTTCTCCTCAGATGCTCCATCAGTGCATCAATCCTATTCTGCTTAACTAATCTTCGTGGAAACATATATTCATTATTGTCTGGAGATAGAAGGCCTTTTGAATTCCCTATTTGATTTCTCAGTGATTATCTTATATTGATGTCGTCTTGTTTTTGCTGTTGTACACAAGTGTAAACATTCCCTCTACTACTCTATGGATATTCCACATGATTTTAGAAGATCTCTATTATTACAGACTTCACCAACACCTTTCAAAAGAAAGGCAATCTAGCTTATGCATCTCTTCCTGCCAGATGAAAAATCACATTTCTGATATTGTCCTTGTAAATCATTTTTGTGTTGCATTTCTTTCATGTTTCTAAATGCTTTGTAAACATGGTGATCAAAACTGTAGGCAGTACTCCTAAAGTATCAACTACTCAAGGCTCTATGGTTCAGTGGTAAACTTTCCCATTTTTCAATTCTATCCCTCTAATAAACAAATCTTCATGTTTGTTTTACTTTGTTAATGTAATTAATAGATGAATGATTTTTTAAAAAAATAATAAGTGAAACCTAGACTACAATCTTGCCTCTGAATCTGAGACTTTAATTTAGCTCTTTAATCCGATTAACTTTCAGCAGATAATGCAAAGATTTCTGGAAGTTGTTCCAGTAGTCATAAGAAAGCTGTCGAACTTAGTGAAGTGATTGGAGTCAAGTGTAAAATTATCAAGTGTAATATAGATTGTTTCCCTGTAAAGACCTCTTACATAAAAATTGGTTGTTACTTTGACAACCAGTTATTTCAAATTCTTCTTGACAGGTTTTCATGATTTCAGTTTCACTGGAATTTGAATTAATTTTTAAAATAAAGTTGGATTTATAGCTAAATTATAATTTATAACTAAACTATAACTATATACAAAGGGCAGCATGGTGGCTCAGTGGTTAGCACTGCTGCCTCACAGTGCCAGGGACCTAGGTTTGATTCAGCATCAGGTGACTGGCTGTGTGGAGTTTGTACATTCTACCACTGCCTGCATGGGCTTCCTCTAGGTGGTCTGATTTCCTCCCACAGTTCAAACATGTGCAGTTTAGGTGGACTGGCCATGCTAAATTGTCCATGGAGTCCAGAAATGTGCAGGTTAGGTGTGCCAGCCATGGGGAATGCAGAGTTACAGGGTAGGTGGGGTAGGTCTGGGTGGGATGCTCTTAAGTATGGACTCAATGGGCCAAAAGGCTTGCTTCCACACTGTAGAGATCCTATATCATTGTAACAATTTGTGTACATTTTAAGTTAAGGTGGCATGTTAGCACAGTGATTAGTTAGCATTGCTACCCCACAGTGCCAGGGACCTGGGTTTGATTCCAGCCTTGGATAACTGTCTGTGTGGAGTTTGCATGTTCTCCCCATGATTGCGTGGGTTTCTGCCAAGTCCCCTGTCCTCCTTCCAAAGATGTGCAGGTGAGGTGGATTAGCCATGGTAAATGTGGAGTTATGGCAATTGGATAGATATTTGGGTCGAATGCTTGATTTGCCGAATTGCCTCACTGCACACTGCATGTATTCTATGTGTACATTTCAGGAAGGCATTGTCCACTGTCCAAATAACAGACTGTTTCATCAGAGTGTGTATCCATGGCATACGTACAAAAGTATTAGATTGACTTGACATGTTGGCTGTAAGGTTAACACTAATGCCGTCAGAATGGAAACTAGTTGTCATGAAACCTGATGAGAGAAGTCAGATTTCTAATTTCATTAACCTTATAGAGTACAGTAAAATATCAAGTTTTGTCCAAGGAATCTTGAATTTGTAGATGGTACCAGACTGAATGCAATGAAGTATCAATGTGTTAGAAACCAAAGGAGTTTAGACAAGTTAGGTTAAAAGGCAGAGAGGTGGTAAATAGAGTGTTAATATGGATGTGACAAATCTGGAGACTAGGTGAAGAAAGCAAGAATGTGGATAACATAGCAAATTTTTTTTGCAACTGAGCTGGGAGATAGGTTATTAACATACGTGTTTTAATGTTTGATGGAGGTGAAGAAAACAAACAAATTGTATATCTCGGGGTGTCACTTATTGAAGTCACTTTAATCTGATTTCCGTGAAGAAATATCTGAAGGACTGTGACAAGTTTGATTGCCACATCAAAAGGAAATTTAAGATAAATTAAATAAGTATTGATTACCAGGTTGATTCTAGGACTTAGAAGATTAATTTATGAGCAAACACGATTCTATACAGATCCTTTAATTTGTGGAGATCATAGAGGTCTTTCAAATTTAACTGACTATTGTAAATTTTGATGCAGGCACAGAAGCACAGAGCTTAATTAATATGGACCACATTTCAAAATTAAAGTTGGCAAAGAAATGGAATTTTAGGTGGTCTGTTTGTGAGAAAGAGCTTTAGATTATCCATGGCTGAGATGAAACAAAATTCCATGGCAGATATTTTTAGAGAAGAATGAAATGAACTGATGAAATGAATTGCTTTTAGAGAAGGAAAAAGAAAATTTTAGTTTTAGGATCTTGGTAAAGAAGGCCCAATTCTTCCTTCCCTAAATAGTCATGTGTTTTGACAAAAGACAGAGTTTAAAAGTACAGAGATATTGATGGAGATACCAATGTTAGAAAATGTTTACTTTCTAGATTTGGCGTGGGACGCACAATTTAATATTTGTTTCAAGTTTGTGGAGTCTGTCTGATGTAATTGGATGTTTCACAGCTAGCAGGTAATGAAATGAAAGAGTCAGGCAGATCACATACAGAGGTGGAGAATGAAAGAACGTGCTTGCATTGATATAACAGGTTAACATTCCCTCCTGATGCTTCAAATCACTTCACAAGTAATTCATTATTTTTGAAATATACTCATTCCTGTTCAGTAGTTAATTACAGTAGCCCAGTTTGTTCACAAAAGTAAGTGGATTAAATTGCTAGTTTAATGGTGAAGTGATGAATTGTAGTTGGGACCTCAGGAGAACTTTGTTGTTCTTCACAAAGTGCCATTGCAACAGATAGGCAATGCCTTGGATTAACATCATTTTTGTAAGGCAGAATAACTGACAATGCCTTCACATTTAGAAGCAGGACTTTAACCTGTAACCACTTGACTCAGAGACTGCACCTAGCTGTCTGCTGTCTGTAAAGTCTACTCACTAAGGGATCAGATTCACTTCAACTCATTCAAGAGCTGGTCATTGGGTTTGATTTAAAACATTTTCGTTTGGAGATTCTAAACTGTTGAAAATAAACAACATAAATTTCAACATGTTTTATTTTGATTTTGAAATGAATAGTATGCATACTTAGTATGAAGGTTATGTAGAAAATATATCCTTCAATGTCTGAGCCATATGCTGAAGCATGTCATTCTTACAGCAGAATAATGTCAACTATTAAGAAATGGTGCATTCAGTGGAATCATTAAACACAGAAGGTGGAACACAAAATAATCAACTATTAATTCCAACTAATTGGCACACATTGATCTATCTCATGGTCTTTTTAACAAGCCTATTCAAATGATTTGGAAATGAATGTATTTTATAGAGTCATAGAGAGTACAGCACAAGAAACACCCTTCAGTCCAACTCGTCCATGCCAAACCAATACCCTAACCTAATCTAGTCCCATTGCCAGCACTTGGCCCATATCCCTCCAAACCCTTCCTATTCAAATACCCATCCAGATGCCTTTTAAATGCTGTAATTGTTCCAGCCTCCACCACTTCCTCAGGCAGCTCATTCCATACACGCACCACCCTCTGCATAACAAAGTTGCCCCACAGGTCCCTTTTATATCTTTCCCCTCTCACCCTAAACCTATGCCTTCTAGTTCTGAATACCTTGCCTGTTTACCCTGTCATTGCCCCTCGTGATTTTATAAACATTTATAAGGTCACCCCTCAGCCTCCAATGCTCCCAGGAAAACATTCCCAGCCTCTATTCAGCGTCTCCCAGTAGCTCAAATCCTCTAACCCTGGCAACATTCTTGTAAATCTTTTCTGAACCCTTTCACGTTTCACAACATCCAATAGGAAGGAGACCGGGATTGCACACAATATCCCAAAAGTGGCCTAACCAATGTCCTGTACAGCTGCAACATGACCTCCCAACTCCTGTACTCGATACTCTGGCCAATAAAGGAAAGTATACCAAACACCTTCTTCACTATTCTATCGACCTGAGGCTCTACTTTCAAGGAGCTATGAACCTGCACTCCAAGGTCTCTTTGTTCAGTGACACTACCCAAGATCTTCCCGTAAAGTGTATGAGTCCTGCTTTGATTTGCTTTCACAAAATGCAGCACCTCGCATTTATCTGAATTAAACTCCACCTGCCATTTCTCAGCCCATTGGCCCATCTGATTAAGATCCTGTGGTAATCTGAGGTAACTTTCTATGCTGTCCACTCCACCTCCAATTTTGGTGTCATCAGCAAGCTTACTAACTATACCTCCTATGTTCACATCCAAATCATTTATATAAATGACAAAAAGTAGTGGACCCAGCACTGATCCTTGTGGCATACTATTGGGCACAAGGCTCCAGCCTGAAAAGCAACCCTCCAACCCTACCCTCTCCTATCTTCAAGCCAGTTCTGTATCCAAATGGCTAGTTCTCCCTATATTCCATGACATCTAGCCTTAATAACCATGGGGAACCTTTCGAACGCCTTACTGAAGTCCATATAGATCATGTCCACCACTCTGCCCTCATCATTCCCCTTTGTTATTTCTTCAAAAGGCAGAGTCAAGTTCATGAGACATGATTTCCCACACACAAAGCCATGCTGACTATCCCTTACCTTTCCAAATACATGCAAACCTTGTCCCTCAAGATTCCATCCAACAACTTGCCTACCACTGATGTCAGGCTCATTCGTCTATAGTTCCCTGGCTTGTCCTTACCACCCTTCTTAAATAGTGGCACTACATTAGCCAACTTCCAGTCTTCCAGCACCTTACCTGTGACAATTGATGATACAAATATCTCGGCAAAGGGTCTAGCAATCATGTCCCTAGCTTCTAACAGAGTTCTAGGGTACACTAATCAGATCCTGGGGATGTATCACTGGTGAAGACACAAGCAATCTCCCAGAGGTAACAGTGGCTGAAGGACCTGAACTGAAGGGAATTTATAAATGCCAGGAATTGGTGTTGGAGAGACTGTTAGGTCTGAAGGCTAATAAGTCCCCGGGGTCTGATGGTCTACATCCCAGGGTACTGAAGGAGGTGGCTCGAGAAATCATGGATGGGCTGGTGATTAATTTCCAGAATTCGATAGATTCAGGATCAGTTCCTACGGATTGGAGGGTGGCTAATGTTGAACCACATTTTAAGAGAGGAGCAAGAGAGAAAGCAGGAAATTATAGACCAGTTAGTCTGACCTCAGTGGTGGGAAAGATGCTGGAGTCAATTATAAGGGATGAAATTACGACACATCTGGATAGCAGGAGCAGGATAGGTCAGAGTCAGCATGGATTTGTGAAGAGCAAATCATGCTTGACTAATCTTCTGGAAGTTTTTGAGGATGTAACTCTGAAGATGGACAAGGGAGATCCAGTGGATGTAGTGTACCTGACTTTCAGAAAGCTTTTGATAAAGTCCCACTCAGGAGGTTAGTGAGCAAAATTAGGGCGCATGGTATTGGGGGCAAAGTACTGACTTGGATTGAAAATTGTTTGCTGAAAATGTGTTGCTGGTTAAAGCACAGCAGGTTAGGCAGCATCCAAGGAATAGGATACTCGACATTTCGGGCATAAGCCCTTCATCAGGAAAATTGTTTGGCTGACAGGAAACAAAGAGTAGTGATAAAAGGCTCCCTTTTGGAATGGCAGGCAGTGACCAGTGGGGTACTGCAGGGATCAGTACTGGGATCGCAGCTTTTTACAATATATATTAATGATATAGAAGATGGTATTAATAGTAACATTAGCAAATTTGCTGGTGATACAAAGCTGGGTGGCAGGGTGAAATGTGAGGAGGATGTTAGGAGATTACAGGGTGACCTGGACAGGTTAGGTGAGTGGACAGATGTATGGCAGATGCAGTTTAATGTGGATAAATGTATGGTTATCCACTTTGGTGTCAAGAACAGGAAGGCAGATTACTACCTAAATGGAGGTTAAAAACAATGACTGCTGATGCTGGAAACCAGATTCTGGATCAGTGGTGCTGGAAGAGCACAGCAGTTCAGACAGCATCCAAAGTGCAACACAATCAGCGTTTCAGGCAAAAGCCCTTCATCAGGAATAAAGGCAGTGAGTCTGAAGTGTGGAGAGATAAGCTAGAGGAGGGTGGGGGTGAGGAGAAAGTAGCATAGTGTACAATAGGTGAGTGGGGGAGGGGATGAAGGTGATAGGTCAGAGAGGAGAGGGTGGAGTGGATAGGTGGAAAAGGAGCTAGGCAGGTAGGACAAGTCATGGGGACAGTGCTGAGCTGGAAGTTTGGAACTAGGGTGAGAGTGGGGGAAGGGGAAATAAGGAAACTGTTGAAATCCACATTGATACCCTGGGGTTGAAGTGTTCCGAAGCGGAAGATGAGGCGTTCTTCCTCCAGGTGTCTGGTGGTGAGGGAGTGGCGGTGAAAGAGGCCCAGGACCTCCATGTCGTCGGCAGAGTGGGACGGGGAGTTGAAATGTTGGGCCACGGGGCGGTGTGGTTGATTGGTGCGGGTGTCTCGGAGATGTTCCTTAAAGCGCTCTGCTAGGAGGCGCCCAGTCTCCCCAGTGTAGAGGAGACCGCATTGGGAGCAACGGATACAATAAATGATATTAGTGGAAGCGCAGGTAAACTTTGATGGATGTGGAAGGCTCCTTTAGGGCCTTGGATAGAGGGGAGGGAGGAGGTGTGGGCACAGGTTTTACAGTTCCTGCAGTGGCAGGGGAAAGTGCCAGGATGGGAGGGTGGGTTGTAGGGGTGCATGGACCTGACCAGGTAGTCACGGAGGGAACGGTCTTTGCGGAAGGCGGAAAGGGGTGGGGAGGGAAATATATCCCTGGTGGTTGGAGCTGGCGGAAATGTCGGCGGTTGATTTGGTTTATGCGAAGGTTTGTAGGGTGGAAGGTGAGCACCGGGGCGTTCTGTCCTTGTTACGGTTGGAGGGGTGGGGTCGAGGGCGGAGGTGCGGGATGTGGATGAGATGCGTTGGAGGGCATCTTTAACCACATGGGAAGGGAAATTGCGGTCTCTAAAGAAGGAGGCCATCTGGTGTGTTCTGTGGTGGAACTGGTCCTCCTGGAAGCAGATATGGCGGAGGCGGGGGAATTGGGAATACGGGATGGCATTTTTGCAAGAGGTAGGGTGGGAAGAGGTGTAATCCAGGTAGCTGTGGGAGTCGGTGGGTTTGTAAAAAATGTCAGTGTCAAGTTGGTCGTCATTAATGGAGGTGGAGAGGTCCAGGAAGGGAAGGGAGGTGTCAGAGATGGTCCAGGTAAATTTAAAGTCAGGGTAGAATGTCGATTTTGCTGCATTTTGGATGCTGCCTGAACTGCTGTGCTCTTCCAGCACCACTGATCCAGAATACTACCTAAATGGAGTCATGTTAAGTAAAGGGGCAGTACAAAGAGATCTGGGTGTTCTTGTACACCAGTCAATGAAGGCAAGCATGCAAGTACAGCAGGTAGAGAAGAAAGCTAATAGCATGCTGGCCTTCATAACAAGAGGGATTGAATATGGAAGCAAAGAGGTTCTTCTGCAGCTGTACAGGACCCTGGTGAGACCGCACCTGGAATATTGTGTGCAGTTCTGGTCTCCAAATTTGAAGAAAGACATTCTGGCTATTGAGGGAGTGCAGCATAGGTTCATTTGGTCAATTCCTGGAATGGTGGGACTATCTTATGTTGAAAGATTGGAGCGACTGGGTTTGTGTACCCTTGAGTTTAGAAGACTGAGAGGGGATCTGATTGAGACGCATAAGATTATTAAAGGATTGGACACTCTGGAGGCAGGAAACATGTTTCCGCTGATGGGTAAGTCCCGAACCAAAGGACACAGCTTAAAAATAAGGGGTAGGCCATTTAGGACAGAGATGAGGAGAAATTTCTTCACTGAGAGTGGTGGGTGTGTGGAATGTTCTGCCCCAGAAGGCAGTGGAGGCTCAGTCTCTGGATTCATTTAAGAAAGAGTTGGATAGAGCTCTCAAGGATAGTGAAGTCAAGGGTTATGGAGATAAGGCAGGAACAGGATACTGATTGAGGATGAGCAGCCATGATCATAATGAATGATGGTGCAGGCTCGAAGGACAGAATGGTAGCTATTGTCTATTGTGTCACAGAATGCACCTATTGTCTATTGTCTATTATCCACTTTTATGCATTTCAAGACATCCAGCACCTCCTTCTCTGTAATGTGGACATTTTTCAAGATGTCACCATCTATTTCCCCACTTTCTATATCTTCCATATCCTTCTCCACACTATTTCCATCTGTTAGAGCTGCTGATCTTCTTCATATAATTTATCTCACATAAATTATACAAAATGGTAACAAACACCTCCTAATAGCTTGGTTATGCCAGTAGTATTGGTTACTACAGTCAAGTGACTGGAGGAGTGATTATCTATATATATCATAGGTTGACGTATAGTCACAGTTGTTGCATTTTGTTGTATTGAAAGTGTTTGGCATAGATGTTCATACCCACCTACATAGAATTTTCAGTACTGTAGAGCACCTTGGAATTTAATGAAACATATATTGACATTTTAACACATTTTGATTGCAAAGCAATTACCTTTAGTAACTCAATAGTGTGAGATTTGTAGCTCATCAGATTGATAGTGAAGTTAAAGCTCATGAACATCCTGCCATCTTCAGGGCACAAAAGTTACAAGTGCTCTGGGGTTTGAACAGGTTCCATAGAAATTGTACCAAAAGCATAATATGTCTGGTATTAATGTGAATTCATGTTGAACTTATGGCAACATGCAAAGCGATATCCTATTGTGTTATATGGGATTGGAGTTAGTTATGTTGTGTTCATACTTTGCAGGTACCACGCCCACTGGCCATGAAAAAAGAAAGCATCCAGACAAGGAAAAGAAAACCTAAGAACGTTACCAAATCCAAGGGTTCTTCAGGTATAAGGCTGACTTGTGCTTCTACTTTTAATCATTTCTCTGTGGTATCCCATCACTCTCTCGCCAAGAGAAGGTGAAAACTTACATTGCTAGGCCAGTGGTGCTGGATGGTAGGAGCTGCATGCATGAATGTCTTGCTTTCTACAGACATGTAATTGATAGTATCAGAAAATTATCTTTGCAATGCTTGGTGAATATGTTGATGGTCCAGAACTGTGCTGCTCTTGGTCTTTAGCCAGACTTAACCCTATCCAAAAGTATTCATTCATAAATGTTAAAATTTGACATTCTTCTTGTGTTTTCAGGCTGTATTCTCTTTTGTTCAATAGTCACACATTAAAGGTCACAGCCTTTCACATTAATCATACCTTTAACCTTAAATGTGTATAAAGCAGTAGAATCATTTTTTTCCAAGCCCTCCATTATCACCTTAGGTTATACCATAGTGAGAAATGGCAGAAACAATATGTAATCAATCTGGCATGTGTTGAAAAGGTTTGGGTAGTTTAGATTAAATAAAGCAAAACACACTGTGTGAAATATTTAAGTTGATGTTTGAGTATATCACATAGAATATTTTTGAATGGGGAAGTATGATATAAAATATCCAGAAAGTGGTTCAGTACAGACCATGACTCAAGAAAAATGAATTAAATCCCTTACCAAACCAAGAATGGGTATTTTCATATTTTTTGATATCACAAGAGAGATACTCCCAAGTAATATAGAGGAAGCAGATCTATTATGAGGCCCTATGCACATCATTAGCAATTACATTTGTTTTTGATAGATTCCATGATGTACAGAGGAACCTCAATTATCCGAAGCTCACAGGAGGGGGGGGTATTTTGTTTAGTTAATCGAATTCCGGATAATCAAATGCCAGATAACATAGTTTAGCCAAGCATCGGAACCTTGCGATCTTGCCAGATAATCCGATATTTGGATAATCAAATGCTGGAATATTGAGGTTCCTCCGTAAACACTCTTACCAATATGCCCCAGCTATAAGTTAGGATTGTGTAAATGGTATGCCAATCCCAAAGGCCGAACTGAAACTGTACGCCATTCATACTCCTGCTTTTTCCCATTTCTTCATACAAATTGTAATGTAACATGCCAGTGATATGCAAGGGAAGCACCTAGAATCCATACATTGTGGAAAGAGGCTTACTCAGCTCATAAGATCTGCAGCGATCCTCTGAAGAGCATCCTACCCAGATCCAGGCCCCTACCCTATCCCCCGAAACCCTGCATTTTCCCATGGCCATTCCACCTAACCTGCTTATCTTTGGATTGTGGAAGTAAACGAGGGCATGCGTAGGAAACTCACACAGATACAGGGAGAATGTGCAAACTGCACACAGACAGTTTCCTGAGGATGGAATCGAATCTAGGTTCCTGACACTGAGAAGCAGCAATGCTAATCACTGAGCCAGCGTACGGCCCTTGAGATTCAGCAATGGTGGATTGTTTTCAATGGTACACAGCCAAAGGCTGACAATGTGGCAGAATAGGAGAGCTATGAAAGAGCATTCTGGGGAAACAAGGAATCTCTGCATCATAGCTGCAAGCTACCTGCTCAACGCCGTTGTCATTTTTTATTTGTTCATGACATGTTTCTGGTGCAGGCTAGCCTGGCATTTATTTTCCATTCCTCGTTGCACTTTAGAAAGAGGCGGTGAGCTGCTGTCGTCTTAAACTACTATAGTCACATGGTGTAGATAACCCCCCACAATGTTGTTAGGGAGAGAGTTCAAGGATTTTGATCCAGTGGTATTGAAGAATGGTATGTTTATCGGAAGCAATCTTTATTCTTCCGAATGCTTTGCAGGTTTGGAATCTGCTAAGGAACATTGGCGAGTTGTTGCAATTATAAAAAGGTTGCATACTGCTGCCACTATGATTGCCAGCCAAAGGCGCTGCTTTGTCCCAGACAGTGTTAAACACCTTGAGTGTTGTTGGAACCGCAATGGCCAAAGCAAGTGGATAATATTCTATCACACTCCTGACTTGTGCCTTGTTGATGGCTAACAGTTTCTGAGAAGTCAGGAATAGAGTTACTTACTGCAAGATTCTTAGCCTCTGATCTGCTCCTGTAGCCACAGTATTTATTCAGTGAGTCCAGTTCAGTTTCTGGTTAATGACAGCTCCCAGGTTGTTCAGATTGAGAGCACAAAGGTGATACAGGTGTTTTTCAAAATTAAATTTCACTTGTAAATATTCAGTTTCCATTAATTTTACTGTATTGATGTGAGAGAAGTACAGACACACCTCATGGCTACAGCAGAGATAGGACATTTCCTTTATTGTGGAAGAAAGAATGGATTTTTTTTGTACATTCCCTTTTGAATGTTCATGTTATTGTTCAATGTTGTACTTATCATTCTGTGGGACATGTGGGAACTTGCAGGCTCAGGTGACCTTCTAATTTTTTTTTTAAATTAACAATTTAACCAGATATTTCCCAATCATCCTGTTTAGAGCTGTTGCATCACACTCTGGAGCAGGTGGGACTTGAATCCAGGCCTCCTGTTCTTAGGGACACTAATACTCTGCCAAACAAGCCTCTCTCTTCTATATTGTTCATGATTGTCAAAGATCATGGACAGCTAGGACAATGTAAATTTCGTGGGTGGACACAAAGTCTTCTGAGGACTCTGCCAGCCAACACCCTAGATACTCATATTGTCAGGGGTCTTTTATTCCTTTCTTGACTGCCCCTGCCCACAGTCAGGATACCATACCCATCTCATTTCACTCACCCATCTTTTGGCTTCCTCTGGTTCCCTCATCTACTCCTCCGTCAAGTCAACCCCACGTCACAGTCACTCATTTTTTCACACTGACTCAACATCTGCAGTCCAAGGAAGAATAATTTCGTCAGTACTCCCCTCTCTTTTTGCTGTAGAGTGAATGAAAGCTGCTGACCTTAAACACAACTACAAAAAGCCACCTTTAAGTGACCATGAACAGACGCCACCTTATCCTGATGGTAAGACATGATTGAAAAACTAGTTTGACACAAATGACTGTTTGTAAAATGTTAACCCAGAGGCCAGGACGAGGCTTGGCGCACCAATGAACTTACCTTCACAGCTCAACCCACATTCAGAAAATAGAGATATCCCACCTCATTAGGCCACTCCACACACCGATTCGCCACTCCTCAGACTCTGTAAATGCTCAGCCTCCCCCACCCTATGATTAAATAATTGCAAATATTTTTGAGTAGACTTTGAGGTCTGGTTTCATAGTCAGATGAATAATTCATTCTTGTAGGAGGACATGAGTAAAATATTTTTCCTTGCTGAAGACGGTGAGAATGTTTATCAATACAATCAAGCATGATGTACAATTAATTTGGAAATCTCAGTAGGGTAGTGCTATGACCATTATATTACTGCTTCTGGGAACATTTTACATCCTTTCTGATTTATTATTGCATTGCCAGATTGACTTCTTTGCTGGCAGTTCTGCATCTTCAATCAACAAGTTATGCGTCTAAGCCACAGTTGAGTACATAATCTATGCTAGGGCTTTAGTGCAGTTACTGATAGGAGTGCTGAATTGTTGGAATTACTATCTTTCCTAGTACTATTTGAATAAGAGCATGGACTTCCAAGATTCGTGCTTCAACTGACGCCACCTAGTTAATCATTTACCTAATTTTCTGTTTGTCAGGTTTTTCTATATGCAAAATTGGTTGCTTGCAAATTCTTCAAAAATATCTAACAGGATGGAAAAATCTTTACTGTACTGGATGAAAACAGTCAGACATGATGCAAAACAGACTGCCAATCTACTGTCATTTTGCAAAACAAGCATTTCCAATTTGGTTATTTCATAATTTACTTCAGAAGCTGCGATAGTTCTGTCTACATTAATTGAAAGAATGTCTCAATAATCAAATATGAATTAATTATCTTTGATATATGTCATGCTGACAATAAGTTGAATTAATTCCCAAATTCTGTTTTCTTCAAGGGACAGCTTCAGGAACCAATTCCCCATCTTCTATGTCGAACTCTGAAAATGCATCAACTATCAAAACTGAATCTGATCTGGCCTCATCTCCATATGCAGGTCAAACAGTTGTGTCTGTTTCTCAGGTAATGTAATGAGGAAATGTAATTTCCTTTGGTATGAAATGTAATCAAGCATGTAACGTAAGAATGCAATTACATAAAGCAGGTTGATTGATTAATTTAGTAGTTGGATGAAAATAAACAATTGCTAAGTGTTTGTATGTGATTGAAAAATTCTTAAATACAGTTTTATGAATTTTATAAATGCATTAATGAATTTTATTTCATTAATGGATTTATTTTAAATGAGTGAAGTACTATTATCTTCGTGACTATATAATAATGTTGTAGTTATATGAAAAAACAGATTTATATTTCAAAGTTGAAAGCACAAAACTTAGTTGGAAAGCAATAAATATATATATGGTACAGTGAATTATTCTTTGCATCATTACTGGAACAAGTTTAATGATTCTTATTTCTGTAGGCTCCACCCACAGCTATGTTAAGTCGAGAAGACTTGAACCGTGGTCCTTCACAGTTGAAATATGTACCTGAAGATTATTCTTATACCTCAGCCACTGCGATCCCACAGACTGGAGTTAATGTTCCACTCAGACAAGACTCTTGGTGTGCTTTGGCACTGGCATAAAGTATGATCTTACAAATTTTCTACTTTATCGTTTGGAAGACCCAGATACCTGAAGGAGTTGAAAGAAGTAACTTGAAGCCACGTATTTGTATTGCATATTTCTAATTGGTGAAATGTCACAAAAACCTCACATACCTGACCATCCCTACAGACACACTTGATTCCGGATGTAGGTACAAGCTTTATTGTGAATCAGTAATTTTCGACATCCCTGGCAACAAGCGATCAAGTGAAACGTATGCTGTTCATCTCAAATGTGAATGAAATCAAAACCATTCTTTCAAAGTGCCTTCTTGGGAACTATTTGTGAGTGCAATTAATTTCATTAGGTCAGCAGTAATGACTGATCCTGTTAGGCTGAATAACTTAATAATTTAAAGGGAAAGTGTGAACAGAAATTATTGTATGTTTTGTTGAAATATTAGTTCTTTCGATGGACAGATATTTCACTTCTGCTTTGAATATTTTAATGTTATACTAAAAAAACATTCAGTTCCTTTTTTGTAATTAAACTGTTAAAATATTTTGCCTCTTTAAAACCAGATGAAGCAATTCGCCTATAATCTATAAATATATATTAAAATTCAAGGCTTCCAATCTCTACACAGAAATATACAAAGATTTGTTAATCGGGTAAAAAAGATTGAACAGCATTTGACATGTATATTATGTTGTAGAAAGGTTGTGTTAACAATACTAATGTTTTGCATATCCAAAAAAATACACAAGCTGTAACTACCTTTGAGACACTGTTTTAAAATGTGTTGTGAATAAAAGTGTAACCATGACAGAATTTTTCTACCAATTATTATCGAAGAGCTAAACTTTGAACCACATACTTATTATTGATTCATGAGTATTTAAGTTGAGCTATCTTGAAGTGCAACTGAGAATTCACTCTGTAAACTGTAGACAACATCTCAATTAGTACACAAGATGGCTCAAAGTAAGCTAAGACAGGTAATTTCTATTCTTAATCATTTACATTAAAAGTGCTTAATTATGTGATTCTTATTTCATGACTAATGGTTTATTCTGAATGTTTATTAGCCAATTGAAAATTGGACAAACAGATGTTTTTGCCATTACATCAACAGCAAATATTCCAATACTGTTTGGACAAATAACGAAGAACAAAGATCAGTACAGCACAGGAGCAACACCCTTCACTCCACCAAGACTGCATGAACACATGATGTCTTTCTAAAATAAAAACCTCCTGTCTCTATATGGTAATACCCCTCTAATCCCTGCCTCTACTTCAATCTGTCAAGATGTTGCTTAAACGTTGCTATTGTATCTGCTTCCACCGTTACCTCTGGCAGCACATCCCAGGCACTTACCACTCTCTGTGTAAAAGACTTCCTCTCACATCTCCCTTAAACTTAGCCCCTGTTATCTTTAACCCATGTTCCCTGCTAATTGACATTTCTACCTCAGAAAAAGATTCCAACAATCCAATCTATCCGTGTCTCTCAATTTTGTAAACTTCTATCAAGTTGGCCCTCATCCTTTGATATTATGTGAAAACAAACCAAGTTTGTTCAATTTCTCCCCATAGCTAGGCAACATCCTGGTACAACATTTCCACACCCTCTCTCAATGCCTCCACATCCGTTCTGTATTGTGGCAACTAGAACTCGACATAACTCTACATAACATTCCGAATGTAGCTTAATTAAAGTTCTATACAGCTGCAACATGACTTGCTAATTTTTATACTCTATGCCCTGACCGATAAAGGCAAGCAAACCTTCTTGACTACCTTATTCAGTTGTGTTGCAACTTCCAAAAACCTATAGACCTATACACCCAGATATTTTGGTATGTGGATGCTATAAAGGATGCTGCCATTTATACTTCCCTCCTGCATTGGATTTTCCAAAATGCATCACTTTGCATTTGTCCAGATTAAACACTTCCTATCATTTCTCTGCCCAAGTCTCTAACAAATCTATATCCTGCTGTATCCTTTGGCAATCCTTCTTTCTATCTGTAGCTCTCCCAGTTTTTGTGTCAACCCCAAATGTTCTATTCAAGCCACTAACATTCTCCTCCAAATCATTTATGTATCTTATAAACATCAGGATCCCAGCACTAATTGCTGTAGAACACCATTGGTCACAAGTCTTCATTCAGAAAACACTCTTCCACTTTACTCTCTGTCTTCTGTAAGTTGGTTTGGTATCCATCTTACCAGTTCCCCAGATCCCAACAACTGCTGCTAATAAAATAAGAGTCTATAGCGATCAGAAGAATTGTTTTCCAAACAATTTTCCAGAAATACCGAAATGTGGAAATTACTCACTATTAACCTAAAATGACATGATAATGAAGTACTGAGTTAAGTATGGATTCTCTTGGGTGGTAAATGATATGGCAACTGTTTTTTACAGATGCAAAACTATGGTGCCTAATTGTGACCATAATAAATTTAAACCATATGATAAAACTAACTGCAAAGAACTAAAAAGAATGATCGGTTTTAGAAAACATATAACTGAAGTGATTTCAGTATCAAAATATGCCTCCTGTTATTGATCTTCAATTTACTGACTGTATCACACATTTTTATAAATTTTATTTTAGTAGAGTATTGTGCACATTTCAAAAGTCTAATTAGTTTATGATTGATATGGACAAGGAAATTATTATTTTCAGTTCTTTGCTGTCAAATGTTTCATCCTTGTAAGGCTAATAATAAATACAGATAATTATTGGACTCCACTGATGCTTTATTCATTTTTCCATAATCCAAGAGATAAATATTCTTTTAAAGAAAAGGTCAACTAATTTCCACCTTCCTAAATATCTCTAAAACAATACTTAAATACTTAAATATTAGATTATAGCAAATCAGATTTTACTCTTTTTTTCTGAAACTCATTTATTAATCATCTGTTCAATCCTATTTGATGTCTGAATAAATATATGACCCCCACCCCACCAACCCCCAGGCTTTCTCCTTGGCCTGGCCAACCAATCCATGAGGATAATAACTCTGGTTGACTGACTGTGCCCCAAAGGTCTGATCTGTATCTCAGTTGTTCATAGAAGTGAGCACACAATATGCTCGAGGCCTTCTACAACTGATGGGCACTGCACTGGACCTAAGTGTATGGTTAACATTGGATTAATAGAGTCATTCCAATTAATATGTCTCCCTTCCTTTGTACAACTTTACAACATTTTTAGCCATTATAAAAGTGGGTATCTTTTTTGATTTCTAAGACTGTAAGATATAGAAGTCTTTCAAGCGTTCTCCCATCATTTGATCATGGCTGATATGCTTCCAATCTCCATTCTCTTACTTCCTCCCCATACAGATCAAAAAACTATCTATCTCGGTCTTCAATATACTCTATGACCTCCACAATCCTCTGTGTCAAAGGGTTCCACAGATTCACCATGCTCTGGCTGAAGAAACTCCTCCTATCTCATTTCGAGGTCTCTCCTACTCGTGGAAACATCTTCTCCATATTCACTCCATTCAGACCTTTCAGTGTTCTATGAATTTCAATGTGATTCACCCTCATCCTTTGAAACTCAAGAGTCCTCAACCGCTCCTTATAACAAGCCAGGATCATTCTTGAGAAACTTCTCTTGGCTCCCTCCAAGGCCAGCACCTCCATCTTTAGATACAATGCTCAGATTGCACTCATGGCTAAATTAAATAAAACATTCCCACCTCAGTCCTTCCTTATCGCTGTTTTTTTGTTTAGCTGAATCCATGTCAATTTCCTGCTCCATATTATTGTGAGTGATCAGCAGGCCTATTTGCTTCCAAACTTACCTCAGATAAGGTTGTGAAGATTTTATGCCATAGCTTATACAAATGTGTTAAAGCTGACATGTATTCCTTTGGCCAAAAGTCCAATAAGTAGCCAATCATGTAAGAAATACAAGGTATGGCCTAGTGGTATTACCACTGGCTTGTTAATCCAAATAATGTCAGGGGTGGCACAGTGGCTCAGTGGTTAACACTGTTGCCTCACAGCGCCTGGGTCTTGGGTTTGATTCCAGCCTTGGGCAACTGTGTGTGGAGTTTGCATGTTCTCCCCATGTCTGCATGGGTTTCCTCTGGTTTCTTTCCACAGTCCAAAGATGTGCAGGTTAGGTGAATTGGACATGCTAAATTGTCCATGTGTTCAGGGATGTGTAAGTTACATACATTAGTTAGGGCTAAATAACGAGTAATAGGATAGGGAAATGGATCTGGTTGGGTTGCACTTCGGAGGGTTGATGTGGACTTTTTGGGCCGAGAGGTCTTTATCCATACTGTAGAGTTTCTATGATTCTATAAAATAAACACCAAAAACATTTCAAATAAACTGCTGACCATATTATAGTTAGCTTTTCATTGACAGCTTTACTCAAACTACATTTGGAAAGTTAAAGTTTTCAAAATAGATTTAAGTTATTGAATTCAATTTTATCAAGTATCATAATTAGATTCTCAAATAACTAACTTGATAAGTTTTATCTCAATTCTTGGGCAATCACTCAGGGCCAATGGGTTCTGAAATGGTTAATAAGCCCAATGTGTGATTTGCAGGTTCATGTGGAGCAGGTGAAGGCTTAGAAAGTTGTCTGGATGGATTGTTCAGGTGTAAAATCTTTATACCATATCTGAATGACACATTGTGTAAATTGTACAACTCCTCTATATCTTATTAATTAGATTGAGGAACAATGATACAAGGAATGAAAGATATTTAAAATTAAATGCTCACCAAGTGTTCTCATCAATTTAAGCCAGACCACTGGGTTAGCTGCTTTACTCTAGAACATAGAACATAGAACATAAAACATAGAACATAGAACATAGAACAATACAGAACAGGCCCTTTGGCCCACGATGTTGTGCCGAACATCTATCCTAGATTAAGCACCCATCCATGTACCTATCCAATTGCCGCTTAAAGGTCGCCAATGATTCTGACTCTACCACTCCCACGGGCAGCGCATTCCATGCCCCCACCACTCTCAGGGTAAAGAACCCACCCCTGACATCTCCCCTATACCTTCCACCCTTCACCTTAAATTTATGTCCCCTTGTAACACTCTGTTGTACCCGGGGAAAAAGTTTCTGACTGTCTACTCTATATATTCCTCTGATCATCTGATAAACTCTCTCAAGTCACCCCTCATCCTTCGCCGTTCCAACGAGAAAAGGCCGAGAACTCTCAACCTATCCTCGTACGACCTATTCTCCATTCCAGGCAACATCCTGGTAAATCTTCTCTGCACCCTCTCCAAAGCTTCCACATCTTTCCTAAAGTGAGGTGACCAGAACTGCACACAGTACTCCAAATGTGGCCTAACCAAAGTCCTGTACGGCTGCAATATCACTTCACGACTCTTGAATTCAATCCCTCTGCTAATGAACGCTAATACACCATAGGCCTTCTTACAGGCTCTATCCACCTGAGTGGCAACTTTCAAAGATCTATGTACATAGACCCCAAGATTCCTCTGTTCCTCCACCTGACTAAGAACCCTACCGCTAACCCTGTATTCCGCATTCTTATTTGTTCTTCCAAAATGGACAACCTCACACTTGGCAGGGTTGAACTCCATCTGCCACTCCTCAGCCCAGCTCTGCATCATATCTAAGTCCCTTTGCAGCCGACAACAGCCCTCCTCACTGTCCACAACTCCACCAATCTTCGTATCATCTGCAAATTTACTGACCCACCCTTCGACTCCCTCATCCAAGTCATTAATAAAAATTACAAACAGCAGAGGACCCAAAACTGATTCCTGCGGAACTCCACTTGTAACTGGGCTCCAGGCTGAATATTTACCATCTACCACCACTCCCTGACTTCGACCGGTTAGCCAGTTTTCTATCCAGTTGGCCAAATTTCCCTCTATCCCATGCCTCCTGACTTTCCGCATAAGCCTACCATGGGGAATAATACTCTATTCTCAGTTCTACAATTATATTTTGCCTGAATTCCAAAGGGGACGGTTAGTGCAAGGAAATAATGTATCTGGACTTCCCCATCCCCAATTTCCCAACACGCTCCTCTCCCATCCTCCACCTTTTTCTCCCTCCACCTTTCCCTCACCCCCAATTGAGCAGCTGAAGTCACCCCATCCTCTGATGCAATAGCTGCAGTCCCACCCTCAAATTTTCACTTCAGTGACAGGAAACCTGGGCATCGAAATTGGCACCGAGTAAAAGTTGGTTCATCCATTGTCAAGTTGGATGAACATTGGATCTTGGACAAACTCCAATGTACACTAGAAGTCATCTCCCACTCAACAATTTCTCATGACAGAACGTTTATTTCTCAATCATTTCTTTTTCTCAGCATTTTGACATCATTTCATCTCGATCAAATATAAATATCTATTACTGTACTATTACTGACTTACAATTCACCCAAGCTGTTCTTTACTGATTTGATAAAGCATAAACAATGAATAGCCTCCCTTAAATTCATTTGTCTCTTCTTCAACAAATAAACATCTGTACATTATGTATCTTACTATCACCTGAAAGAAAGTGAGGACTGCAGATGCTGGAGATCAGAGTCGAAAAGTGTGGCGCTGGAAAAGACAGCAGGTCAGGCAGTGTCCGAGGAGCAAGAGAGTTGATGTTATGGGCCTAAGCCCTTCATGAGGAAGGGCTTATGCTTGTAATATCAACTCTCCTAGTCGGATGCTGCCTGACCTGCTGTGCTTTTCCAGCGCCACACTATCTTACTATCACCTCCGGGTTGCCCTGCAGCCAAAGTTAAGCTGGCCCTTGGTTTCCGTACATTATGCTGTTACCTTTCCTACAATGAATTAGATCATCAGCCATTTGAATCTTCCTGGTGTTCAAATGATTTTTGTAACACTGTTCTATTTTCACTGATGCATTCTTTAGCGTTCTTAGGTCCACATGAAGTCAGTTCTTCAAAAATGCAATGGTTGTGTTCTTGTACAATGCTGTGCTATAGAAAAATCACACTTTAGGAACTGCACTTAAAGTGTTGGCGCTGTAGCCACATTACAGCCACCACACATTTTAAATGTTCATGCTGTGGAAATGGCATCCCTAATTCATCAATCACGTTACAGTAAATTTGCATTGATGAAACGAGTGTTATAACAGAACAACCTGTACACAATGTTCTCTTCTTAATCATGTTAGTTTTACATGTCATTTGTAGCTTCTGTTGTTAATGCAACTGCAGAATTGATAATAGGGAATGGGAAATTATTTAAATGCAAATTATTTAAAACAATATTTTTGTTTTAAATCAGTCTCAATCTCCACAGTGGGGAACACTATATATGTTCCAAGGATATCAAATAAACAAGGTGCTAATGGGAGGACAGCAACAGTCTCTATCACGAGTGACAAAGTAATTGACAAATTAGTGGGAATGGAGATAAATTGCCAGACCATACGGTCTGCATCCAAGTATTTTAAAGGAAATAGCTGCAGATGTGGTGGAGGCATTGGTCAAAATAGTGAAAGCTCACAGGATTCCAGAAGGTTCCAGTGGATTGGAAAATGGCCAATGTGATGCCCCTGTTCAAGAAGGCAGGGAGATAGAAAGCAGAAAACAATAGGCCAGTTAGCCTAGCATCTGTTGCTGGGAATGTGTGAGAGTCCGTTGTGAAGAAACAAATAGCAAGACATTTACAGAAAATACTATCAAAGAGAGTCAACACAGTTCCCTAAAAGGGAAATAACATTTGATAAATGTGCTACAGCACTTTGAGGATGTGACAAGCAGAATTGATAAAGGGGAGCTGGTGTGTGTTGTGTATTTGGATTTCTAAAAAAAATTTGATCAGGTGCCACATAAAAAAAATGCACAAAATAAGCATTTTTTTTTATTTGCAGTAATGTCATAGCATAGATTGAGGACTGGTTAATACACAGAAGACAGAGCGAGGATTAATAGGACTTTTTCAGGCTGAAAAGATGTAATGAGTGGAGCGCCATAAGGATCAGTCCTAGTGCCAAGGAGGAGGCTGAGTGCAATGTATCCACTCTGATACCAAAACAGTTGGAGACCATTTGGGATGAGAGTGTGAGAAATCTGGAAGTGCGTATAAATAAGATAAATGAGTGAACAAAAGTCAGTAGATGTAGGAAACGTAAGACAGTTGCGGAGGTCAAGCACTTTGATAGGAAGAATCAAAAGACACACTATTACTTGAAGAGAGTGACAGTGATTTCAAGAAAGGTACACTGCATAGGAATCTGGGTGTTCTTGTGCATGAACCACAAGCAGTTAGAATGCAGCAATTTAAATCCATTAAAAGTAACGTCCAAGGTGCATTTAGACATTATTCTATCCTCTTCTGGCTTTCTGTGACAAGGACACCTTGGTGACGAGGAAGTTTCCTTGGAAGCAAATTGAAAAGTAAATTACAAACGTTGCTATCCCTGTATTCTGACTTTGCCAGTGAGTCCCATTCTGTTTCAATCTATTTGGAAGATGTGAGTGAGCATCAGAAAGTCATTGTTCACTGAAACTGACTTAGTGACTGTATAAAGGATGAAACTGGCAAGACTATTGTCAACTGTAGAAAGACTCATGTCAACAAACATAAGTTTTTCAGGATAAAATCACCAAGTTCTTTGGGAACAGCAGTTCTGCCTAGTTATTTTAAAGTGGCTTGTCCACTAAGCTCAGTCTTTACTTCTTGCCTGTGGCCCTGGTAGGAATTGAAGCATAGCCCAGTGCAGCGGCCACAGCAACTCCAGAAGCAGCAGCAGATGCCTCCTGCACAGCCACAAACAGCTCCATGGAACTGAGAGGATAAACACTGGACTGCACTGCAAAAGGGGTGATACCCCACAACAGGGTCAATAGATCAAGGGCATCTTACTTGACATGTCTTTACAGTGAATCTGACTGTGCGGAGATGACTAGAGCTGGCCTAAGAGAAGGAGGAGAGTACCCAGGGTGCTGTGAGAAAGTAATTGAGGAATCAACAAGGAGGAGAAGGCTGAGAAGTGTTTCTGGTGACTGTAGACATTGATCGTGTTGTCAGGGAAACATTAATTTAAACGTGTTTCATTTAAAATTTGCCTTTGCAGCTTTCCATGATTTTCTGTGCAAACAGCCATTCTGCAACCTTAAATCTAGAGACACCTTATCAAACAGCATTTCTTTTATCCTCATTGTTCACTGACCAGAGAGTGGAGAATGCTAGGTAAAAACAATGACTGCAGATGCTGGAAACCAGATTCTGGAGTAGAGTGGTGCTGGAAAAGCACAGCAGTTCAGGCAGCATCCAAGGAGCAGGAAGATCTGACATTTTGGGCAAAAGCCCTTCATCAGGAATACAGGCAGAGTGCCTGAAGGGTGGAGAGAACTGCTATGCTTTTCCATACTACTCTACTCCACTCCAGAATGGAGAATGCAACAAACCAGGGCCAATAACTGTGAGCATTAGCTCGTCTCTTCATTAGAGAAACAGCGTTAAACAGGAACAGTTGAATAAGGACTCAAGAGAAACACCCAGTGCAATTAAAACATCTTTTTCTTCTTTTAGAGTCATAGAGCTGCACAGCACGGAAACAGATTCTTTGGTCTAACTTGTTCATGCCGACCAGACATCCTAAACTAATCTAGCCCCATTTGCCAGCACTTGGCCCATATCCCTCTAGACCCTTCCTCCTCATATACCCATCCAGATGCCTTCTAAATGTTGTAATTGTTCCAGCCTCCACCACTTCCTCTGCAGGCTCATTCCAAACATGCAGCACCCTCTGTGAAAACATTGCCCTTTAGGTTCCTTTTAAATCTTTCCCCTCTCACCTTAAATCTATGCCCTCTAGTTCTGGACCCCCCACCCCATGGAAAAGACCTTGTCTATTCGTCCTATCAATGCCCCCTTATGATTTTATGAACCTCATCCTCCAATGTTCCAGTGAAAACTTGTAAGATGTGGTCATCACTGGAGCCACGCAGTTGTTATACATCTCTCAATGTTGGTGAGGTGGTGGTGAGCTGTCTTCTTGAAGTGGTATAGCCAATGGGTGTACCAACTGTGCTGTTAGGAAGGAAGTTCCAGGATTTTGACCAAGCAAAGGAATGGAAAAATAACACCAAGTCAGAACGTTGTGTGGTTTGGAGGGTCCTACTGCTGCAATATCAACGGAGCTAGGGGCAAGCAGCTCACCCCCACTCCACTAACCATCCCCCCTTGCTATAGCATATGAGATGCCTGTAGTAGATGTCTTTTGTATTTTGTAATCAAAGAGGACCTAAGGGGACTTGTGCAGGTGCAGACTCAGACATCTTGGCAAGAGACAACTTGTGTGACTTTGTCTGCTCCTTCCTTCTTCTCTTTCAACGGTACACTACATCCAACATGACCTTCATTAATCACATAGCTAGGACAGGATTTTCTAAGTCTTGTCTCCTCACTGAAGGTGGGCAAAGGTGGTCAGATAGCCCAATTCAATAGACATGATTATAATTAATAAAGCTGAGAAGCAAGAGCAACAGCCACAACTTTCGCTTACACAGTGCCTTTAATATCATGAATAATAACTCTCTAATAACTGCCAAGCCTCCTCTATACCTTTTTCTTTTTGTTTTCTTTGGCCCTGGATCTTGCTGTTTCTGTTTTTGCAGACTTGTGCTTTTCTTCAGCAATAGAGTATCTGGTAAAACAGGACATACCTGTGTTCCTGCAATACTGAGGTCACCAGGATAACTGCACAATTGTAAATCAAGACTGTGTAGTGATTTTGCAATGTGATGTAAAATGTATGAGATGTATAATAATATCATTTATTTTAGGCATTGGAATTTGACCTAGTGGCATGTGGGTTTTGGTCAACGTGTATGAAAGGAATTTAAGTTGTCTATCTTTCTGGAGTCACAATTTTAAACCAGTATGTGTCCAATAGCAGCTGACTGGAGCCATCCTGGAGTGATAATGTTTGTACGGAGACAGATCTATGTTTGGACAGAGAAAACATTGAAAGAATCAGCTTGTGTTTAGTTTAGATGAATAAAGAATTGATAATTTACACATATAGTGGAAAGTTTTCGGATAATTTGCAGATGACCCAGCTGGGATTATGTGTAAGAACAGTGTCTACTCAAAAAAGGAGTTGGTTCAGAAGAGTCAGAAAATAGTTTATGTAATTGTAAGGGTTTTACTTTGAAAATTCCAGACCAGAAGGGATTGGCTAGTAACCTGAAGGGGTTATTTGAAGTACAACAAGGAAGTTTGGATGCTGAAGATTTGAAATAGAAACAGAAATTGCTGGAGAAACTCAGCAAGTCTGGTAGTATGTGTGGAGAGAAGGAAGAGGTAGTGTTTCAAGTCCAGTGGCCCTTCTTCAGAACAGAGTTTAAGCTTAGTCTGTGAATAACCAAGGTAAAGGCAATCAACTTTCAAGACTGGAGGAATTGAAGGAAACAGTTAAATCTAGAGATGTGGTGGAAAAGGAAGCCCTGTAAAATAGTGGCTTGGAGAATACATGGGATTTAATTGTGCCATGTGTTTTGAAATCTGTCAAAACATGTTATATGTCAATACATTTGTTTGCCTTAAGTTTATTTATATTCTGTAACCAATTTCTGCTTTCTCTTAAAACCAAAGCTGCAGTATTACATGCTTCTGTTTTAGTGTTAGACCACATGAAATTTAAAAAAAACACTATCAACAGATTTTAGTCTGAGATCTGACTTGTCCTGAAGTAAAATCATAACAGCAATCAATCATCCCCATGAAATCACATTAAGCTAATGCTATTTTCTTAACTCTAAAGAAGATACAATTTGTTACGATAATGATTCATGTATTTAAGTTAGATAATACATTTCCTATTTACAAACGTCTTTAATTTGGACCCCCAATTAGATAATCTAATGAAGAGTTGCACCATATAATCTCGAACTGCCATTTCTCTAGTCATATCTCCAGCTCAATACATTTTGCTGGTAAGCAGTAATGCTATTTGTCATTCTGATTCTTCAGAGAAATGTACCTGCGAAGCTTGTTCATTAAAGTTCACATCACAGCCATTCACTAATGGAGGTATTGAACTTGAACCAGACATCCTGGGAAAAAGCAAATGGAGATTAATTTTAATTTTTATAGTAAACAACACATAGCAGTGGTATTTTTGTCTGACATTACTGTTTTTTTATTTTAAATTTATGAAGATCCTGTTGAGACAAACTATATTTCATTCAGTTTTCCTCTAATATGTTCCCCGTGGAATGGTTATTTAAACTGCCAGGAAGTTGTCCAATAATAGTGTTGTCATACAAAAGGGCACTGGCACAAGATTTTCTTGAATGCTTCTTCCTGTTGTCTGCGAGTGCTACAAAACCAATAAATACATAGTTGCTTTTTTGTTACTGAATGTTAAATGCTTGAAATATTCTGTTCAAGTTCTCAGGGCCTAGGTTTTTAGATTTTACTAATTTTGGTGGAAATGTAGACATTAATGAAATGTATTGGAACAGAGAACAAAAATAACTATTTACCTTAAGTTTAGAGGAAACTTTCAAGTACATTTCTTCCAGAATTAGATTAGATTCCCTACAGTGTGGAAACAGGCCCTTCAGCCCAACCAGTCCACACCGACCCTCCGAAGAGTAACTCACCCAGAACCATTTCCTTCCAAATGATGCACCTAACACTATGGGCAATTTAGCATGGCCAATTCACCTGACCTGCACACCTTTGGACTGTGGGAGAAAACCCATGCAGACACAGGGAGAATGTGCAAACTCCACACAAACAGTCACCCGAGGCTGGAAGCGAACCTGTGTGAGGCAGCAGAGCTAACCACTGAACCACTATGCCAGCCCCAATCAAAGTGAAAAAAAACATACTATTTAAGATAATCAGTTACACTTGCTTTCATACAGTTTGCTTCTTTTCAATATTGTGAACTGGAAACTTTTGAAATAGCTCAACCAGCATATATGGAGGGTCAGGACAGCTCAATGAGTTGATCTATTGACCAAATGCATTACGGTTCACATTTTCCAGTGAAGAGCAAGAAACTACATTTAAAGAAAAATGTCAATAAATGTAGGTTAAATTAGTTGCCACAATGGATAATCTGTTTTAAAAATGGCAAAACTAGAGATTCCAGAAAGGTTGTTAAAAATATTCAATCTTAAGAATATTTTATATATGTATATATCCACAGAAAATTGTGATCTTTATTTGTATATTTTTGACCAACTCATTGAAAGACTGCGCTTTCCAAAGGATAGAGCAATGGCCATCTGTGAGATATTTAAAATCTTTCCTTCATTTTTATTGCAACGTCTTACCAAGCAAGTTGAAACTGACCAGGCAGAGCTTTGATATCAGTCATGAGAGCATTCTACTATTCTGATAAACTGTGCAACATAACTTACCATTGTAGATGCTATTGACATTACAATTCCATAAATAATTTAGACATGTGTGGGTAGTCTGCTGGAGGTGGGGTGCAGCTCCTGCAGCTAAAAATGTGAAGAAAGCTGGTGCAATATTCAATTTACAATGCCTTCAATGCAAGTCAAATGCAACTTCAGGCTCAGGTATTGAAATCCAGAATGTTGACAATGCTTTTGTGTGCTGTCGTGTCCCCAGTTGATTGATGATACCCTGCTAGTCATATCTCAGAATGAAATCTGACTTGATCAATCATATGTTTAATTTTTACAGTTGGTTATTATGGTGGTTGGTCACTGACATTTACTCACATGAGGCTGCAAATGTTTGTCAACAATAGAATGTAATTTCACAAAAGAAGAAATAAAGAACCAAACTAGAAGTCAATTAGAAAAATCTTACTACAAACATCAGAACAAAGTTTCAACCTAGTTCTCAACATTCCCTTTTACAGATACCCAATTCCAGAGAAATATAATTACTAACTCAGCTTTTTAAGTCTTTACTTAACTGAACTATCTCAGTTTGGGTTGGCACAGTGGTTAGCACTGCTGCCTCACAGCGCTAGAGACCTGGGTTCAATTCCCGACTCAGGCGACTGACTGTGTGGAGTTTGCACATTCTCCCTGTCTCTGCATGGGTTTCCTCCCACAGTCCAAAAGATGTGCAGGTCAGGTGAATTGGCCATGCTAAATTGCCTGTAGTGTTAGGTAAAGTGGGGAATGGGTTGTTTGCACTTCAGTGGATCGGTTTGGGCTGAAGGGCCTGTTTCCAAACTGTAAGTAATCTAAAAACATTTATTTTCTTTAGTTTGCAGAGGCAATTTTAAGGCTCATTTTCATATCTGCTGGCATGAACCTTTCTGATGGCCTAAATTTTCTCAGATCTGATAACTTGAAGTCTTCCAAACAAGCACTCCCGCTGGGAAATCCCATTGACAGGAAGCCACTTCTGCTGAAGCCACTAGCTTCCTAAAATAACTTGATTCTCCTGCCAGGCGAAATTGTTGTACCTTCTGGACTGAAATCAGGGTTCTCCTGAACTGAGGACTTGAACTATCTGATTTGAAATCAAAGTTAAACAAATTGCCTTAGTGTGTTTACTTCATCCATCATTAACCCAACAATATAGACATTATATCCAGTAACACAACAGAGTACTGCTAGGCACAGGATTACTACTCACAATTGCAGGATAACCATTGTCCACCTTCATCTGAAAGTTTGTATTTTCCTAGGAACGAAACTTATTTTCATTAACACTATTTTGTTATTAGGGTATATTTGGTAACAGATATTTCTTTGATTTCTAATTATAGAATATATTAGCTTCAGTGGATCTCATTATTTCTATCCTTTTGTGCTTGTTTATTCGAAATTGTTTAGGTTTGAGAAAGGAACATGAATTCTTATGTGAAAAATATCAACTTTTTAAAAAATCTAATTTCATACAGACACCTTTGAGAAGGAAATATCCTTAATGGCTTCTTGCAACCATTTCTTAATTAACTTATTAACTTCTACAGTATAAGTTTGGTTCTCTAAGTTCTTGATTATATATCATGGATAACATACAAAATCTGTTCTAAGTATTAACATCATGATTGGTAGGCTTCTAAACACTTACACCCTCAATTTAATTGATGGTTTATACCAAACTATACCCAACACATTTTCTTCGTTTTTGAATTTCTTGTTGTTTTTCCATGTTCCACTGCACCGGTTTGACCAGATGTTTTTCTTAGTTATTGGTCCACTAGGATTGATATCATATTTGGTGATGAGGAAGCAATTGGATTAGTCAACCAAGAGATGACTTTCAGGACCTAATTCTGCCTTGGGATATTTATTCTCAATTCTGCACAGACATGAGGACCAAGAAGTGATCTTTTATTCAAGTTATCTCAGTGTATTGCAAGCAGAAAGTAGGTTTCCAAATAGTTAAATAGTCAAATATCTCTGTTATATTGCATTGTCCTGGCTTAGTTGATAGCTAGATCCCCCATCTCTAATGGTGGTTAACCTTTTCCTCTGAATTTATTGCTCCTTTGGTCTCCTATTGCTTTCCTCTTTCTTTATGTTTAATTGTTGGATTTCTCCCTCACTGCCAAAACGCAGCTTGTCTGCATATTTTGGGGATGAATTGCAGCTTTTCATAACACAAAGTTTTGTTTCAAACTAAAATTGAATATTTGAATGTACATCATTACAGCACAGGAAGTCCCTTTTTAAACATTTGTCCATAAGTCAATTCTTTTTAACTTTGTGATGTATTTGCACTACCCTTTGAACACCGAGTGGACTGAATAAAAGAGCTCTGCTCATTTTCTTAAGACTAATCCTTCAAGGGGTGAGGATTTTGTATTGAGCAACCAAATTCTATTCCCACCTTCCTTGCCCTCTTTTTCTGTCTGAAATTTCTCAAGGGAAAGGAGCATGTTCTCTATTTGAACTGAAGGGTTCTTTATCACCGACCTCTGTCTCAACCATTGTTGTGTCCCAGGGGACATTATGCACATTCTTTGCCTCATGACATCAGAGAGACAAAGCACTAGGGGAATGGACTCTCAACTCTACCCTAATACAATCCAAATGTTCCCACCTTATGGTTTGAGATAGTAGACACAACTGCTGTATTTTTACAATGTTCGTGTGCCTGGTACTTCTTGATTTTCGCTAAACATGGAGTGAGGTCCATTTCATGTTCTAACTTCTCACAGATTTTAGCATTTTCTGTCAGTAACTCAATACCCGGTTCATGCTTGGTTTAATAGCAGTTTACTCTTTGTTAACGCATTGCATTGTATAGGATGGTAGCACTTTCTTATCAACTATTACTTTCCCTTTGTATGATTTGGAGGTGCCGATGTCGGACTGGGGTGGACAATGTTAAAAATCACACAGCAACAGGTTATAGTCCAACAGGTTTATTTGGAAGCACTAACTTTCATAGCGTTGCTCCTTCATCAGGTGGTTGTGCATCACAATCACCTGATGAAGGAACAGCGCTCCGAAAGCTAGTGCTCCCATATAAATCTGTTAGGCTATAACCTGGTTTTCCTTTGCAGTGTATTTACCAACTCCTGCAGCTTTTTCCTTATTACCAGCAGTAAAGCAGAAAGCTGGGTAGGGTAGAAACCAGATTCTGGATTGCTTCTAACTCAATTGTTCCGATCAGAAATTCATTAAAAAGCCAGTCAAGGACGTGCTCATAATTTTCATAACACAATACTTCGATTTCCTATAGAGCTCTTGCTACTCAAGTCCCTATCTTTTCTATTATATTGTCTGTTACATTCCAGAATATCCTCATGGCATTTCAACTTTCATTCAAGCCACAAAACATTCACTTACTGTCTAAGATTGTTGCTTCCCTTCCTCTCAAGTTTCAAGCCAGTTATATAGTAACTCACCTCTTGTCTCCACAAAGCCTGTCCACCATCTAGGAGGCACAAGTCAGGATTGTAATGGAATACTGCCCACTTGCCTGAATGAGTGCAACTCTAACAGCACTCAAGAAACTTCATTCCATCCAGGACAAAGCAGCCCACTTGTTTAACAGCTCATCCACAAACATGCAGTCCCATCACCACTAATTTTCAATCATCCACAAATTGCACTGCAGAAATTAACCAAGGCTCCTTAGACAGCTCCTTCCAAACCCACCATGACAACATTTATGTAGGAACACCACCGGCTCCAAGTTCCCCTCCAGCCACTCACTATCCTCACTTAGAAATGTATCACTATTCCTTCATTGTCACTGGGTCAAAACCCTGGAACTCCCTCCCTAGTGGCATTGCATGCTGATCTAAACTAAGTGGCTTGTAGCAATTCAAGGCAGCTTACAACCATCTGTTCAAGGTCAGCTATGGATGGGCAATAAATGCTGGACAAGCCTGTGTTGCCCACATCCTATGAATGAATAAAATTAAACTTCTCTGGGAATGCCTCCTTTGGCCCCATTTATTTGATTTTAGGAGCTTTGTGACCACAATAAAGGTAGTTGACCATTCATAAGGAATTTTTAGATAGTTAGAAGCAACAGTTGAGATTTGACACACTACTTAATTAAGCAGAAATGTATACAACCTGCAACGGATTTGAATGGTGGAGGCAGTATCTTTGTCTTCAAATGAAAGGTATTCGCCCCCCCTCTCCCAGTTTATCTTCCAGTTAATGGTGGCAGCTATCTGTGGAGCACTCCTACCTAATCTGGAGAAATTGTTGTACCAAATTTCTAGGAGTTGGTAGTTTGCAACATGTTGATCACCTGTTTGAACACTTCTAGCCAATGGACACAAGACAACTACACATGATATCAAGATAAGCAAATGTTTATCTAAATGTTTGTTTTCATTGTTTCTAGGAACAAAACCTTTGGTTTACTAAATGCTGCCTTGATAATAGGGTACATTTGGTGTCAGATATTCCTTTGATATCAGCTTATGGAACATTTTGGCCTCGATGCTCGTTATTGTCAGTTTCTTTTTGTTGCTATTTGTTTTCAACAGTTTACATTTGGCAAAAGGACCATAAACTCTCCCACTACACAAGAAATAATAGAAAACAAAGCAATTTTAAAGGGGCCATAATTTCTAACAGCTGTCTCCCAAGCAAATGTCATGGTATTAATCACTAAAAAAGAGCATCTTTGGCGGAAACATGGCCAGTGGACAATGTAATTTGTGTGCTTAACACTAAATCCCTGAAGGAACTGCTGTACCTGGAACTCTACAGCATCAGCAGGCTACCACAATGACAGTGGAAACTCTATTGAAATGTTCTCAAGCATCATGATGGAGATCAGACATCTCCATTGACTCCTGCAAGTCCCTTTCCTGTAACTGGCCAAATCACTTTCACATTTCTTCATAGGATTTGGGCTTCTCAGATAAGATCAGCATCTCTTGCTCATTCCTAACTGGCCTTGAGAAGGCAGTGATGAGCCACTTCCTTCAACTGCTGCATTTCATTAATGTGGGGTCACCAACTAGGCTCTAGGTAGGGAGTTCCAGGATTTCAATCCAGTAATCTTAAATGAATGGTGATATAGATCCACGTCAGTATTCGTGACTTGGAGGAGAAACATTGATGATAGTGGTATTTCCAAGTATGTTTCCTTTCTCTTTCTAGCTGATAGATATCATGGACTGTCAAAAGATCCTTGGTGACTTACTCAGTGTATCTTGAAGATGGCACACATTTCTGCCACTTTGCCTCAGCAGTGGATAAGGTCAATACTTAAAGCGATGGATGGGGTGCAAAGTCGTTTTGTCCTTGGTTATGTCAAGCTTTTTGAGAGTTGTTGCAGCTACACTCATCCATGTTCATTCAGAAAGTCACTGAGTATATCATGAGACTTTGTTGAGAACACATGGAACAAAGTCAAGGCGTGAGAGAGAACATTGGCCCTTCAAACAATTGAAATAGCCAACCCTTCAAGCATTATCCGCAGAGCTTGCAGAGTTTGTGGGTTATGTGTTGGACTTCTCAGCTACCATTGAACTCCTTGACCCATAATGGGAGCAGGTCATCTTTGATCATTAAGGACTACAAGAAGTAGTATTGACATTGCTATCAAGGCAATACTTGTTCTATGACACAGAACACCTAGAAACCTCCTACACAATATCATCCTCCATTCTTGTGGTTGTAGAATCAAGTGAGTAGTCAACATGTTCCTGCTGTTGTAAGAGTCTTCACTTGTACGCTATCCCTGAATTTATTCACTATTCAGTGATTTGTCTGTGTTACCAATATTTTAGCGAGGTACAGTGAAAAAACTTTGAGAGTCATTGGTGTTATAATGTCAGTTTGTTAAATATAAACCAATTCCAGTGACCTTTTTTTCATGTTATGAGGAGTAAATGCACTGGTTTATCTAATTTATGAGAAATATAAAGATTTCACTATTTTCTTTCTTGTCTTTGATTGCATTATCTTCAGCAATCAGATTTGTACTTTAATCTATACCAAAATGCTTTCATGTGATAATTGTTCTGGTTATCCAGAATTCTCATCAAGAAATTTCAGGACAAAGCCTATTCCAAGACAATTTAGAGATCACCATGATCTCTGTCAGTAAGTCACTGACATTTTATGAGTAACAGCCTGGGCCTTTTGTACTTCTACTTGCTCTTTTAAACCATAAAAATGATGTGCACAGGGATTTGGTTAAATTTAAACAGCTAGTACTATTCAGAATAAATCTATAAAGATAAATATTTTATTTCCAGTACCTAATAAAATATTGAAAACATTTGGATTTCAATACTCAGGAGACTTTGAAAGTATGTAAAAAAATGATAATATCAAAATACTTGCTTCAAAGAAAATGCTCTTAAAGAAACACCTCACATCCAAATGTTACTCAATTTATTCAAATGAAGGAATATCTTTTTAATCAGTTTAAGAGACTGAATGGTTGCGATACAAGACGTGACAATTCCCATCTGCACACTTTTTTATGTTTAGCCTGATCAGTCCTCTATTCCCCTAATATTTCTCAGGAAACATCCAACAATAATTAATAACTGATTGAATAAGCAACATAAGTATGCAAAAACACAATCCATTCTACTGTAAATGCAAAAGATAGGTTCCATTTATGTTTCCATTATACAGTCTAGTCAAAAACTGTCCATTGACATATATAATGGCCTTGTGAAATTAGTGAACAATCCTATTCATTGGTACTTTCTATTTGTTAAATATTAAAAGATTGGCAGACTGAGGTTTCCTTGGGGTAACTGTAACACCGTACGAGAATGTTGTTGCAGAGAATAAAGCCTGTAATAAAACATCCAACATAAGGAGATGTTAGGCCAGAGGATCAAAGCTTGATTTAAGCACTGTCTTGAAAGACAAAAGCAAAACTGAGAGGTGAAGAGCTCCAGGGTGATAATTCTAGAGCTTAGAGTTTAGGTGGTTGAATGCAGAGTCAGAAGTGATGCAACAATTAAACTCTGGGCTGCTCAAAATCCCTGAATTTAAAAAATGCAGATATTTAGAAGGTTGTGGGGTTAGAAGAGGTTGCAAAGGTGGGAAGAGGTGAGACTATGGAGAGATTTGAAAACAAGGATGAGAATTTTAAATTCTATGTGTTACTTAAACCGATGCCAATATAGTGAGCACATGGGCTGATGACTGAAGAACAGTATTTGGTGCAAATTACCTTCTGGCAGCATAGATTATGTAGACCTCAAATTTACAGAGGGTAGAATTTGAATGAGCCAGTCTGAATACCATTGTAACAAGGTTTTCAGCAACAGAAGAGCTGCTGGTATGATCGTACATCAAAGGTTAAAGAAAGACCAAGGCGTATTAGGAGGGATGGTCCCTCTAAGCTGCGTGGTTGCATGCACAGATAGCTACTCTGATATCCTATGCAGGCCAATCAGCAATGGTAAACTAAATGCAGCATTGACATCTGCTGCATATGGTTCTGGAGGCATGTACAGCTAGTACGAAGCGGGAACTCTGACTAGGAGATATAGTTTATCTTTGTGACAAATACATGGGGTCATTTGTGATTTTGATAGGCACTGTTTTGGTGGCTCTGGCCTGAATGTTAATGTATTTGTAAGAATTCAAACATAAAATATAGACACAAATTTGGGGTACAGCAGCACATTCAACATTATTTAGATGATAGGGATGTTGAGATGTGTGGACAAGGACAGAATGGTTAAGGATTTTTTTTAAGGAGAGTGTGATGACAGCAAAGAATCTGAGGAGAGAGTTGACATGAGAGATAGGAAGAAAAGTTTGGTCATCATTGATTTGGCAGGAATGGGGGCCAAGAAAGCATGATTTGTGAATAGTTTTGGGCTCTTGACCGAAAGAAAGATATACCAGCATTGCAGGTAATTCAAAGAAGATTTACTGGGCCAAAAGCGGGTATGGAGGGACTGAGGAGAGGCTGAGTAGAATGGGCTTGTACTTAACTGGAATTTGGAAGAATAAGAGGTAATCTTATTGAAATATGCAAGATT
Source organism: Hemiscyllium ocellatum (assembly GCF_020745735.1). Taxonomy (NCBI): domain Eukaryota; kingdom Metazoa; phylum Chordata; class Chondrichthyes; order Orectolobiformes; family Hemiscylliidae; genus Hemiscyllium; species Hemiscyllium ocellatum. The sequence continues at coordinate 49,064,204 of NC_083415.1, forward strand.
CCTGCGGGTGTTTGACAAGGTAGATTTGGAGAAGTTGTATCCCTTTCTGGAAGAGTCTAGGAGAGGGCATAATCTCAGAATAAGAGATTGCCCATTTAACACAGAAATGAGGTGGAATTTCTTCTCTCATAGGATAATGAACTGTGAAATTTTTTACGGCAGAGGGCTGTCTAGGTTTGGTTAAGTATATTCATGGCTAAGGTAGACAGATTTTTAATCAGTAAGAGTTATGGGTAAAAGATAGGAAAGTGGAGTTGAAAGTTATTAGATCAGCCATGATCTCATTGAATTGAGGAGATGATGTGATAGACTGAATGGTTTCCTTAAACTCCAATGTCGTATTGTTTTATGGAACTACGTGCTGTTACAAGATGTACTTGGAGAGGATTTGAGGAGAATGAGAATGAAATTTGGTTCCAGAGCCAAATGTTACCCATTTGAAACTTAGAAAGATAATGTAGTTGACCCATGAGAATGTTGGTTGAAATCCCACCATGGTGGGTAGGAAATTTGTTGCCATTCCTTCATCCTCTGACCACACAAACTGCCACAGCCCTAAGACAATTCACTGCCAGCTTTTTAAAGTAATCAGAGATGGGTAAAAATGCCAGTGACTCTGACATTCTGTGAATGACCTTTTTTTTTAAAGTTTTCAAACTTGTGCAAGATTGTAAACACTAATGATGGAACTTAGCAAGTTTTGTAAATGCCAGATGAATTAAAGCAAGATTTAAAAAATCATTTTCAATTTTTATTTAATGATAATACAGGCATATTTTCTGAAGTAACTTAAACTAAGGCATACCTCCTAACTGAGCCATCAGATTGCTTTGGGAAATCATTCCCAATGTTAGACAGGCTGCAGTGAGGAAATGATAAATTATGGAGAACAAAAGAGGAAAGCATAGAAATATGGAAAATAGGAGAAGGAGTAGGCCATTTGGCCCTTTAAGCCTGCTCCACCATTCAATATGACCATGGCTGATCATTTAACTCAGTGCAATGTTCCCACTTTCTCCCCATACCCTCTGATCCCTTTGTCCCCAAGACCTAGATATAAGTCTTTCTTGAAAACCATTAGTACTTTCACCTCTGGTGCTTTCCGTGGTTTCCACAGAAAGAAAATTCCACAAGTTCACCACTCCCTGAGTGAAGAAATTTCTCTTCATCTCACCTAAATCATCTATTGCAAATCCTTAAACTGTGACCTCTGTTTCTGGAATCTCCAGTTTATTTCTACTAGAATTTTATGGGTTTATGTGAGATCCACCCTCATTCTTCTAAAATAGAAAATAGTTATGACTAGATTTGTTAAACACTGAAACCAGAAGAGGAGTCAATGTTCTGGATTTATTGAATTTGATATTCTGTAATATTCCTTTACCACAGCCTTAACATTGGTTGAGTAGAATTAGAAATGGAGAAATAGGAGAAAATAAGTTCAGATTGATCTGTGGTCTATTCAAGACCAACAAAAGACCAGACTCCCTCAATGTTAAATTTATTGCGCAAGATGGAGATCAAATGAATTGTATGGACGGTTAAATTTGAAACTATTTACCAAACACAAAATATTCAACTATTGAAATACTGTATCTAGCTTGAAAAAAATAACTTTGTGCACTTTAGATAAATGTAAGTGATAACAGTAAAAGGATTGTTCTTGACCAACCTACTGAGGAAGAAGGAAAGGTGTGTTTCATTCAAGACTTCGGCAAAAACAAATGCATAGAAAAATGTTATAAAGTAGAAAAAATGTCATATGTGGCACCAAGATCTTACTTTGTTGCTTAAGTTTATATTTAAAAAATCAATAATTTTTCACATTATTAACAGCACCAAACTTTCCAGTTACCATTTACATTATTTCAGGCGTTGTGACAACAGGACAAACTCAGAGATACAACTTATCTATAATGTCTCACAAATTTGACCTGCTTTTGTTGTGATCCACATAGATATGGAGAAAATTGTGTTTGGATGCCAATGGACACATCAAAGATTTTTATATGGTTTAATTATGGTTCCAATTGTTCCACAAATGCATTTGAACTTCTACATACAATGGGCTCAATTCTAAACATTGATATCATCTGACAGAAAAAAATTGTGAGTTAAAGGCTTGCTACTGGCATTTTGTGCAGAACTTTGAGCTGGAGACAATTTACTTCTTGTGCTCCTTGGCAAGCTTCAATAATTTGAAAGAGAGTTTGAAAACTATTTATATCTCTTCATAAGCAGGCAACCTTGGCCTCCAAAGTTCAACATTTGCTGAGCAGTAGTTGGAATAACCTCTGGACTTTCCTCTGTTTTTCCTATCTTCACCCTTTGTTCATGTTCATTTCTGTAAGTCTCCAGCTGAATACTGAATGTGTTGCATTGACCTAACATGCTGGGCTCTGCACAACAGAAGCAGGCAAAGAGGATATGTGATGGAAGGTGGCGCTGGGAGAACCACAGTAGTCATCTGAAGATGAGGAAGACGAGGGCTTGGCAAGGAGGAACATCATCTTCACCATGTTAGGAGAGTGCAATGGGCGCAACAAGCCAGGTAGGAATTCATTTACACTTAATTCTAAGAGATGCGTGACATATGAAGTGCTTGTTCACGAAATGTAAATTTATTTTTGCTCAAAAGACCAAACGTCCCGATTAGCTGCCAGATGCAAATGTAACTTTTTGTTTGTTTTTATTTCCCTTCTTTTTTTTTATAATCCAAGTTAACATTTTCAACCAGTTGAAGGCTTTCAAATATGTGATGTCCCCACAGTGAACAATGACAAGATGTGATACTAGATTGGGTGATAAGTAGAGAGGCATATAATAAGAAATGCAAATAGAATCTTGTCATTTATTGCAAAAGGACTGGATAATAAAAGTAAAGAAGTAGCATTACAATTATATAAGGTATTAGTGGGACCACACCTGGAGTATTCTGTCCAGTTTTGGTATCCTTACTTGAGGAAGGCTGTGGTGGCACTGGAAGCAGTTCAAAGAGGTTCACGAGGTTGATTCCAGGGTTGAAAGGGTTGATGTACGAGGAACGGTGGAATAGCTTGGGCTTGTACTCGCTGGAGTTCAGAAGAATAAGGTATATAAAAAACTAAAGGGGGCTGATAAGATAGACACTGAACAGATGTTCCCCATTGTGGAGCAGTCTCGAACTAGAATTCATAGATATAGACTGAAAGGAGGGAGGTTCAAAACTGAGTTGAGGAGAAACTACTATTCTCAGAGGGTTGCAGATCTGTTGAACTCACTGCATCAGAGTGCAGTGAAGGCAGAATCAATCAACAGACTCAAGAATGAAATAGCTATGCTTCTGTTGAAAAGCTAGAGAAAGGGTTATGGGAAGCGACAAGGAAAGTGGAATTGAGACCTGGATAAGATCAGCCATGAGCACTAATGGCACAGTAGGATCAAGGGGTTGAATTGCCTATTCCCACTCCTAATTTCTATGTTCTTATGTTCCTCCCTTAGATAGAATTCTAACATGATGTGGCATAGAGAATGAGTAACCTGACTAGCTTCTATATGTAATTTTTCACAATCATGTGGGAATGAGAGGAGCTTATCAGGAACCAATCGCTTCTTTCTGAGTAGATTGTAATAGACAATAGACAATAGGTGCAGGAGTAGGCCTGTTCCTGCCTTATCCCCATAACCCTTGATTGCTATCATTAAGAGCTCTATCCAACTCTTTCTTAAACAAATCCAGAGACTGGGCCTCCACTGTCTCCTGGGGCAGAGCATTCCATACACCCACCATTCTCTGGGTGAAGAAGTTTCTCCTCATCTGTGTCCTAAATGGCCTACCCCTTATTTTTAAGCTGTGTCCTCTGGTTCGGCACTCACCCATCAGCAGAAACATGTTTCCTGCCTCCAGAGTGTCCAATCCTTTAATAACCTTATACATCTCAATCAGATGCCCTCTCAGTCTTCTAGACTCAAGGGTATACAAGCCCAGTCGCTCCAATCTTTCAACATAAGATAGTCCCGCCATTCCAGGAATTGATCTCGTGAACCTATGCTGCACTCCCTCAATAGCCAGAATGTCTTTCCTCAAATTTGGAGACCAGAACTGCACACAATCTTCCAGGTGCAGTCTCACCAGGGTCCTGTACAGCTGCAGAAGAACCGCTTTGCTTCTATACTCAATCCCTCTTGTTATGAAGGCCAGCCTGCTATTAGCTTTCTTCACTACCTGCTGTACCTGCATGCTGGCCTTCATTGACTGGTGTATAAGAACACCCAGATCTCTTTGTACTACCCCTTTACCTAATTTGACTGCATTTAGGTAGTAATCTGTCTTCCTGTTCTTGCCACCAAAGTGGATAACCATACATTTATCCACATTAAACTGCAGCTGCCATGCATCTGTCCACTCATCTAACCTATCCAGATCACCCTGTAATCTCCTAACATCTTCCTCACATTTCACCCTGTCACCCAGCTTTGTATCATCAGCAAATTTGCTAATGTTATTATTAATATCATCTTCTATATCATTAATATATATTATAAAAAGCTGCGGTCCCAGCACTGATCCCTGCGGTACCCCACCGGTCACCGCCTGCCATTCCGAAAGGGAGCCGTTTATCACTACGCTTTGTTTCCTATCAGCCAACCAACTTTAAATCCAAGTCAGTAAATTCTTAGTAATATTGTATATGGTTTGTCTATAAAACACATAATTTTGTTCTTATAGTTGTAATCACAATGACACTTAATCAGACAGATGATGATGCAAAGTAGCAATACATGTACAAATGTGAGCTTCCATGTCCAATGAAGGGTCATCTCTGTGGACTCTCATTTCTCTCTCACTATGTGTACTGTGGTGGGCCATCCATGGCTGGCAGAAATGATCAAGTGCCACTTGTGGAAATCTCAGATGGTCCCAGAAATGGTATGTACTTCTGCAGTAGGTGAGTGCACAATAGCAGATGAGAATCACTTGAGATATTCACTGGCACTTAAGGAGAGGAAACCTCATGGAACTCCCCAGAATTAACACTTAGCCAACTTTTGGTCAACTTCAGCCTTTGAACTCAAGGCCTTCTGACTCCTGGATTAGGCTGCTACCAATGAGCCACATCCTTCAGCTTAACTGTCCTACTTAGATCATTAAAGTGCTTGTGACAGTGAACTTAAAGGTATAACACCATACTCCTGTGACAGAGTTTCTTTCCTCAGTAGGTAAGCAAGAGAAGCTCCCTGAGGATCCTTTGAATCCATGGTGTCACATCTGGGGAGACATCACCAAAATTATATGCAGCTTTTGAATGTGTGCCTGCCATTCTGTCAACTCACTGGCATCTGTCCCCAACTCCAGAACTTGTTGAACTTCATGGGTGCAAAATTCAAATATGTGGCACTACTTGGTTTGATTGGTTAACCTGGGCCAGACAGTACCCTGACTGCTTTCCTGTGCAGTCCACATGACATTCTCCAGACATATGGGCACAAAGCTGATGTCACACCTAGATTCAAAATTTCAACATGGCATGTCCTTCCTTCTATCCCCTTTTATAGAAGTGTTGTTGGTCAGTCTGTAACATAATGGAGGCAATATGGTCTAGGACATTACAATGCGTTGATCACAACTGTATACCAACCTCTAGGGTCTATCCAGCACATGTATCTAAGCTGGTAACTGTGAGTGTTGGATTAAGGTCCTCCTGGTCAATGGTGTGCAGCTACTCTCTCCCTCCTCCTGTGTGGGCTGCAGCTTGACAGGTGAATGTTCATGAAGGTGATACTTAGTTGGGAAAGTTGATGTGCAGCCATATGGCTGGGATAACAAGGAGGAGGTCTCCGGTCACACACTCTGCAGTTTGCTTATCTTGCTGGATGAGGGTGAGGTCAGAGTTCACAAGAGCATAAGTGAGGAACTTGCAATCTTCTCCATTGCAAATAAGTGTCTTGGATATTTTACCATGTATAATGCCTGTTTCTTTGTGGATAATGTGCAAATGGCATGACCCTATTAATCCAATACATATATCCACAAGTAGAATAATTGTTTTTTGGGGATTTTGCAGCAAATTGTCAAAAGAAGTGTAACGTTTGGATCATAACAAAATCCAAAACTGGGAACAGCTAAAAAGAAAAAGGCCAATTTTAAAAAAATTTATACGACTGAGCTCTAGGATTTGTTAGCCTTAAGTATGATGTTCTGAGTTGTTGTGGTTCTGTTCACCGAGCTGGAAGTTTTTGCTGCAAACGTTTCGTTCCCTGGCTAGGGAACATCATCAGTGCTATTGGAGCCTCCTGTGAAGCGCTGCTTTGATGTTTCTTCCGGTATTTATAGTGGTTTGTTCTTGCCGCTTCCGGGTGTCAGTTTCAGCTGTAGTTGTTTGTATGTGGGGTCCAGGTCGATGTGTCTGTTGGTGGATGTTCTTGCCGCTTCCGTGTGTCAGTTTCAGCTGTAGTGGTTTTTATATGGGGTCCAGGTCTATGTGTCTGTTAATGGAGTTTGTGGATGAATGCCATGCCTCTAGGAATTCCCTGGCTGTTCTCTGTCTGGCTTGTCCTATGATGGTAGTGTTTTCCCAGTCAAATTCATGCTCCTGGTTGTCTGAGTGTATGGCTACTAGGGATAGCTGGTCGTGTCGTTTTGTGGCTAGCTGATGTTCATGGATGCGGATTGTTAGCTGTCTTCCTGTTTGTCCTATATAGTGTTTTGTGCAGTCCTTGCATGGTATTTTGTAAACCAATATGGCTATTGGGTCCTTTGTTCTAGTGAGTTGTTGTCTGAGTATGGAAGTTGGCTTGTGTGCTGTTATGAGTCCTAAGGGTCGCAGTAGTCTGGCTGTCAGTTCTGAGACGCTCCTGACGTATGGTAGTGCGGCTAGTCCTCAACTACTACAGCTGAAACTGACACCCGGAAGCGGCAAGAACAAACCACTATAAATACCGGAAGAAACATCAAAGCAGCGCTTCACAGGAGGCTCCAATAGCACTGATGATGTTCCCTAGCCAGGGAACGAAACGTTTGCAGCAAAAACTTCCAGCTCGGCGAACAGAACCACAACAACGGACACCCGAGCTACAAATCTTCAACCAGACTTTATGTTCTGAGTACTTGACAGTGTGTTCTTGTTCTTCATGACGATGTGGGAATCAAAAGAGCTTATCAGGAATTGATCACTTCTTTCTGAGTAGACTGCAAATTCTCAGTAATATTGCACATGTTTATAAAAAAAACTCATTATTTCATAACCAGAACAAATCCATTGTTTTATGTTATTGTCACAGATATGCAGTCATAGGGATGTTCAGCACAGAAACAAACCCTTCGGTCCAACTCATCCATGCCGATCAGATATCCTAACCTAATCTAGTCCCATTTGCCAGCACTTGGTAGAGCATTGAGTATAGGAGTGCAGGGGCCATGTTGTGGCTGTACAGGATATTGGTTATACCACTTTTGGAATATTGGGTGCAATTCTGGTCTCCCTGCTATCAGAAGGATGTTGTGAAACTCGAAAGGGTTCAGAAAAGATTGACAAGGATGTTGTCAAGGTTGGAAGGTTTGAGATACAGAGAGAGACTGAATAGGCTGGAGATGTTTTCCCTGGAGCATCAAAGGCTGAACAGTGACATTATAGAGATTTATAAAGTCATGAGGGGCATGGATAGGATAAATAGACAAGGTCTTTTCCTTGGTGTGGGGGAGTTCAGACTAGAGGGCATCAGTTTAGGGTGGAAGGGGAAAGATGTAAAAGGAATCAAAGGAACAAACTTTTTTCACACAGAGGGTGGTACATGTGTAGAATGAGCTGCCAGAGGAAGTGGTGGAGACTGGTACAATCATAACATTTAAAAGGGATCTGGACAGGTATATGAATAGGAATATTTAAGTATTTCCTTTCACTGATCACAATAAATGATATGCAGTCACATTTAGTGATTATTATATCGCTGACAAGGAATTAGTGACATGACTGATGGCGCTAAAGGTATTTGTTAAGAAAACAGTGTCATTATAGTGGGGAGGTTGTGGCATATTCTTAATGTTACTGGACCAGAATCCCAGAACACCAGGTGTTCATGTGCTGGAGGTACTGTTCATGGCAGATACCGAAATTTGACTTCCATAAATGTACCTGGAGTAGAAAGCTGGTCTAACAGCAACCTTGCAAACATTGTCAAATGTTGGAAAAACTCATCTGGTTTACTAATGACTTTCAGAGAAAGAAATCTGCGATCCTCATCTGACCTGGCATACAAGGCCCACAGCAATGTGGTTGACTCTTAACTCCCCTTAGGGCAGTGAGGGGTGGGCCAAAGATGCTGACCAGCCCAGCAACTCCCATATCCCATGAGCAAAATAAAAGATAAATGAGCTTCCAGTCCTTCCCTTCAGATCAAAAAGATATTTAACCAATTCAAATCGAAAATCTACATCATAATAGAATAGAATCATCATGGAACGATCAACTTACAGTTCTGAAAAAGTCAGCAGATTCAAAACATCAACTCTATTTATCCCTTCACACATGCTACCAGACCTGTTGAGTTTCTTCAGCAATCTCTGGTGTTTGTTTTATGAAAGAATGAGAAAACAGTTTAAATATGAACAATAATATGATTTTATCAATGTGTGTCATTCATTTCATTCATACATGGTTAATCTTTTGTGAAAATACTATGGCTTTAAAAGGTGTATATTTTCCTTTTTTTAATGAAAGGAGATTGAGACGGAGGTGTAGAGTGATCCGTTCTAAGCCAGTAAAGTAACCAGGTTGTGAGCCTTTGGGTTTTTTTAAAGAATAGAACAATAGACGCAGCATGAAGGGGCAAAGTCAGGCTCCCACAAAACCAAAGTTTTTGTTTGGCTTCCAGCAGTTGTTGGGATTTTAAAGTTGGCTGTGGAAGATGTCTCGCTGTCTCTCTGTTACAGCTAAAAGCATAGGTTCACTTTGGGCTGTCAGAATAACATGTGAGACGATCTGTTTTGCTGAGTTTGCCTTTGCCAAAGCTGCATTTATGGGATGCTACTACATTGGAACAGTTGCTGTACAGTTAAATAATCTATTGTTCCATTACATTTTTGAATAACATTAGTTATATCAATTCTTCTTTCATTTGTTTGTATTTTCACTGGGGGGGATGAATAAAGTGCATTTTGCTTAAAGCCAAGTAGTGTGACAAATTGAATTACATCTGGAACACTGCACTTTACGTGTGCCTTTAAGTAAGAGAAATGTTAGGATCTAGGCTATCCCCTTGATATATTTGCAGCGGTCTGGTCCATATCAATTTTAGACTGTACTATAGGAGTAAATGGCAGAGTTGCCAGTGCAATGTGTGAAGTTGCTGTTTTCAAAATGAAATTAGTCTATACAATATTTTTCTGATGATTTTTGTGCCAAAATTCAAAGATACAACATTCATATAATTATCCTAGATATTAAACTGCAAGCCTTACAAAATATAAGTATTGAACAGGAATTTACACTTTAAAAAGCAAATTGTGCTGTGATCTGTCAGAATGTCAATGATAGTGCACATTCATGGGGTGGCAAGACTAAACATTAAATTAGCAATGTGTGAGATAAATTGACAATGGAATAGCAATGATTTGAAACCCACTGCATTCAAATTGAGAGACCATTATGACTTATATGAAAAAAAAACTTTGCACTTTCAGTTTACAAAATAAAAATCAAGGACATGGCAAGATTTATTTTGAAGCTTTCAAAATTACATCCAAAAGTCAAAACAAAACACCATCAATATTTTAGCTGAAATCAGCGTGAGAAAGTTGGACTTGCACCAACAGTCAGAGGTATTACCTATATTTGTGAAAACGTTAAAGGCAAAAGTATTACACCAGGATTTCTTTACAATCAAAGAAGAGGATGTGTGAATTTACATGTCAGAAACAACATTTTGAATTCAAACACTGATAAACCACATTGAAAAATGGATATGTTTGGAAAGGACTGTCCTTCTGGTCACAGTTAATAGGCAGCAGGCTTGCTTGATTAGGTCTTTTCAGAATTTACAGTTTGTTGATAAAATAAAAATGCCCCATAATGAAGGGCTGCCTGCAATTATTGTTTCTTAAAAAAAATCACAGTACTTGCCTTTGAGGAGTGTAAATTCATGCATTTCATATGTAAAGCACCAAATGTGAAATGCTCATAATGCTGACAATATCATTCAAGTCTCATAAATGAAGCACAAACAATCTTATTTCCTTTATGTTGTTGTAAGAGACTGGTGAGAGCTGGTGCAAAATGAGATGTTACTTAATGGACAGATCTGGTTTCCACACCTCATAATACAGCTTTGTGGCATATCTGGGCAGGAGGTGAAAAGAGAGACCAATATTAACAATGTCTTCGAATTCTTCAAGAGCCTGACAACCCAAGATTATAGGATAAACCCTATGATGCTGTGTGTCTTAACTTCCAAAAGATTTTGACAAGGTTCACAGCAAAAGAAAAGTAACTAAATTCAAAATAGGTGAGAATGAATTGTTACACCTTGGTAACAAACAATAAATTAACTGAAAGTTGGCAAGCATTGAGAACTTATATTAGGGGATTATGACAAAATGGGGATGAGGATACTGAGTTAAGTGCCGTAAGGCTCAGTATTAGGATCATTATTATTTCTAATTTACATAAATAACTTGGATATAGAAATTCGATGCAAAACATTAAGCTTTGCAGTTCATAGCAAACTGGATACGTGGAGATTGCATGTTCTCCTTGTATCTGCATGGGTTTCTGCCAGGTGCTCCAGTTTCCTTCCAAAGTCCAAAGATGTGCAGGTTAAGTAGATTGGCCATGCTAAACCGCCCGTGGTGTCCAGGGATGTGCAGGCCAGGTGGATTAGCTGTGGTAAATGCAGGGCTATGGGGATAGGGTAGGGAATTGCATATGGCGCAATGATCTTTGAAGGAATGGTGCAGACTGGATGGGCTGAATGGTCTCTTTCTGCACTGTATGGATTCCTATGAGTCTATGGATGAGACAGTGGATTTGGAAGAAGCAGCTCAGACATTATAAAATAATTTAGATGGGATCTCAGATAAACATGTAAAATAAGTACCCATTATATTCATTATTATTAGATTTGTCTGTTTAATTAATGTTCTCACTGAAAATCTTGCACTTAAAGAGCAAGTTAATAATAAAACTAACACTACCAGACTCCAAATTACCTGTCATTAGCACTTTTCCAGGTGATTAACTAGCAACAGGTGACTGGAAGTTGTTTGACATTTGATTAGAATGAATTCTTGTTTTAAGGATTAAACAGTTTTGGGAAAATAGTGGTTACTTTTTGATTTAGGAATTTCATATTGAACAAATTAAAGATTAGCATAATTATTATGTGATTTCATATTATGTTTTGATGCTATTTTATTTTTATGGACTTATTTTCCAAGTAAGAACTCAGATAGACCTTGACATTATGCATTGCAGTAAAACTGGTGACAAGAAGTCTGCAAAATATTTCACATCTCCTGATGTTCATCTCCACTGGCTACAACAGAAATAGAAAATGTGGAGAATATATGAAAGCAAAATGTAAAGATAAAATGTTTATTTGGGGGTGCTAATTTCCCCCTTTGTCGAGGTGGCCTTTCAACATGTGGGTTTCTTGATATTAAATATTAAACTAATCACTTGACCGCAGGGATCATCAAGGCTGAGCCTGATACTGTCCTCAACTGGCATCAATACAGATGCAAAGTTCGCTACAGTATGTTCAAGATCAGGGAACCTGAGTAGTTCAAGACCATTAAACCCAATCATTATACTTCAGTGGCTTCCTGGGTGACAAGAATGAAATGAAATTTCCATGGAGCCTTTGTGGATGCTACAACTCCCTTGAACACTAGCTTTATCACCAGGGAAAGCCAGGGAATTATGCACCTGTTGCTAACCATAGGTAGCATTAAGATAATGGACAACAACAAATCTTGATTATCTTGCTTTTATCTTTATTTGGGGAACTGTGGTTTCTTTAATGTTTTAACTCATATAACAACACCGATTGCACTTATGATGTATTTCATTAGCTGTAAAACAATCTGGGTTATCCCTGAGTTTGTGAAAGGTGTTATGTAAGTTTAAGCCCTCTCTTACTTCGAAAGCAAAATTTCCATTGTAGCCTTTTCTCAATAGAAATTGCCTATAGAATCCATCTCAGCAACATCCCTGAAAACAATCATGACCAACTGTGTTAACTCAGTTTTACAGGTGGTGGAAATGAAACCGACAGCTTTAACCAATTTCATATATGGGCCGTTCTGCAAAAACACGTGTTTCGTTAATGCAAATGTGCTGTAGCATGATTGAGAAATTGGGACACTCTTTCTAAAGCACACAGTGCCCCCAATTCATTAATTACTTTACAGGCAAATTCGCATTAATGAAACACGTATTATAGCAGAATGGCCCGTATATGAAATTGGTTTAAAGCTGTCGGTTTCATTTCCACCACCTGTAAAACTGAGTTAACACAGTTGGTCATGATTGTTTTCAGGGATGTTGCTGAGATGGATTCTAATGGCAATAAAGTTTCCTATTGAGAAAAGGCTACAATGGAAATTTTGCTTTCGAAGTAAGAGAGGGCTTAAGTTTACTTAACACCTTTCACAAACTCAGGGATAATACATATTGCTTTACAGCTGAAGAAATATATCATAAGTGCAATCAGTTTTGTTAACTGAGTTAAAGCATTAAAGAAACCACAGTTCCCCAAATAAAGATAAAAGCAAGCTAATCAAGATTTGTTGATTTCCGTTAGAAGTGACCTGTACAAGAAGGACGGATTGCATCTGAATTGGAAGGGGACTAATATACTGGCAGGGAAATTTGCTGGAATTGCTCAGGAGGATTTAAACAAGTAACGTGAGTTGAAACCCAAGGAGATAGTGAGGAAAGAGATCAATCTGCAGGTGAGAACAAAGGCGAGTCAAACAGTCAGGGCAAGCAGAGACAAAGCAGAGAACAAGGTAAGACCGATAAATTAAGCTGCATTTATTTCAATGCAAGGGGCCTAACAGGAAAGGCGGATGAACTCAGGGCATGGTTAGGAACATGGGACTGGGATATCATAGCAATTACAGAAACATGGCTCAGGGATGGACAGGACTGGCAGCTTAATGTTCCAGGATACAAATGCAGGAAGCACAGAAAGGGAGGCAAGAGGGGAGGAGGAGTGGTGTTTTTGATGAGGGATAGCATTACAGCTGTACTGAGGGAGAATATTCCCAGAAATAAATCCAGGGAAGTTATTTGGGTGGAACTGAGAAATATGAAAAGGATGATCACCTTATTGGGATTGTATTATAGACCCCCCAATAGTCAGAGGGAAATTGAGAAACAAACTTGTAAGGAGATCTCAGTTATCTGTAAGAATAATAGGTTCCTTATGGTAAGGGATTTTAACTTTCCAAACATAGACTGGGACTGCTATAGTGTTAAGGGTTTAGATGGAAAGGAATTTGTTAAGTGTGTAGAAGAAAATTTTCTGATTCAGTATGTGGATGTACCTACTAGAGAAAGTGCAAAACTTGAAATAAGGCGAGGCAGGTGACAGGTGTCAGTGGGGAAGCACTTTGGGGCCAGTGACCATAATTCTATTAGTTTTAAAATAGCAATGGAAAAGGATAGACCAAATCTAAAAGTTGAAGTTCTAAATTGGAGAAAGGCTCATTTTGACAGTATTAGGCAAGAATATTCAAAAGCTGATTGGGGGCAGATGTTCACAAGTAAAGGGACGGCTGGAAAATGGGAAGCTTTTAGAAATAAGATAACAAGATTCCAGGAACAGTATATTCCTGTCAGGGTGAAAGGAAAGGCAGGTAGGTATAGGGAATGCTGGATGATTAAAGAAACTGAGGGTTTGGTTCAGAAAAAGAAGGAAGCATACATCAGGTACAGAAAAGATAGATTGAATGAATCCTTAGAAGAGTGTAAAGGCAGAAAGAGTATACTTAAGAGGGAAATCAGGAGGGCAAAGAGGGGCCATGAGATAGTTTTGGCAAATACAGTTAAGGATAATCCAAACGGTTTTTACACATACATTAAGGACAAAAGGGTAACTAGGAGAGAATAGGGCACCTCAAAGATCAGCAAAGGAGTTGCAGGGAATGGGGAGATACTGAACAAGTATTTTGCATCAGAGTTTACAGTGGAAAAGGACATGGAAGATATAGGATGGAGGGAAATAGATGCCAATATCTTGAAAAATGTCCATATTACAGAGGAGAAAATGCTGGGTGTCTTGAAACACATCAAAATGGATAAATCCCCGGACCTGATCAGGTGTACCCAAGAACTGAGTGGGAAGCTAGGGAAGTGATTGCTGGGCCCCTTGCTGAAATGTTTGTATCATTGATAGTCACTGGTGAGGTGCTGGAAGACTGGAGGTTGGCTAACGAGGTGCCACTGTTTATGATAAGTGGTAAGGACAAGCCAGGGAATAATAGACCATTGTGCTTGACTTCAGTGTTGGGCAAGCTGTTGGAGGGAATTCTGAGGGACAGGATATACATGTATTTGGAAAGGCAAGGACTGATTAGGGACAGTCAGCATGGCTTTGTGCATGGGAAATCATATCTCAGAAACTTGATTGAGTTTTTTGAAGATGTAACAAAGAGGATTGATGAGGGCAGAGCAGTGGACATGATTTATATGGACTTTGGTAAGGTGCTCAACAAGGTTTCCCATGGGAGACTGGTTAGCGAGCTTAGGCCTTATGGAATAGAGGAAGAACAAGTCATTTGGATACAAATCTGAATCAAAGATAGAAAACTGAGCATGGTGGTGGAGAGTTGCTTTTCAGACTGGAGCCTTGTGACCAGTGGAGTGCCACATGGATCAGTGTTGCGTCCACTACTTTTCATCATTTATATAAATGATTTGGATGTGAGCTTAAGAAGTATAGTTAGTAAGTTTGCAGTTGACACCAAAATTGGAGGTATAGTGGACAGCAAAGAAAGTTACCTCAGATTACAACAGGATATGGACCAGATGGGTCAATGGGCTGAGAAGTGGCAGTTGGAGTTTAATTTAGATAAATGTGAGGTGCTGCATTTTGGGAAAGCAAATCTTAGCAGGACTTATACACATAATGGTAAAGTCCTTGGGAGGGTTGCTGAACAAAGAGACCTTGGAGTGCAGGTTCATACTTCCTTGAAAATGGAGTCGTAGGTCGATAGGATAGCGAAGGAGGAATTTGGTATGCTTTTCTTTATTGGTCAGCGTATTGAGTACAGGAGTTGGGAGATCATGTTGCAGTTGTACAGGACATTGGTTAAGCCACCTTTGGAATATTCTGGTCTCCTTCCTTTCAGAAGGAAGTTGTGAAACTTGAAATGGTTCAGAAATGATTTACAATGATGCTGCCAGGGTTGGAGGATTTGAGCTATAGAAAGAGGTTGAAATTGGCTGCAGGGTGATGTTACAGAGGTTTATAAAATCATGAGGGGCATGGATAGGATAAATAGACAAAATCTGTTTCCAGGGGTGGAGGAGTCCTGAACTAGAGAGCATAGGTTTAGGGTGAGGGGGTAAGATATAAAAGAGACCTAAGGGGCAACATTTTTCATGCAGAGGGTGGTACGTGTAATGACTAAGCTGCCAGAGGGAGTGGTGGAGGCTAGTACAACTGCAACATTTAAAAGGCATCCAGATGGGTATATGAATAGTAAGGATTTGGAGGAATATGGGCCAGGAGCTGGCAGGTGGGACTAGGTTGGGTTGGGATATCTGGTTGGCATGGACGGATTGGACCGAAGGGTCTGTTTCCATACTGTACATCTCTGTGACTTTCTGACTCTGAAACAGGAACTTGATTTCACATGATTTCTGCCCAATTAGTTTGTGTTGTTGCTATTGTGTGACTTCTCTTAACATGGGATTACATGAGAATACTGTGTTATAGCAGAATCAACTGTACTTCAATGTAATTACACTTTCAACAAGGTAAGGCATCAAGACTTATTGATGAATGGTGTCAAGCAAAGGAGTATTAAGTTAGTTTATATTTTTGCAGTTTAACCAATGATGAGGAAATGGGATGTCATCGGGGCTTTGAAAATGCTATACTCTGAAACAGGAAGTGAGTTGCTATCCATAGAATTATGTAGACCTGCTCTTTTGACCATAGTATTTAGGTAAAAACAATGACTGCAGATGCTGGATACCAGATTCTGGATTAGTGGTGCTGGAAAAGTACAGCAGTTCAGGCAGCATCTGAGGAGCAGTAAAATTGATGTTTCGGGCAAATGCCCTTCATCAGGAATACAGGCAGAGAGCCTGAAGGGTGGAGTGATAAATGAGAGAAGGGTAAGGGGGTTGGGGAGAAAGTAGCATAGAGTACAATAGGTGAGTGGGGGAGGGGATGAAGGTGATAGGTCAGGGAGGAGGATGGAGTGGATAGGTGGAAAAGAAGATAGGCAGGTAGGACAAGTCATGGGGACAGTGCTGAGCTGGAAGTTTGGAACTGGGGTGAGGTGGGAGAAGGGGAAATGAGGAAATTGTTGAAGTCCACATTGATGCCCTGGGGTTGAAATGTTCCGAGGCGGAAGATGAGGCGTTCCTTCTCCAGGCATCGGGTGGTGAGGGAGCAGCGGTGAAGGAGGCCCAGAACCTCCATGTCCTCAGCAGAGTGGGAGGGGGAGTTGAAATGTTGAGCCACTGGGCGGTGTGGTTGATTGGTGTGGGTGTCCCAGAGATGTTCCCTAAAGCGCTCTGCTAGGAGGCGTCCAGTCTCCCCAATGTAGAGGAGACCGCATCGGGAGCAACGGATGCAATAAATGATATTGTTGGATGTGCAGATAAAACTTTGATGGACGTAGAAGGCTCCTTTAGGGCCTTGAATGAAGGTGAAGGAGGAGGTGTGGGTGCAGGTTTTGCAATTCCTGCAGTGGCAGGGGAAGGTGCCAGGACGGGAGGATGGGTTGTAGGGGGGCGTGGACCTGACCAGGTAGTCACGGAGGGAACGCTCTTTGCAGAAGGTGGAAAGGGACGAGGAGGGAAATTTTTCCCTGGTGGTAGGGTCCGTTTGGAGGTGGCGGAAATGTCGATGGATGATTTGGTTTATGCGAAGGTTGGTAGGGTAGAAGGTGAGCACCGGGGTGTTCTGTCCTTGTTATTGTTGGATGGGTGGGGTCTGAGGGCGGAGGTGCAGGATGTGGATGAGATGCGTTGGAGGGCATCTTTAACTACGTGAAAAAGGAAATTGTGCTCTTTAAAGAAGAAGGCCATCTGGTGTGTTCTGTGGTGGAACTGGTACTCCTGGGAGCAGTTACAGTGGAGGATTTGGGAATACGGGACAGCATTTTTGCAAGAGGTAGGGTGGGAAGAGGTGTAATCCAGGTAGCTGTGGGAGTCGGTGAGTTTGTAAAAAAATGTCGGTGTCAAGTCGGTTGTTCATGAACGGAGATGGCGAGGTCCAGGAAGGGGAGGGAGGTGTCAGAGATGGTCCAGGTAAATTTAAGGTCAGGGTGGAATGTGTTGGTGAAGTTGATGAAATGCTCAACCTCCTCGCCGTCATCAATGTAGTGGAGGAAGAGGTGGGGAGTGGTGCTGGTGTGACTACGGAAGATGGACTGTTCTATGTAGCCAACAAAGAGACAGGCATAGCTGGGGCCCATACGGGTTCCCACGGCTAACCCTTTGGTCTGGAGGAAGTGGGAGGAATATTGATGCCTGGGCGGAGGAGGATGACTGTGAGTCCTTTGTTGAGGACTGATCAGTATTTATATGGCTTATCCAATTTGCTGTATAGTCATTGAAACCCCCACCCCAACCAAACCACACATTAGTAGTATGGGATTCAGTGATGGTAATGTTATTGAATGTCAAGGAGTGATTGATATATTCTCGCCTGTGTAACATGCTTGTTACTTGCCACTTACTAGCTCAAGCCTGAATGTTATCTGAATGTTATTCCTGATGAAGGGCTTTTGCCCGAAACATCGATTTTACTGCTCCTCAGATGCTGCCTGAACTGCTGTGCTCTTCCAGCACCACTAATCCAGAATCTGGTTTCCAGCATCTGCAGTCATTGTTTTTACCCTGTTATCTGAATCTGACAATAGATGGACATGCAATGCCTCAGTATTTGTGGAGTTGCATCTGATGCCAACCGTTGAGCAATTATCAACAAACATCTCTACTTCTGACTTATGCTGCAAGGGAGGTCATTGATGAAACAGTTGAAGAGCTCTACCTGGAACATTACCCTGAGGAACTTCTGTGGAGATGTCATGGAACTGAGATGACTTACCTGCAACAAGAACAATTATTTTTCTTTGTGATAGGTATAGTTCCATTGACAAAGAGTTTCCCTCAATTTTTGTTAGCTCTAGTTTTGCTCGGGTCTTTGATGATATACTAAGTTGTATCTACACTGATATCAAGAGTACTCTCTCTCAGCTCACCTCTAGAGATTAGCTCTTTTGTTCATGCTAGGACCAAGGTTGTAATAGATCAAGAGCCAAGTGGCAATGGCAGAATCCAAACCAGGTGTCAGTGAGTAGGTTGTTCCTTTGCAAGTGCTGCTTGATGGTACTTTTCATGACCTCTTTCTTTGCTTTACTCATAATTGCAAGTAGACTGGTGGAATGGTAATTGGTTGGGTTGGAATTGACCTGGTATTTGTGTACAGATTGTACCTGGGCAATATTTCATCAGCCAGTGTTGTAACTGTAGTGGAAAAACTTAGGTGGAGACATAGTTAGGTCTGGGGCAGAAATCCCAGAGCTATTGCCAGAATGTTATGAGGTCCATTGCCTTTGCAGTATAAAGGGTCTTTAACAGTTTATTGATACCACATGCTGTGAATTGAATTGGTTGAAGACTTACTTATGTGATATTGGGGACTTCTGGAGGAGGCTGGGATAGATCATTCACTTTGTACATATCGCTGAAGATGGATGCAAATGCTCGGTCCTATCTTTGTGCTAATTTGGAGCTTCCATCTCCTGTTAGTTGCTTAATTGTTAAATATTGCCTTGTTATCAGAAAATAAAGGATGTGTATAAATGGGTCTTTGGCAGATGTGATGAGTGGAGTTCCACAGCGGACTGTGGTGAAACCTCAAATTTTTACATTATTCAACATTGTCTTAGGTGCAGGGAGGAAAAACATAATAGCTAAACTCATACACCAATATAGGTAAGAAATTATACTATGAAGAACACATAAAGAAGCTGCAAACAAATATAGATTGGTTGGACAAGTTGGAAAAAATCTGGAAGATGGAGTATAAGGTGGAAAAATATGAAGTAGTTCAGTTTGACAGGAAGAACGACAAACAATACAGCTTAAATGGAAAATGACTTTCTAACTCCAAGGTGCAGAGGGATTTCAGCATTCTAAGAACAGAAAGCTAGTATACACATGCAACATATGATCAAGAAGTGAATTGGTACACTATTCTTTATTACAAGAGGAACTGAAACAAAAAGATGCTATGCTTCAATTATATAGGGCACTAGTGAAACCATATCTTGAATGCCATCTGGTCTTCTTATCTAAGGAAAGTACGAAATGCCCTGGAGCCAGAGCAGAAGAGTTTAACTAGATCGATAGCTGGAAAGAATGGGTTTTCTAATGAAAGTTGGACAGGTTGAGCTTGTTTATATGGAATGTAGAACATAGGAGCAGAAGAATAGCTGCAGAACATTCAGCTCATTGAGCCTGCCCCACATTTAATGTGATCATGGCTAATGGAACATTTTAAAGATTTTTACCCATTCCATCCTCATAATCCTGAACACTACTGGTAAACAGATATTTATCAAATCTCCACTTGAAATATATTCAAAGACTGAATTTCCACAGCCCTATGGAGCAGAGTACGGGTGACATTGAAATGTATAACATCCTGAATGGTCTTGACAATGGTCTTGAAGCTGGCTATGGTAACTCTTATTCCTCTCTCTGATACAGCTAAAAGCTGGGATTCTCTTCCTGCTGCTAGAATTGCACGAGACAATATATTTTACTGAATTTGCCTTTGCCAAGGATGCCCTTATAGAATATTTCTATATTGGGACAGTTTAGATTAGATTAGATTCCCTACAATGTGGAAACAGGCCACTTGGCCCAACAAGTCCACACTGACTCTCCGAAGGATAACCCACCCAGACCCATTTCCCTCTAACTAATATACCTAATACTATGGACAATTTAGCATGTCCAATTCACCTGACTGCACATCTTTGGACTGTGGGAGGAAACTGGATCACCCAGAGGAAACCCATGCAGACACAGGGAGAATGTGCAAATTAATTAGATAATATATATAATAGTAGATAATATATATTGTTTTTAAGCATTTCAATAGAGTTACAATTAAACCAATGATTTTCTTATATTGTATTTTCATTTTGTTGATACTTTAACTGTAGTATAAAAATAAGGTGTGTTTTGCTTAACATCGAGTAGTTTGACAAATCAAATTGTATCTGGAATGCAACACCTTACACTTACCTATAAAATAAGAAAAAGTTAGGGTGTTGACTGTCTTCTTAACATATTTTGAAGGGGTTTAGTCTGGTCAATAACAAGTGGAACAGGATTTATTGTGGGTTGGGACAAGGACAGCAATATTTGGATATCTGTGAGTTTAATGAAAAGGTAAAATGGAAGAGATTAGCTGGGAATCCAATGGAATAACTAAATCCAGATATGCCAAAGGCATGAGTGAGAATTTTAACAGGCAGTGACTTGAGATGAAATGAGGTCATCCAATGTTATGGAAATTAGAATAAGTGATCATAGGAAGGGTACGGAAACATGCTTGAAAGTTCAGCTCATTGTTAAATGATACAAAACTTATCAAGAGCCTAGTTCAGTCTCACTGTATTATCAGGACATTGTCAAGAAGAATTACCTGCAATAACATCAAGCCACGGAGGCTAAAATGCCTTTTCATGGTATTGAATTATGTGTCACTTACTGGAGCAACATTTAGGAGGCTTCTGTTAGTCTGTGCTTCTTTACTGGAGGCAAGAAAAATCAGGTAAGCTCAGCTCACTTGTTTACTCCTCCTTTGAAATAGTGATTCTGGATGGAATTCCATCGAGGCCTAAACACTGTGCGTCATGGTCAGATTTGTGGCAGAATCACACAGGAAGTTCACCAGACCCTATCTCGATAGGATTCATTAAACCCTATCATCGGGAGCAATCTCTGCAGCTTTTATGTACCGATACTTTGTAAGGCATGTTTCTCACTAGGCAGCAGCAAATTGCAAATTAAAGAGAACTATTACTTGTTAAAGGCCTTATCAACAGCACAACTCACCATATTAATATTCAAAATCCTGCAAATCTTGCTGTACAGCACACCAAGGTTTCAATCTAACACCAACAGCATGTGCTAGATACTTACATGGCAAACAAAGTTATCACCTCAGAAAGTGGTTGGGGGCTTGTCTTTAGTCCAGTCAATGAGAGCTTTTTTGCTCAGGGGTCCTGACACTGTCACAGGCTGAACACACTACAGGGACTGGGCAATCGTCTCCTACCTGTCCATCTTACATCCCACCTATCCACTCTGCCCTCCACTCCGACCTACCACCATCAGTCCCTCCACCTGCATTTACCTATAGCCTTCTAAGCCACTTTTCACCAAGCCCCACCCCCCTCCTACTTACCCCTCAGCACCCTTCCCCTCCCCCTCTAATTCCATATACCTGGTGAAGGATCCACTCCCCTGCGCCTTGGATGCTGCTTGACCTGCTGTGCTTTTCCAGTGCGACACCTTCAACTCATTTCTCTACTTGGGCCTGGCACGGTCAGGGGAACTGTCTGACTACAGCTAGGGAGTGGGCAGTAATCAGTCCTTCACAATCACTCTGGGGAATTGGGTATCATCCATCAGGGAGCTTCAAACACAGCGGTTAGGAGTCCAGTCAGTCATATCTAGGTGCTGCTTGTTGAAGTCAGTCCAAGGTCTCCAGGGAAACAGCCTCAATTGATTGATCATTGAGATGGGTTAAAGGGAGCTCATCAGGGCAATGAGGGACACTAGCACATGAGGTTGGAGACTTAAGGTTGGGGGTGGGGTAACTGAGACTTTTGTCAACATGAGGCCAAGAACAATGATGGGAGAAATCTAAAGTTACATGGTGCATAAGCTTTGGAGGACATGATAGGCTTTGGACTGGGAGTTATTGGCAGCAACCGCAATCATGGCCTTGACAGGTAGATCATGGAGGAGCAATGTGGACATCATCAAGGAGTAATGTCAGGGTTTGGAGCAGCCAGGACAGATGGAGGTGAAATTCAACGTGGTGGGTCTTGACATTGGGGTTCCTGGGTGGAAATGAGCTTTTGGGCTAGAGCTAGGTAAAAGAGGATATCGAGACTTAGGGGGTGGGTGTGTCTGTCAAACAAGTGAAACCCAGTGGTGATGGTGTCCACCATGAGCTGCATTCCCTGCCATCACTTGCCATTCTCTAGATGCGAAATCCAATTGGAAAATGGCTGGAGCAATGCCTAAAGTGGGCAGAGTCAGTGTCCATGTAATGGGCTAAAATGTGGGATCATGTCTACTCAATACATATTAAAGGGGCAAATATATAGGCATACCTTCACAATCCCCATACACATTTCACTTTCAACCACAGCTTCACTCATTTGCAATGCGTACAAGGTGAACATACCAAGGGTTCAAATGCTGATCAAAGGTGAATTGCACAATACTATTGGTGCCTGCAAATCTAACATTATCTTCTCAGTGATGCAAAAGTTAATAACAATGACTTCAGGAGGCAAAGGTAAAAGCAACGTATCACTTCTGAAATTTCTAATGTATGTGGGCTGAGGGGGACATCACTTCAAGATATGTCATGCAAATATGACAATGGATTCTAATGAGATTAATAGTAAATTGAATGATTAATGAGAATTTTGGATTTGGGATGAAGGAGACCTTCATGATCAAAAACCCTGTTGAATTTCATCATCTGCATTTGAATATCCAACTAAGTTGGAAACTACAGCGAGGGCTGGTTTTACATAGATGGTAAAATGAAATCAGTTCTCATCAGTCTGCCAACTTCCCACTCAAAACAGCATGGTGGAGACACTGAAAAAGCACAGCCTCTGTTTGTGACAAAAAAATGTTAATGTGATATTAGATTGAAGTGTTCAAACAGTCTAGAGTCATAGAGTCATAGAGATGTACAGCATGGAAACAGACTCTTCGGTCCAATCCGTCCATGCCGACCAGATATCCCAACCCAATCTAGTCCCAATTGTCAGCACCCGGCCCATATCCCTCCAAAGCCTTCCTATTCACATACCTATCCAAATGCCTCTTATATGTTGCAATTGTACCAGCCTCCACCACTTCCTCTGGCAGCTCATTCCACACACGTGCCACACTCTGTGTGAAAAAGTTGCACCATAGGTCTCTTTTATATTTTTCCCTCTCACCCTAAACCAATGCCCTCTAGTTCTGGACTCCCTGACCCCAGGGAAAAGACTGCCTATTGACCCAATCCATGCCCCTCACAATTTTGTAAACCTCTAAGGTCACCGCTGAAGCCAAACGCCAACTCGAGGACACCTCTTCCTACCGCCCCCTCGACCATGACCTTACCCTCCATCACCAAACCATCATCTCCCAGACCATACAGAACCTCATCACCTCAGGAGATCTCCCACTCACAGCTTCCAACCTCATACTCCGGGAACCCCCCACCGCCCGGTTCTACCTCCTTCCCAAGATCCACAAGCCTGACCACCCTGCCGACCCATTGTCTCAGCATGCTCTTGCCTCACTGAACTCATTTCTACCTGCCTCGACACTGTCCTATCCCCCCTAGTCCAGCAACTCCCCACATACGTTCAAGACACCACCCACGCCCTCCACCTCCACCAAAACCTCCGTTTGCCCGGCCCCCAACGCCTCATCACCACCATGGATATCCAATCCCTCTACACCTCCATCCGCCATGACCAGGGCCTCCAAGCCCTCCGTTTCATCCTCTCCTGATGTCCCTAACAGTACTCTTCCACTGACATGCTCATTCGTTTGGCCGAACTGGTCCTCACCCTTAGCAATTTCTCCTTTGAATCCTCCCACTTCCTCCAGACCAAAGGGGTAGCCATGGGCACCTGGATGAGCCCCAGCTATGCCTGTCTCTTTGTTGGCTACATAGAACAGTCCATCTTCCGTAATTCCACCGGCACCACTTCCCAACCTCTTCCTTCGCTACATTGATGACTGCATTGGCGCCACCTTGTGCTCCCGCGAGGAGGTTGAGCAATTCATCAACTTCACCAACACATTCCACCCTGACCTTAAATTTACCTGGACCATCTCTGACATCTCCCTCCCCTTCCTGGACTTCTCCATCTCCATTAACGACGATCGACTTGACACCGACATTTTTTACAAACCCATCGACTCTCACAGCTACCTGGATTACACCTCTTCCCATCCTACCTCCTGCAAAAATGCCATCCCGTATTCCCAATTCCTCCTCCTCCGCCGTATCTGCTCCTAGTTCCACCACAGAACACATCAGATTGCGTCCTTCTTTAGAGACCGCAATTTCCCTTCCACGTGGTTAAAGATGCCCTCCAACGCATCTCATCCACATCCCACACCTCTGCCCTCAGACCCCAACCGTAACAAGGACAGAACGCCCCTGGTGCTCACCTTCCACCCTACCAACCTTCGCATAAACCAAATCATCTGCCGACATTTCTGCCACCTCCAAACGGACCCCACCACCAGGGATATATTTCCCTCCCCACCCCTTTCTGCCTTCCGCAAAGACCGTTCCCTCCATGACTACCTGGTCAGGTCCACGCCCCCCTACAACCCACCCTCCCATCCTGGCACCTTCCCTTGCCACCTCAGGAATTGCAAAACCTGCACCCATACCTCCTCCCTCATCTCCATGCAAGGCCCTAAAGGAGCCTTCCACATCCATCAATGTTTTACCTGCACATCCACCAATATCATTCACTGTATCTGCTGTTCCCGATGCGGTCTCCTCTACATTGGGGAGACTGGACGCCTCCTAGCAGAGCGCTTTAGGGAACATCTCTGGGACACCTGCACCAATCAACCACACCACCCTGTGGCCCAACATTTCAACTTCCCTCCCACTCAGCCGAGGACATGCAGGTCCTGGGCCTCCTTCAACGCCACTCCCTCACCACCCGACGCCTGGAGGAAGAACGCCTCATCTTCTGTCTCAGAACACTTCAACCCCAGAGCATCAATGTGGGCTTCAACAGTTTCCTCATTTCCCCTTCCCCCACCTCATCCCAGTTCCAAACTTCCAGCTCAGCACTGTCTCCATGACTCGTCCTACCTACCTGTCTTCTTTTCCACCTATCCACTCCACCCTCCCCCGACCTATCACTTTCATCCCCTACCCCACTCACCTATTGTACTCTATGCTACTTTCTCCACACCCCTACCCTCCTCTCATTTATCTCTCCACCCTTCAGCTCTTTGCCTGTATTTCTGATGAAGGGCTTTTGCCCGAAGTGTCGATTTTACTGCTCCTCAGATACTGCCTGAACAGCTGTGCTTTTCAAACACCACTCTAATCTAGATTCTATAAGGTCACCCCTCAGCCTCTGCGCTCCAAGGAAAACAGCCCCAGCCTGTTCAGCCTCTCCCATTAGCTCAAATCCTTCAACCCTGGCAACATCCTTCTAAATCTTTTCTGAACCCTTTCAAGTTTCAAAACATTCTTCCGATAGGAAGGAGACCAGAATTGCACGCTATATTCCAACAGTGGCCTAAATAATGTCCTGTACATCCGCAGCATGACCTCCCAACACCTGTACTCAATACTCTGACCAATACGTACCAAACATCTTCTTCACTGTCCCAACTACCTGTGACTCCACTTTCAAGGAGTTATGAACCTGCACTCCAAAGACTCTTTATTCAGCAACACTCCCTAGGACCTTACCATTAAGTGTATAAGTCCTGCTAAGATTCGCTTTCCCAAGTGCAGCACCTCGCATTTATCTGAATTAAACTCCATCTGCCACTTCTCAGCCCTTGCTAATCAATCTCCCGGGGGAACCTTGTCGAACGCCTTACTGAATGCATATAGATCACATCTACCGCTCTGCCCTCATCTATCCTCTTTGTTACTTTCTCAAAAAACCCATATGATAAGGTTAATAAAGGAATTTGATTTAGTCTTACCAATGGTTTGTTAGGTATGTGCAACGTTTGCTGTCTCAGTGTCAAGCCCCCTAATTAAGTGCTATCTAATTTCTAGGACTATCAATTTAAGTCATCTGTAAACAGAGGTGAAGGAGCAAGAGGCAGGAATGAGGAATAAGGAAGGACTTGGTACTTAAGAAATGAAGTCTGAAGTCATTCTAAAGTCAAGAGTGTTGTATTGGAGTGGAGAGCACTACTTGAAGAAGCCTGATGTAGTCCAATCAGACATGGTAACAGATATGATTTGGAGATGCCAGTGTTGGACTGGGGTGTAGACCTAATGAAGGAGCAATGCTTTGAAAATGAGTGTGCTTCCAATTAAACCTGTTGAATTATAACCTTGTGGTTTGTGATGTTTAACCTGGTAACAGATAGTTCAGCCGGTTGTGGACCTGATATATTAAACATGCTCAAAATGCAGTTGTTCATATTGTAGTTCTGAAAAAAACTCTTATTCAAACTCAATTGTGTTTCTACAGATACTGCCAGACCTGATTATTTCTAGTACTTTCTGTTTTTACCACTGCTTTTACTATGCCAGCAGTGTTCACACACTGAAATGGAAGTGTCTTCATGAACAATCCTCTATTCTTGATTCATATTTTAATAAAATTCACAACCAGGCAAAGATTTCACGGCATCAAGACTTGGAGAAGAAAGGAATGGTCAGGTAGACTGGAATTCAAACTACTTCATCCTTTTGCAACATGAATGTTTCAGAGCTTCGAAAAAGGTGGATTCTTTGAATTTTAAGCTTGAAAATTCTTTCCTAATTATGGACAGGGGCTATGGAATTCCATGGGTGTGGAATCTCTGTAAGCCCTCAAAACTTTGCATATTTATGAATTGTTCCATAGATCCATTGCAATGTCCAAATATTGAGCATCCAACCAAAAACACACGCTTGCATTTAAGTTTAAATTGTTTTCATTTTTAAGTCTGGTCATCTGCCTATTGTTACATAGTTTTGTGAACTTTAAAAGCTCATCAGTGCACTGCTTCTTAGCTAATTGTGCAATTCAAAGCTACAGCTGTTACATGGACTGGAATCACCTTTGGAACTATACGCGATGTAGATTGGTGATAGCATTGTAAATTTGACTGGGTGATTAGTCCTTCTAAAACATAAATTGCCATCAATATTAAAATAATATGGGCTGAACATTGTCCTAGGAATTACCCTCATGCTACTAACCCAATGCTGACAAAAGCAGAGGCTGGGGTGCAGGCTACACCCTCAGTCGGATTGTTAATGACTCAGACTGCAATAAAGGAGGAAGAGGAATGCAATACCTTAAAAAAAGGAAGAACTTTGGATAAAAAAGTGACTCGTCAGTTTGTGAAAAAGATCTAACTGGTTATCAGTTATGCCATGCCAAGCACACAAACCTTTCTTCCTGCAGTGCTATTTTAAGCCTTTCTATTTCAATTTTCTGTGGGAAAATGTTGGGAGAAAGGAGCACGAAAGAGCACTTTGTTAATTGTACTTGAACAAAGGTTACACCAGCAAATGATTTTACAACATCAGTGCTGTGATACACATGAAATGTGGCCTTTACACCCACAGTGAAATATTTCAATGATGTTAGCAAATGGAATTAATGGCAAAAATACAAAAAGACCAAAGTTTGGCACCTAGATCAGCTTATTAGGATATTGCTACAGTTCACACACCAATAAACCATTTTCCAGACACACAGCAGTCTGTATTTTTAGGAGGTTATTGTTAATCTGCCTTTGTTCAAAATAAAATGCTATTATAAATATCTGGGCACTGTACGTTTAAGAATAACACAGAATGTGCGTGCTAAGACTTTCCTCTTATGAAAATATGACTTTGCGTGTTTAATTCTGCAACTTCCAGACTAAGAATACGTCAGAAGATCCCTCCCTGTTTCAAATCAATAGAAATACCTCATTTTCTCACTTGAAATAGCACAGACATTAATGACTCTCTACACAGTTAAGACAAGCTGCGTGATCCAGATTGCTAATGTTGATTTTATTCCATGATCTGTTCAAGGTTTCTAAACAACCTACCATGAAGTAATATTTTTATGGCACTTTACTGTTTGCTCTTTGCTTTTTGAACTTAATAAAGTGAAGCAATATTTTTAATGTGAAGTTGCAAGCAAAACAGAGGACTGTCAACATCTCTGCCTTCTCTTAAAATCATTGGATTTACAACATGATGGGCATTCTGCCTGGCATAAGGTGCACATTTTCCTATTCTTTGAAATTGCCATGCTATCCTCCCTAATATGTAAACAAACTTAAATTTACACTAATCTTTGCTACCCAAATCTTAATCTTACCACTTGCCCCTGTGCTGACTGCCCTCTATTAGGGTCTGGGTCCCAAAGATTCCACTTGAAAATTCTCAATCACTTTTTTTTATTTATCCACAGTTGAGGGCATTGCTGGCTGGACCAGTATTTATTTCTCATCCCTAATTGCCCAGGGGACAGTTAAGAGTCAACCACATGTAGGCCAGACCAGTTAAGGATCACAGATTTCCTGCCTTAAAGGGCATTAGTGAACCAGATAGGTGTTTCCTGACAATAATTTCACAGTCACCATTATTTCCAGATTATTATTGAATTCTAATTCCACCATCTGTCATGGAAGGATTTGAACCTAGGTCTCCAGAACATTCCTGTGTCTCAAGATTAACATTCTAGTGATAAAACCACTAAACATTCTAGTGATGATACCACTTCCCATCACCTTTCCTGTTCAAAACTCTTCATTGTGGAGCTGCTACCAACCTCTGCAACTTTCTCCAGCCCGAGCATCTTCATAGAACCATGTTGCTACAACTCTAAACGCTTCCACATTTCCCACACCCTGCCATGACTGACAGTCATCTAGATCCCCTGGTTTTGGAATTTCCTCTCTACATTTTAAATATACACTCCTTTTACAAACCTCCTTGAAACATAGCTTGTTAAAATTTCGACACTCCTCTCAATACCTTTGTCTTTGGTTCAGACACAATTTTTGTCTAGCTACGTTGCAGTGAAGCAGCTTTTTTTTTAACTTCAAGCTGCTATATGAATTCAAGTTCTTGTTGTTGACGATATGTTCTCTGCCTTACCATAATGCCCACATCAATAACCATTATACAGTTATCCAATTTCAGAGTGTCAGTGAGTGAAATGAGGTATTTCTCAAAATTCAAGGATGAATCAGGACAACATAAAATTCAAAGAATTTTAGTGTACCTCCTGGATGTATCTGCTTCACACAATCAGCTTCATGAAGTCCCAGTCTTTCAGATCAAGTGAAGACAATGAGCTTAAGGATGTGAGATTTCAGAGCCATTTAGTGAAACCATATTGGCAAACTTAAGCTTTCCTACTTTTTACTTGCTCAGCCCAAATTATTACAGAAAAAAAATTAGAATAAAATACTGCAGATAAGGAAAATCTGAAATAAAGACACTTTCCTTTTTTATTGAAAATTATGTCTGTTTATTTGTGAAATAATTATTTTTATATACTGTATATCAAGAAATTATGTTGGTATTCAATATTTATTCAAAAGACTATTTATGTAATAAAGTTTCTTTCTTGTCTGGGACCATTTCTGGGATCTAATTAACTCATCTGGATATTTCTTTCTCTCCTCTATTCAGAATAACAAGGTGCCAATAATAAAATCCACGCTTCACTGCATTGATACCCAGATACAATTCTGGCAGCAATTTATTCATGTTATAAAAATATTGAATTTACATTGGTAATTGAGAGAAAGAATAACGTGTCTTCTGCATTAACCCATATGGATTAGAAATGTATAAAATCAATATGCTAGTGGAATTATGAACATTGTCAATATTAAACCCATCTAGCATGAGGAGATACCCCCAATTAAAACAAACACTACTTCTGTTCATCTGCTATGGCTATTCATATGAATTTCAAGCATGGGGTTTGAAGAAAATTGATTTTAGCCACCATAACTATGATGAAACATGATTTGGAGGAACCAGTGTTGGACTGGGGCGTACAATGTTAAAAATCACACAAAACTAGGTTACAGTCCAACATGTTTATTTGGAAGCACTAGCTTTCAGAGTGCTGCTTCTTCATTAGGTGGTTGTGGAGTATAAAATCGTGGGACACAGAATTTATAGCAAAGGTTTACAGTGTGATGTAACTGAAATTGTTTTTCAATGTAAATTTTTGCTATAAATTCTGTGTCCTATGATCTTATACTCCACAACCACCTGAAATAGAAGCAGCGCTCCAAAAGCTAGTGCTTTCAAATTAATATGTTGGACTATAACCTAGTGTTGTGTGATTTTTAACAGTTATGGAGCATTGATTGGAAAACAACTTGTGCATTATTATTCCAATCTCAAATGAGAGTATGCCCTTAAGACAGTCAAATAGCATCAAAACATGTTATGTTCTAATTTTAAAAGTTTGATTCAGCTGAAAGGCGGATGCACCTGGTCGTTACCTTTATACCTCTCCATCTTACTCTCTGTTCAATCAGCCAGCATTCACTCAGTGATTATGCAAACAATCAGTCAGTCAGTCAGTGTATTAACTCATCTGTTTGTCAGCCAGTCAACTCTGTAGTGTAACAGTAATCTATGTCAGCATAACATATGGACTGTATACTTAAGCCTTGGTATCGTATTAGTGTACATAGGTATTAATACACTTCTGCATATCTCACTCAGTATGAAACTGACGTTTTGTCGTATATAGAATGCTGATAATATTAAGAAAAACACAAAACATATCATGGTCCCAGTAATGGCACCAAACAGGTACTAGAAGCTGGTGACAACAATTATGTCAAATTTATTTCCTAACAACCTATTTGACTTCTGAGCTAAAATTGATAAATAAGATTAAAGTGCTATAACCAAATTCTGAAGGCTACAGTACCCCTGAGGCAAGGGGCAGCCTGTGACGCTGTACATGGAGCAAGGCCACATTGAATCAAGTTAAATCAGGACTTATAAAAAGATGTTGAAAAAGATAGCTCCAATCTGTTAAAAGCCCTTCTAGAATAAAATATCATAAAAGCAAGGAAAAATATACATTTAAGAATTCATTCTAAAAGTTAAAAAGGCCTTATCTGCATCCAGATATTAGTCTATTCCACTATCTTGTCTTCAGAAACTGCACAAAAAAAACAAAGAAGGCTTTTCTGACATCAAAACATTATTTTAATGTGAAGGCTGTCTATTGGCTCAAGGCTGCAACTGTCAAAGCAGCAACCCTGTAAAGTAACACATCAAGAATAGAAACAAAATGAGAGATGCAGCAACAAATAAATAAAAACTGCAAAGCACTGTATCGCAATGTAGATTATTATTTGCATTTTAAAAGAGCACAACAAGGATGGAAAACAAACATCTGAACATTGACTAGCTTCACAGCGACATTCTTTCCAAATTCCATTTATTCAAAGAAAGAGTTACTCTTTACTTCATAGACCAATGTATTGCAGATAAAATATAACAGGCAGTCAAACTTTTTATCTTTGGAAAATTAAGAGTTAAGAAGAATTAAACCCTCTGGGCATTTCCAGTAATGAACATAAAGATCTAGACAAGGTTTTTCAAGTCCGCGAAGTTCAATTTATGGTCAGAATCAACTTCAGGACTCGCAGGTTTGTGTTCATGTCATTCCATCAATAGAAAAATGAAAATATTGACCAATTCATAGGTAGATATCACACACAGGTATGGACTGTGATTTCACTTTGCTTCACTAAGTTAACTGAGCTTAAAGGCTAGTGCAACTGCGCATTACCTTTACACCTATCACATTGTTAAGAAATACATTTCTGGACATCAAAAACATTACAGCATTGATATATTTGCTGGAAGGAGGATACAAATTGTAAACAATTGTAATAGGCCAGCAGCATCTTCAGTTATTTGAATCTACAATTACTATTGCAGCAGAAACAGCAAAATGTCCAAGTCTTGTTGAAGGTGTGGATCATCTCATCCACCAAAACAGTGTTCAGTGTTTTGGGACATGTGTACGATATGTTCCACAAAAAAATCATTGGGCTAAAGTGTGCAATAAGGCCAAGTGCTCTGAGAAGCCCACAGTGCAAAGTCACCCTCCACAGCAGTAGGTGAAGAAGAGTCAACCAAGGAACAGCCAAAAATATGGTAACGAAGTCCAAGAATTAACTACAACTTTACATTGAAACATAGGAGCTAGAGTAGGCCTTTCAGCCCTCCATTCAATTTGATCATGGCTGATCATCCAACTTGGTAACCTGTTCCTGCTTTCTCCCCTTGCTTTATGATGTTTTTAGTCTTAAGAACTATCTAACTCCTTCTTGAAAACATTCAACATTTTGGTCTCAACTATTTTCTGTGGCATGTTCACAACTCCCTGGTGAAGAAATTTCTTCTTATCTAATACCCTTAAACTATGATCCCTGGTTTGGACTCTCCAATCATTGGGAACATCCTTCCGGCATTTACCCTGTATATTCCTGTCAGAATTTTATGGGTTTCTGTAGGGTACCCCTATTTCTTCTAAACTCCAGTAAATTTGGTCTGAACCCATCCAAAGTCAATCTTGCCATTCAAGGAAGCAATCTGGTAATTCTTTGATGCACTCTCTCCAGAGCCAGGATACCCATCCTCAGAAAAGGCGTCCAAAACTGTAGATAATTCTTGAGGTATAGGTTTCATCAAGGCTTTGTACAGTTGCAATAAGACTTCCTTGCTCCTGTACTTAAATCTTCCTTCAATGAATACCAACATACCATTGTCTTCTTTACCACCTGCTGCACCTGCAAGTTTACTTTCAGTGACTGGGGTATGGGACACCCAGGTCTCGCTGCACCTACTCCTTTTTAAATGAACTAGGACTCGCGATGAATTAGCAATGTCTGGAAATACATTTCTTTAAAGTTTTTAAAGCCAAACAGGCGATTTTTCATGAGCTCTATATCAAGATATGCTTTACCATAGGTCACATGTGCACAGAAAAATAAGATACTGGGACATGAATCAATCTTTTGACCTGGCATCAATAAGCACATTAATCATCTAGGCAATTTGTCAATTCCATCAACCTCAACAATCAAGAGAACATCTCATTCCAAACAAAATTCCATAAGAGTCATTGAGCATGATTGCACTTGATATTTTTCCAGACTAAGACTATAACTATATTCTGGTGACTGACATTTTCACCATATACCTTCCTGTGAGACAAAACAAAAGCAACAATTGTTCAATAGCAGTTGGCACATTAACCTGTTCATACAGTGAAGTGGGTAATCATTTAAGACAAAGCTATTGGCCAAGATTTATGGATAGCCATGTAAAGGCTATATGCTATTCCTCAAGACAATGGTTCACCCTCATCAGCAACTCTCCTGTTTGTAAGAGTGATCAATATAGTTCTTCCCTCACATACCCCCTAACCACATAAACATGAGGGTAGAACACGGTACGAGATCATGATCAACATGCGTGCAAACAATTACTCCAATTTGAATCAAGCCAAAGCATCAGAGTTTGTATGAATGCATGAGTACCTGAGAAGATATTATTACAATGTGTCCAGCCACATCATGCAATGTTGTCACAATCAATGGTCAAATCCTACGATGAAACAGAGGACACATCGAGTGGCACACAACCAACCAACTATCATACAAGGCGATGGATCCGAAACTGAGAGTAAATCACCTGACCACAAACAAGCATCAATGGCACTGGAAACACAGATAGTACACCAGAGTGAAGCTATACACATGCACATGGATAGCAGTGAGTAGAAGGGCACGTAGGTTAAGTTATTTTATTTTACATTAGGATTAACCCTCAGCACAACATTGTGAGACAAAGGGCCTGTTCTGTGCTGTGCTTTTCTATGCTCTATACAGTCAAATCGTAATAACTGCATCAAACATCTGTCGAAGTGTCACTTTAATGAATAATAATAATGTACCAATGTGCATTTTTATATATATTTCTTGGAACAGGTTCCCTATTCCTCAAAGGGAAAAAAAAGAGTATGTCGTATTACTGCACAGAACTCAGAAAGACATTGTACCTTTAAGATAGCTAGCAGGTATCATAATATGTGAAGCTCTAGAATAAAATACCCGCGTCTTACTTTCTGTTCATTCAATCAACATCCATTCAGCAGTTAAACAAACAATAGGTCACTTTACAACCTTATGATTTAATCACGCACCATTGTTTTTTAAGATATCTGCACCGTACCAATACTGTAAGCGTTAAATACACCATTATTGTGGTGTACATCTTCAGGAAATTACAGATCTTTACCTCTGTTGTTTATGATAAGTTTATAATGTACATTAACTGTTGTCCCAGATGAGAGTTAACCTAACCTTCAAGGATTGTTTTGGCCATTACTACTGCTCACAAATTATAAAAAAAACCACCTCAAATTTGGATAAATTTCAGGACATTCAGTACAAAGTCATTTCAGCTAAAGTGAAGTTTTAGAAGATGAAAGACTAAATGGATAAAACAAACTACAAATTCCCCTTGGAGCTATTATTTTGAATCATTAACAATTACCTCATTGATTGCAGATATTCAAAGACTTTAAGATCAATAAGATAGATATCTATATTTTCAGTCCTTGCATTGATCTGACTTTTCCAATTCAATGTAAATCCTACTGCAAACAAAATGTTGTAAAGGACTCTTTTAAAACAAATTCAGTGTTTGGACTGAAGTCATTGTCATGATACACCATGTGAACAATACGGATTAACTGCTTCAAAAGGCTCCAATTTCCATACAATGTAACGTTTAAATATTTAGTCATCAATGGCAGACTTCAATTGATTATAGGGACTTCAGCTGATTCCAGGTTAGCATGTGATGCAATTCTTGACTGAAGTCCATGGAGAGCCTCAAGAAACAATTCATATCGGACCGAGTCCGTAGATTTCCGCAATCCTGGGTCTTCATTGAGTTTGTTTTTGGGTGTGTGGTTTTGTTCCAAATAATTATTTTAAAAATAAGATGAAATGTAAAAAGCAAAATGAGCAAACTTTTAAATTGTTATATCTAGAAACAGTAACAGAGTAGGAAGTAAAATTGTTTGCCTACACCACTTTATTACTTTTTAAATTATTTTCCTATATAATAAAATTGGTTTAGAGAAACTGTTTCATCCAGTAGTTGGGTTGGTAACTAAAAGATTTAAGATAATTCACAAAAAAGCCAGGGGTAAGTGAGATGGATTACGTATACTCAACATTTCTTTGCAATCTGTAACATAATGCCTGAAAGAGTGGTAGGAGCAGATTCAATAGCACTTTTGAAAACGCCATGACATGGACGTGCTGGTGTTGGACTGGGGTAGACAAAGTCAGCAGTCACATGACACCAGGTTATTGTTCAACAGATTTATTTGAAATCACAAGCTTTTGGAGCGCTGCTCCTTTGTCAGGTGTAACCTGATATCATATGATTTCTAACCTTGTAAAAGAAATTGGGTGCATACTTGAGAAGGAGAGATTTGGAAGACTATGGGAAAAAGGCACAGAGTAGGATAAGAAATTGGACAGATCTCTTAATAAACCAGAACAGGCATGATGAGCTAAGTGACAGATCTTAGCCAGTGACTCTGATCAGGAACCAGGATGTTTATTCTGAAGAAGGGTTACTGGACCTGAAATGTTAACCCTGAGTTGTCATCAAAAATGCTACCTTTTTGATGTTTTTAATATTAAAAAAATTAAAATAAAAATTAAAAACTAAATTTCTTAAAGTGTAACAGAGAATAATTAACTAACAACTATGTACAAGTCCTTACTATAACCAACTTTTATCTTTTATAGTACTAGTCCGATAAAACTCCCAATTAAGATTTACAAAACAACACTTCTTATCTCAAAACCAGACAGCTTTCAGTTCTTCTCTTTGGATCTTCCTCTGTTTTCTTTTCTTTTTCTTAGGGATTCTGCTTCACAGCTACTGGCAGTTCTCCTCCCAATGGTTCAATCTTTTTACCAGTCTTATACCCCACAGCATTGGATTGTGTCGTTGGCTTTTAAGATTGTCAATATACTCAATTCAATCTTGATTGGGAATTGGTATTTTTTTCGGGGAGTAACTTAAACTGATTGGCCTAATTGGAATCTGCTTTTTGTCATTTCCAGCCAACCAGCTACTCCAGTAACTGGAGTACATGTTACATTGTGTCTTATTAAGAATACTTGGTGCTGTCAATGCTAGCTTTTAATTCTCTTAAAAAGTATAGTTCACCCACATCTTCATAACAAAAGATACGTGAAGGCTGCAAAACACAGTACACACACACACACACACACACACAGACGCACCAGTTCAATCACTGTACACTGAAGAAATGCCTTCAAAGTGTAATATACTTAAAAGTTTAACATAATCCTAACCTTTAACGAATGGTTGTGGATACCATTTTGCTGCCATGTTCTATAAACCTCACTGGAATCTTGAATCCCACATAACTATTAAGACAAATTAGCAGAAGGAAAATCAGCTGTAAATTGTTGACTTGAATCACTCATTTTACATCACTGCATGAAGTTGACATTTATTCCACAATGACTCTGTCCCTTGTCAACCATTGCCAAGAAATCAAAAGACATCAAAGAAGTATTTCATGAAAAGTATCATTCTCCAGTGAAACTATTAATGAAATAATGAAAGTCAAGCTCAGGCATATGGCACTTTCATGGCCTGGTTTCCAAGTTAAATTGTGACAAGTGGGCTAAAACGGTGCTCAGTCTTTCAAAGGTCTCCTGCAATATCAAGCTAAAGATGAGCATATTGTTCAGATACATAAAGAGGATCAGGAAATGAAGATCACGAAAAGCCTTGACCGCCACATGATGAAGGTAGCAGGGCATCACAGAGCTCGTGGATTTGTCAAGTTGCCTAATGCCTGTTCAGAATGCCATTCTTTCAATATCTCATTCAGCAATGGAAAGCTGATTATAATGTTTGGGCCAAACTGAGACTCCAGAAATACTTTGCACTTTCAAGAGCTTGCAATGCTTCCTCAATTCTAAATAAAAGATATGATTCGGAGATGTCGGTGTTGGACTGGGGTGTACAAAGTTAAAAATCACACAACACCAGGTTATAGTCCAACAGGTTTAATTGGAAGCACGCTAGCTTAGTGTGCTTCCACTTGTAAGCTAGTGTGCTTCCAATTAAACCTGTTGGACTATAACCTGGTGTTGTGTGATTTTTAACTAAGTAAAAGATAAGTATTCTTATGAGTCTTTGTGTTGAATGTCCAGTAATTAACACAGGTCCACAGATTTCCATTTTCTTCCTCATGAGATCAGTGGGGCAGTTGGAGATGTCAGGCATGAGACTTCAAGAACAGTGTTGATGCTGATGGATAAAACAACAGCCCGATTTCCTGCAGCTAATACATTGCTTGGGCCTCATACAGGCTGAATGAGGAGCACAGTCAAAGTCACCTAACCGCCATCTGTTGACCCCGTAATTAGCAATCAGCATCCATGTTTTCCAAGGCTGCCCAGATATCTCCTCATATGTTCAACTTCACAACTTCATTACTTCCACTGGAATTTCAAGTGGGACACAATCTACCAGAAACCTTAGGCTCTGAAAAGCGTGATTGAGGATAGATGGAGGGAGTTTGATGTCGCCGTGATGGGAAATGTCCAAAAGCAGTGAAGCAGAGACCCTGCTGAGGGGAAAGAATCAGTCAGGTCAGGGCTTATGCCCGAAACGTCAAATCTCCTGCTCCTTGGATGCTGCCTGACCTGCTGCGCTTTTCCAGCAGCACATTTTCAGCTCTGATCTCCAGCATCTGCAGACCTCACTTTCTCCTCCAGGTCACACCCCTCAGCAAGATCTTTAAGGAGAATATGTGCACACTTCAGCAGCACATATACTAAAATTGGAATCATACAGAGAAGATTAGCATGGCCCCTGCACAAGGATGTTACGCATATTCATGAAGTGTTCCATATTCTTAGGGTGGCACAGTGGCTCAATGGTTAGCACTGCTGCCTCACAGTGCCAGGGATTGGGTTCGATTCCTGCCTTGGGTGACTGTCTGTGCAGAGTTTGCACATTCTCCCCGTGTCTGTGCGGGTTTGCTCCGGTTTCCTCCCACGATCTAAAGATGTGCAGGTTAGGTGAATTGGCAGTGCTAAATTGCCCATAGTGTTAGGTGCATTAGTCAAGGGTAAACATTGGATGGGTTACTCTTCAGAGGGTCGGTGTGGACTTGTTGGGCCGAAGGGCCTGTTTCTATACAGTAAGGAATCTAATCGAGAAAAACAGAGAGTAACGATTGACACCTCTGCTCCTGTTTTGGTCAGGCACAATACTTCTACCTGGCCAAATTTCAAGCACACTTAAGGAAAACTCCCTATCAATCTACATAAGACTGAGTCTCTTCCTGGAAGAACCTCCCATCTCACTCTTACCTGCTGTCAGTGGGAGGGCCAACTAGTTTAACATTTGATGAAAAGAGAAGGCCATTGCACTGGATGAGATCTCCGCGCCAAATGTCAGTGGTCATTGCGGTTTTTGACGTTGATCTCAGTGGAAGTCTCTGTTGAAACCTCTTTGGTTTAACTCTTAGGGGGATCTGCCTTGGAAATATATTGGGGAGATAAGACAGCAAGTACTGGATCTGCTCTTGCTGTGGAACAATCTGCACCCCCCTGCCTCTTCAACCTGAGGTCCAGGTGTGCCTGATAGTGATCTCTTTCCTGGTTTTGGATTTGCCCCATAATTTGGTTGTTGTGATCTTACTCATCAAATAAAGACAATTGAGGTTTCTCTTTATTAAACCATGTCAACTGCCTTTGGAGGCTCCCATCCCTCACAGCTTCCTCTAGACAGCCCCTGAGCCAGCTTCTTAAAGGAAGTGAAGGTTAGGTGATAATCCTTGCAGAGATGAATAAAGGTTATGATGAAGTTAAAATGCTAAAAGCCCAGTTACAGCTCATTCAAGAAGTGGAGCTTTATCAAGGGTAAGACTAACATTGTAAGAATGGAAGTTCTCAAATTCTTTTCAATTGTACTGATATCCACTAATTCCAGTCTGGTGGATGGCAGGGGGAGGAGAAAATTGATAGAGAAATACCTAAACAGTGCACCTTCTGGTGAACCATGAAATCATGACACCAATTTCAGGACTTCTATGGTCTTCTGTTCATGTGTGAGCTCCAGACTGTCATTTTCAATGAAATAAGGACAGTTTTGCCATCCTTACCACTGAGAAATCAGAGCAATGTCTTAGGGACACAGGAAGCCATTGCCCTCTCCTTTCCTGTACAGTAGGGTGGTCAACAGGACTTTAAACTAGAAAGGCAGCGGGAGGGAAGGATAAAAACTCCAAGAAGTATAATGGCCATGGGGAAACAAAGCAGCAGGTTAGCATGTGAGGGAGTGGATTCAACTGCATAAAGGTTGAAAGAAATTTTAAAAAAGGTGAAGTCAGTAGAAGTTATTAAATCTTCAGAACCCAAAATAGGACAAAGTGATTGGAAAGAGTTGGGAATCTAACTTCAAGCACATTGGATAAGGGGGTGACAATGAGAAGAGGGACGGCAAATACAGCACTGAAGGTGTTGTGTCTGAATGCATGCAGTAAGTGAGCTTGTGGGGCAGATTGAAATTGGCAGGTATGCTATGTCGAGCATCACAGAGACGTGGCTGCAAGAGGATCAGGACTGGGAGCTGAACATCCAAAGATATACATCCAATCCTTGTGAGCAAAGAAATTGAATTAAATTGATAGCAAGAAATGTCAGATAATGTAGAATCTGTGTGGGTGGAGTTGAGGAATCGTAAAGGTAGGGAAAACAAAATGGGAGTAATATACAGGCTTCCAAACAATAGTCAGGATGTGGGCTACAAGATATACCAGGAGACAGAAAAAGTGTGTAAGAAAGGCAAGGTTACAGTGATCATGAGGGATTTCAATATGCAAATGGATTGGATAGATCAGGTTGGTAGTGAAAAGGAATTGGTGGAATGTCAATGAGATGGCTTTGTGGAGCAGCTCATGGTGGACCCCACTAGGGAACAGGCAATGCTGGATTTAGTGATGTGCAATGAGGCAGGTTTGATAGGGGAGCTTAAGCTGAAGGAACCTTTAGGAGGTAGTGACAATAATATGATAGAATTTACTGTGCAATTTGAGAGGGAGAAAATAGAATCAGAAGGAATGGTTTACAGCTGAATAAAGGCAACTACAGAGGCATGAGGGAGGAGCTGGTCAAGATTGACTGGGAGAGGAGCCTAGCAGGAAAGATAGTGGAACAGCAATGGCAGGAGTTTCTGAGAGTAACTTGGGAGACACAGCAGAGATTTATCCTGAGGAAAAAGAAGCATGGTTCAGGGAAGATGAGGCAACCATGGCTGACTAGGGAAGTCAGGGCCAGCACAAAACCAAAAGAAAAAGAGTATAACACAGTGAAGGGCGGTGGGAAGCCAGGGGACTGGGAAGCCTACAAAGACCAACAGAAGACACCAAAAAAAAAGAAGGAAGGAGAAGTCTTTTGGTTTGAAGCATTAAGTTGAAAACATAGATAAAATAGGACATGATTATTTAAAGCCCTTCTGACTTGAAAAGAGCTCATCATAAACAACTTTGCCAAATTTGGTTACTCTTCTGGACTCATGAATAAAGGCATTCAAACCTTTGACAATTGATTCCTGATTTTTTTTTAAATCACAGCACTGATCAATGTGAATGTTGCAGTGACAAAATATGACTGCATTTATGACCTTTTAACAGGCCTGTCTGTGTCTTTGTTTATTTTGCTATTCAGCTACTTTGAACATTCTCTCACAGCCAAGAAGCAATACTCAAAACAATTAAGAGGAAGCAACGCAAGCACATATCCAAGCTGTATTCATTGCATTTACTTTCTAGAAGAAAAACAACAGAAAGTCATTCAAACAGAAAATGCAACAGAAGACCCTTTTAATTGCAGTTATTTGTTTATGCAAGTGATCAATTGTAGTCACTTTAATCTGTATTTTTCAAGGCACACTCAGCCACTGTGACAAAGTGTTTGAAACTCCCTTCAGGTTTTCCACATTGCGTTACATTAGCTGCACGCTCGTATGGGCAGGGGCGATGAGTGGTAGTAATAAATCAGCCTGTTCTTTTTTACTGGGTTGCACTGGCATCTCTACGGCTGCTCTTTACAAATCATTGTATAAGCCAGTCCCCATGGGCATCACTGCCAGGCGGGCTGCTAATTGGGAAAATTTAAGCACAAGGTTTAGTTGCTGACAAAATGTTCGTGAGTAGTTTTTGGTTGAATTTGAGAGAGTGGGAGTGGAACTTCATTGAGTGTGGGAGATTCTGAAAAGGTGGGGTTACTACTTCTCCCTCAGCTGGTATTGTCAGCCTGAACAAGGAGCTTTTTTTGTCAGATCGTGACAGTATTTTACTTCTTAATTATTTTTATACTTCGTTATTTGTATAACCTTTGAATAAAGGTTTGTGTTATTTATTTATTCAGAATTATTTATATCACATTCATTCAAAACTAACAATACGTTCAGAAAGCTCCATTCTTATTGAATATTTTAATACCATTTCTCCGACCTTTGTAGAAATTACATTGATGTGATTATATTTATGTGACAACTGTGAAAGAACACCACGATGGTTCAGCAGTTAGCACTGCAGCCTCACTGCACCAAGGTCCAAGGTTCGATTCCAGCCTCGGGCAACTGTCTGTGTGGAGTTTGCACATTCTCCCTGTGTCTGTGGCGGGGTGCTCCGGTTTCCTCCCACAGTCCAAAGATGTGCAGGTTAGGTGCATTAGAGGGAAATGGGTCTTGGTGGGTTACTCTTTGGAGGGTCGGTGTGGACTTGTTGGGCTGAAGGGCCTGTTTCCACACTGTAGGGAATCTAATCCAGTCTAACATCTTGTCTGGAACTATTCTTTCCAGCCAGGTATGGACCTCACGAGATGAAAAATCACAATATTTCCCAACAATACCTGTGAATGATCCCTTAGCACTGAATTATTGAAAAAAATCCTACACACACAACTCCCAATCTTTTTCTGTTAGAATTATACCCACTTTGGGAGAGTCGGCTCTCTAATTAAAACAGCATTCTCGACATGACTATACGCTGCACTAAATTCAAACCAGGCTGGTGGACTCTGTTTGGTCAAAGTATTGGCATGGAGGTTTGACTGTCTCCATCATCCTTTAGTCTGTGAAAAGTTGCAATGTGTGCAACAACAAGGCCTGTGTGTAAATAAATGCAACTTCTAGTACACACAAATGAATGATGCTCTGAGCTTAAGTGATAATCTTAAACTGGCTTCTGGTCTAATTCTTAGCATAGTCAGAATTATTTAGTAAACGTTGTCTAAAAACACTGCCAGACCTAATGGTGAACAAGGTTTTTGTGTTTTGGAGGTATGGACTCAACAATAGATTATAAAGAAAACCAATCTCTTTGAATGATTTCCATGTGGTGGAACCACACATTGTTATTTCAGTGCCTTGGATTATTACATTTGGAGTATCTCAAGGTTGCAATCCTTTGAGGATTGGCCTGAAGTTTCCAGAAATTGATAAATCAAACTCAAGAACATTGCTGTATGCAACATTGCACAAAAGTCATCAGCACAATAAAAAAAATTGGCTGTTTGTAATTTTTAAAAATATTTCTCTGTATCAACTGTAGTATTGAAAATATATTAAAACTGATTATTCTGAATGAATATTTAGCTGGCAGTCAAGCATTCAAATTAGTTAATGAATCTTTTTGCTTTCCAATTGGTGTCGGAAGTCTGTGCAGCACAAGGATGGATGTGTTGGCCGATTAACAGCTGGAACTTGGGAGCAAGTCACATAATGAAAACTCCATGAAAATATTTAATTACACTGGCAATCATGATGCATCGATATGTACTTGTCTCATCTCTTTTACAGATCCTAGAGTTTGACAGCTGTATCATTTTCAGCTGTGTCTTCAGCTCTGGTTTTCCACCTTGAAGCTTTTTCCATACAATATATCCAACCCTCTCCCTTCCCTTAAATCAGTATTTACACAGTCTCTATAACTTCCCAACTGAGGCCAAGTGTCGATACAACGCAGTCCGTTATTCCACCCAAGTTATCATGGCACAGACAATAGGCCTCCTAAAGATGATGTTTAGATGTTTGAATTGGTCCAGATCCCTACAGTCCACTCCAGACACAGAAAGCTAGCAATCATGACATGCTATGTTCTTCACAACTGGCAAAGAATATATGTGATGAAAGTAATAAAAGATCTGGGAGAGAAGCAACAGCTTTCCTAGGCCAATGGGCAGCGGGAATATCTCCTTCACCAATATGGAGCATTGCAGTATCAGATGCAACAAGCCAGACTTTATTGACACCCACTTCCAAGTAATCTGAATTGGGGATGTGAAAGCATTTTCCACGGGTTGTGGAGTTGTTACCACTATAAAGGTAAGAGCACCTATTTAGGCCCAAAAACAAAAGCAGCATTTTTTTTGTTTGTTCTTTCTTTGCTTCTTGAGTTCATGAATAAAAATTAATTTTAACAACCGTTTGAAAGATTCCTGTCATCAGTCATTCCTACAATCAAGAATGGCATGTTACAATAGACAATAGACAATTGGTGCAGGAGTAGGCCATTCTGCCCTTCAAGCCAGCACGACCTTTCATTATGATCATGGCTGATCATCCTCAATCAGTATCCTGTTCCTGCCTTATCCCCATAACCCTTAATTCCACTATCTTTAAGAGTTCTGTCCAACTCTTTCTTGAAAGTATCCAGAGACTTAGCTTCCACAGCCTTCTGGGGCAGAACATTCCATACACCCACCACTCTCTGGGTGAAGAAGTTTCTCCTCAACTCTGTTCTAAGTGGCTTACACCTTATTTTTAAACTGTATCCTCTGGTTCGGGACTTACCCATCAGCAGAAACATACTTCCCGCCAATCCTTTAACGATCTTATACATCTCAATCAGATCCCCTCTCAGCCATCTAAACTCAAGTATATACAAGCCCAGTTGCTCCAATCTTTCAGCGTAAAATAGTCCCGCCATTCCGGAAATTGACCTCATGAACTTACACTGCACTCCCTCAATAGCCAGAATGTCTTTCGTCAAATTTGAAGACCAAAACTGCGCATAATATTCCAGGTGCAGTCTCACCAGGGCCCTGTACAGCTGCTAGAAAGACATCTTTGCTTCTATACTCAATTCCTCTTGTTTTGAAGGCCAGCATGCTATTAGCTTTCTTCACTATCTGCTGTACCTGCATGCTTGCTTTCATTGACTAATGTACAAGGACACCTTGATCTCGTTGTACTGCCCCTTTACCTAACTTGACTCCATTTAGGTAGTAATCTGCCTTCCTGTTCTTGCCACCAAAGTGGATAGCCACACATTTATCCACATTAAACTGCAGCTGCCATGCATCCGTCCACTCACCTAGCCTGTCCAGGTCACCCTGTATTCTCCTAACAACCTCCTCACATTTCACCCTGCCACCCAACTTTGTGTCATCAGCAAATTTGCTAATATTACTTTTAATACCTTCATCTATG
Organism: Hemiscyllium ocellatum; assembly: GCF_020745735.1. NCBI lineage: Eukaryota > Metazoa > Chordata > Chondrichthyes > Orectolobiformes > Hemiscylliidae > Hemiscyllium > Hemiscyllium ocellatum. Next base: position 49,108,979 of record NC_083415.1, read on the forward strand.
CCATTAATATGCATTGTAAAAACCTGAGGTCCCAGCACTGATCCCTCCGGCACATCACTGGTCACTGCCTGCCATTCTGAAAGGGAGCCATTTATCACTGCTCTTTGTTTCCTGTCAGCCAACCAATTTTCAATCCATGTCAGTATTTTGCCCCTAATACCATGTGCCCTAATTTTGCTCACTAACCTCCTATTTGGGACATTATCAAAGGCTTTCTTAAAGTCCAGGTATACTACTTCCACTGGATCTCCCTTGTCCATCTTCAGAATTACATCCTCAAAAAATTCCAGAAGATTAGACAAGCATGATTTCTCCTTCAAAAATCCATGCTGACTCTGACCTATTCTGTTACTGCTATCCAGATGTGTTGTAATTTTGTCCTTTTTAATTGACTCCAGCATTTTCCAAGCACTGAGGTCAGACTAACTGGTCTATAATTCTTTGTTTTCTCTCTCCCTCCTTTCTTACAAAGTGGGACAACATTAGCCACCCTCCAATCCACAGGAACTGATCCTGAGTCTCTCGAACATTGGAAAATGATCACCAATGCATCCACGATCTCTGGAGCCACCTCCTTCAGTACCCTGGGATGTAGACCATCAGGTCCCAGGGACTTATCAGCCTTCAGACCTGACAGTGTCTCCAACACCATTTCCTTTAGTTCAGGTCCTTCAGCCACTTACATCTGGGAGATTGTTGTGGTTCTGTTCGCCGAGCTGGGAGTTTTTGCACAAAATACTACATAGGACAAACAGGAAGACAGCTAACAACCCGCATCCATGAACATCAACTAGCCACGAAACGACACGACCAGCTATCCCTCGTAGCCATACACTCAGATGACAAACAACACGAATTCAATTGGGGCAACACCACTATCATAGGGCAGGCCAAACAGAGAACAGCCAGGGAATTCTTAGAGGCATGGCACTCATCCACAAATCCTATCAACAGACACATCGACCTAGACCCTATATACCGGCCACTGCAGCGGACAGCAACTGACAACCGGAAGCAGCAGATTCAAACCAGTATAAATGCTGGAGGAATCAGCCCAGAAGCGCTTCACAGGAGGCTCCCAAGCACTGAAGATGTCACCTAGAAAGGGGACGAAATGTTTGCAACAAAAACTCCCAGCTCGGCGAACAGAACCACAACAACGAGCACCCGAGCTACAAATCTTCTCACAAACTTTGATCTGGGAGATTGCTTGTGTCTTCCCCAGTGAAGACAGATCTAAAGTACCAATTCAACTCTTCTGCCATTTCTTTGTTCCCTGTAATAAATTCACCCGTTTCTGTCTTCAAGGGCCCAATTTTAGACTTAACCATTTTTTTCTTTTGTTTACGTTCCAATGAGTGCCAAGGAAAGACAGAATTCCTTCAAGTAGGGCTCTAACATTATCTGGTGATAAGGAAGGACAACTCCTGTCACTTGACATTCTATTTAACATGAAGTGTCACCATATGCCATCAAAATGTTTCTTTTGTCTTGTCCTCCCACTACATTTGGTGCAGTGCTGGGGTGCCCAGGTAAGGTTGAGGGAATCTGTTCTATAGTGAAGCCTGCTGATCTTGGAGGTTTGAGCCAATGGCCCCGAGGGTATTTGTGGCTTGAGGAACCAGACATGCTTGAGAGTTCCCTGTCCAAGTGCAGACTCACTTTTCTTGTCTGCGATTTCCATGGAGTTAACTGTGATAGGCAGAGTGTAGGTGAAGGACACTGGCGCATTTGGAGTGTCCAGAGAAGAGACTTCTGTTTGATCTTTTTTGTGGGTTCTCCTCCAGCTGGTGCCTGTTGAATTGAAGTTAATACCCCTTATGCATAGGCAACCTTGTAATTGATGATGAGCACCAATGTTTATGGTGGTGGAGTGAAGTGTTATATGCATTTCTATTATTTACAGAGAATTACATTGGATGGCAGCAGGTCACCAGTCCATGGAGACTGCCAGAGCCAACACAATACTGATAGCATTGGTGGACTCCTCCAAACATTGGAACAGTTTTTCAAGATCCTCTGAGAAATCTGCCTCCTGCTCCTGTGGCTGTGCATGCAATTGTATGAAGTTACTTGTGGATGTGTCAATGAGGTCATCTTCTGCCTGGGACTGAATCAGTGCATGGTCCCTGGCAGCCCTCTGAGTGCCAGAGCCATTGGGCATTTCTTTCTTGGCTGTGGAGATTCAGCAGTGATGTGCCCTCTGGAATGTGCTAATGGGTCTAATCTGGACCCAGTACCCACTGAGGAGAAAGTATATGAGCTGATGGAGTCACAGGGTAAAACACAGCTGATGAATCCTCTGAGATGTCTGTGGCTTCATCCTGAGAACTGAGGAGCTGATGTCTGCAGAGGCTGCTCCCTTGCAACTAAATGCTGTGTGGGGGAAGCTGTGTGGAGAAAGTCTATGAAAGTGTCTAGGCAAGTGATAGATCCTCTAATATAAAATCAGAAAGTGCTGGAGAAACTTGGCAGGTTTAGCAGCATTTAATGGAGAGAGAAACAGGGTTAACATTCTGAGTTCAATATCATTCCTTTTGGTGGAAGAGTCATATTGCACTCAAAACATCAACTCTATTTCTATCTGTTGAAATTTGTTCTTGTTGCTTACTAGTGGACATTATCATTCTGCCATTAAAACATTAAGGGGAAAAGCTGACCTTTTATGTCTTGATATTGAGAATCTCTTTTTTTTTAATCTCACCATACTCTCCCAAATTTATCACAATTGCCCAAATCATTAAGATGCCAGGGAAATTCCACCCACTCTGCAGCTTCATTTCATTTCATGAAATGACACATTCCTTCTTTGTAAGAAATGTTGCATTTAAGTCAATTTTAATTGCTTGCATCTTACTAGTTTCTCAACAGATTGTATATCACATTAGACGAAAGTGGGTCCTGCAGATGCTGGAGATTAGAGTCAAGAGTAGAGTAGTGTCGGAAAAGCACAGCAGGTCAGGCAGAATCCGAACAGCAGGAAAATCAATGTTTTGGGTGAAAGCCCTTCATCACATTAGCCGCATCTGCAATAATCAGCCATGCATAAACTCCCTGAAGAGTCATGCGGATCATAAAACAGATTTCTATTAACTTATTTAGATAGCCTCCTATCATAGCACCAACAAATACCAAATGAGTTGCCTTTAAAATATAGTGACTGCTAAATGAACTCATGGACTCTCATATTTACAGGATAGAGGAGGTCATTTACCGAAAGTGTTCATTCTGGTCAACAAAGATCGAAGAATAAGGATGTTAATATGGTGGAGAGGGTTCAGAAAAGATTTACCAGGATGTCGCTGGGATTGGAGGGTTTTAGTTAGAAGGAGAGGTTGGATAGGCTGGGACTTTTTCACTGGACCATAGCAGATTGAGAGATGACCTTATAGAAATTTATAAAATTGTGAGGGGCATAGATGAGGTGAATAACAAAGGTCATTTCCCTCGGGTAGGATGTTCAAAACTAGAGGCTATATTTGTAAGGTGATAGGAGAAAGATTTAAAAGGGACCTGAGGGTGGTCCATATGTGGAATGAACTGCCCAAGGAAGTGGTAGATGCAGGTACAGTTACAACATTTAAAAGACATTTGGACAGGAACATGAAAAGGAAAGATTTAGAGGGATGTGGGCCTAATAGGGGCAAATGGGACTACTTTAGATTGAGAAACTTGGTCAACATGGATGAGTTAGACCAAAAGGTCTGTTTCCGTGCTTTATGACTCTATGATTCAAGTTATAACACTACTCCCATTTTTCAGCTTTTGGCCCTTTGCCCTGGAGGTTATGGCGATGTAAACGCATATCAAAATGTTGGCTTAAATGTTATGAGAATGTTTGAGTCTACTACTATTTCAGGTACTGAATTCCAAACATCCATCACCCTTTGCATGAAAAGTATTCTCCTCAACTCTCATCCTAGTCTTCTACCTCTTCCCTTAAGTCTGGATCCCTTTGTGAATCACCTTTCCAATAAAAAACAAAGTGCTTTTCTATTCACCTTGTTTATGTTACTCATTACCTTTCACACCTTCATCAAGTCTACTCGCAGCCTTTGCCGCTTCACAAAAATAACCTCAACGTATTAAATCTTTCAACATAGCTTAGACTCTCCAGCCCAGGCAGCATCCCAGTAAATATAAATGTGCAAAATGTAAGTGTAACTCCATGCTTGAATCAATGACATTAAAGTGGCTTCATTTGTAGGGAGAGTGGTAGTTTATTAATACAATTGCAAAACAAAAATAACTTTTCAAAATCGACCATTGAATAATAACAGTGATGTGTGAACTTCACTCTGCAGAAAGGGCAAAACATTTAATTTCTGAAGTTAGGCAGTGCCATGAAATATTAAATTGCTACCGTTTAGTATTATTTGCACTTCCAACTCAATCTGAAAAAAAGAGATGAAAAGCCTGGACTAGAATCATACCCAAAAGCTTTTGTTAGGTCGCACATGTCTGAAATGATTAATTGTCTCCTTCCTTTGAGCTTATGGGAGACTTTCCAAGTCACCTAAATTTGTATGCACTCTTTAGACCTTGCTGTTTCCTGCAGGATTTGCTGCTAACTATTTAACTCATTTCAAAAGGAAAGTTGTAATGGCTGTGATTGAATTGGTGAGCTTAAACATTTCCTGAAATCGGGTTATTCAGATAGACCTGTTTTCCGAGGTCAGTGCTGCGCTTGTCACTTTAACAGCTGATTGTGAAAAATGAAACCTATTATTATCACATATTCATAAACAGTTGTCAGAATTACTGAGTTTGGATTAAAAGCTCATGTTGCTAACAAACTTCAGATTTTTTTACTTGTTTATACTCCATGGAAATAAAGTTTAAAAAACCATATCTAATTCTGTGTTGATTTCCAACCTATTCCCATGCATTTAGACTGGGAAAATATGGCATCATCCATATTCCTATGATAGAAAGTCCTTCTAAATTTAAGATTATTTGCTTCCATTCAAGTTCTTTGTGTCCTGAGATGGCTGATGTGTGATCGACAGACTTTGGTCAGGGTTGGAGGGGATAGGGGGTGGATGGTGGAAGCAGCAGATTACGTTTAGAGGATTTAATAGATGAGTTGTTAGGAGGCGTGAGTGGTCCCCTTTGCCTCAGCTTCATCTCTGAGTGGTCCCAGTCAATCTTTCAATGTGGTTAGTGCCTTCCTGATTGAACCACCTCCACTTTTGTTTGGTCACAAGTCAGGGATGCCAAAGAGTTGATGGTGATATTTGAGCTCTTCAAGGATAGCTTGAAGATCTCTAATGTGTTTCTGCTGTCATCCTGCCGCAATATATTCCCCCACAGAGCATTTGCTTTAATATTTTGGGTTAGATTTATGAAAGTCCTGCCTAGTTCAGCAAAGCTGGTTTTGAATGCTTACTGCTTTAATGCTGTGTATGTTGACTTGGGAGAGGATGCTGCTGTTGGACTACATTATTTGCCAATAGATTGGAGAATATGAGTGCATACCACTGCACCAACCTCCAAATCCGACACATTATCCAACATTTCCGCCACCTACAATTAGATCCCGCCACCAAAAAATATTTCCCTCTCCACTTCTGTCTGCTTTCTGCAGGGACCATTCACTCCACAACTGCATTGTCAACTCTACACTCCCTACTAACCTCTCCACCACACCCGGGTACCTTTCCAGGTGCCCCGGTGTAGGGGCAAGAGGTTCAACACCTGCCCCTACACCTCCCCCTCACCTCCTTTCAAGGCCCTAAACAATCCATCAGATCCGACAGAGATTCACATGCCCATCATTCAACCTCATCTATTGTTTCCATTGCTTCCAATGTGGTCTCCTGACTATCCGGGAGACCAAATGCAGACTCGGGACTTGGTTCGTGAAGCATCTGCACTCTGCAGACATCAACCAACTGGACCTTCAAGTTGCCATCCATTTTAATTCTGCCTCCCATTCCCCAGATGACATGTCCACCCTTAGCCTCCTCCACTGTCAGACTGTGGCCAAACAGAAACTGGAGGAACAACAACTGATATTCTGCCTAGGGAGCTTACAGCCGATGGCCTCAATATTAACTTTGCCAGCTTCAAAACTCCCTCCACTCCCAGTCTTATCCTATGTCCAATTCACCCCTCTCCTCACAGAACCCCCGCCCCCCCCTTGACCCTAACCTGTCCATCTTCCTACTCATCAACCCACTCCAACCTCCCCACTGATCAATCACAATAACCCCTATCTGCATCCACCTATCACCATCCCACCTACCCTTCCCCCAGCACCACCCACCTCCCTCTATATATTTCTGGACTCTCTCTCACTCCCTAGCCTTGACAAAGGGTTTCGGCCCAAAACATTGACTTTCCTGCTCCTCGGATGCTGTCTGCCTAGCTTCACATCTATTGACTCAGAATAGTGTGTGACTTGGAGGGGATCATGCAGTTGATGGTGTTCCTGAGCAACTGTTGCCCTTGTTCTTCAAGGCAGTAATGGTCATGGGTTTGGAAGGTGTGTCAAAGCAGTCTCTAAGAGCTAACATTACAGGGTCCTCTCTTGCCCGGGAATGAGTAGTTGCTTCGTCACCAGCTGTCCACTGGAAGCGGCATTTTTACCTTGGCCAGATGCAGCATGTCATAGTAAGGAGATCATCAGATTGTGATCCCACACTTTCCAAGGCTAATGTTCCCACCAAGGTTTTAGTATCTGAGTTGATTGAGAGGGCGGATGGGAGGAGAATAACTTTCTGATGCTGCTACACCGAATACACCCAGCTCTTGTCAAATGCTGCGCTTTACCTTCAAATATGTCTGCCTGTCACTCTATCTGCTTTCTGTAGAGTATTTCATCTTTATGTTCTTTGCTATATCTAAAATGATGGCCTTTTATTTACTCCCCATCTTTTCTCCTTCTAATAGCAAGACAGCACCATTTCAATGAACACACAACTTACCATGATTGTAATGTAGTTAATTTCTAGTCTGAGTTAGTGTTGTAGGCTGCTGAAAATAATTACACTGCTAATTATACCTTTGAAAATCACTCAAGTACACTGTTGCAACATGCCACAATCTGAAATCAATCATCCTAATTCAGATAAACAGTTTTAAAAATGCTAACAAAGCTGAAGAAGAATTGCAGGTCAGGGAATTCTCATTTATATATGTGACTATAGCAACATGTAACTACAACAAGCGAACGTTGAATAATCATAAGAGTATTTGTATACTTATATCAAAACCATTTTGAGAATTAATTTTTAAAAATGGCAATGACTAAGTAACCAGCAAAGTCTGACGTGAAGATGAATTTTGCCTTGTTACCATCTACTCTAAGCTTCATAACTAAAATCAACAAATCGCTTGAATTCATGTCAGGTTGGAATTCTTTACACAGAGAACTCAATATCTGAAGTAATCTCCTGAGTGGAGGAGTCAAGGTAACAATTCTGGAATCATTCAAGAGGCAGCTTGGGCTTTCCATGGACAGATAAGCCAGATGGAGTAAATAACTTCCCTCCTCCGTACTAACGCTTGTGATCTTCGTGAATAAAGTGACTTTTGTAAAAGCACTTCTGAGGCACTATCAGCATGAAATGACACATTGCATTTACTGTCACGTATACATTAATACGTTAGCAGAAAAATTTAAAACCATATGACTTTACAACATTTTTATTTAGCCCAGTCGAGGTCAATACAACGGAAGTTGCTGATTTTTATTATCAATTAGGAGTCTTACAACTTGCCTACTGATTAAAATGGATATCTGTCCAGAACTGGGAAAAAAAATCCCTTCCAATAGACTAATTGAAACTGAATAGCAGAATAACTGTACATGGATAAAAACAAGCCATGCATGAATTATTCTGTGCTAAAGGATATGATTAATTTGGTAGCTTAAACAGAAGAAAAGGGTCAAAGATTAATTAAATTTCACAGGATCTATGAAGAAATGTTGGCTGACTATAGACAATACACACTAAAAATATCTTGCTAAACGTGCAGGAATTTGCCCGTTATAAATGATCTCTGCCAGTAAGTGGGAAACGATGTTATTAATAGTGGAGGAAGTTCAGAATGACATGGTATAGATTTATTGTAAACACCAGTGTTGTAGCTTTCCTCAGTAAAACAAATCCACTAGCGCACGTTGATAAATCTTACTCATTAAGATGTTATCTGAATATACTTCAGATAAATACAACACAGTATGATCTGGTAATTAGTGAATTAATACAGCATAAAGAGATTCCTGAAAATCAAAGATAATGGCCTGGATTAGCTAAGGAGTAACAAATATCATTGGATTTCCATACCGCTTAAAGAATTGCCGTTTGTATTTGTTCTGAGGCCTTCTGAGGCTGACTTTTCCAAAAACATGATGCACAGCAGATCTTGGAGACTTCCATTCAATGGGAGCAGAGTTATGGAGGAGAGCGGGGTGGGGGAGGTGCTGCAAAGCAAATACATTTTTTTATTGGCACTAATTGTTGTATGGCAAGTTTAAATGTCCAGCTTATTTTATTTGTAAATGGTAGAGAGAGTGGATGAATGAGCAGATGGGTAGGATGGCTAGGTAGATGAGTTAGGTTAGTGGGGGATATGGGTAGAAGGGTAAGATAGGTAAGTGAATGAGTGGGTGAGTCAAGTGAATGAGTAGAATCAGTGGTGAATGAGTGAGTGGGTGAGTTAGGAGGTAACCAGGTCAGATCAGGGGGAGTAGTCGAATTGGGAGTTTGTCACATCTTGTCATAGAGCTACAGGCAAGTGGATGTATACTGTTTTGGTCGGTGGTCAAGAAAGATTTGACATTTTGGGACCATTGGCTTGTCACGAGAAGAGGTGGTTTGGGAGATATAGGTAGATCAGGATGGCAGCTAGGTCATCAGAGGGGGGGCACGTTAACATGTTCTGGAGGGATAGATAGCACATTGTTGGGGTGTAGTTGTGTGCTTATTGTGATATATAAGTAGGGTCAGAGATCTCATGCTGGAAGGAGTAGTTGGGTTGAATGGGGGGTGCTGTGGTGATTGGGGGCAGCCAAGTCACTTTACTGAGGTAGTTCAGGATTTTAGGTGCAAGATGGTATTGGGGATTAAGGAGATAGTTGGGGGTTCGCTATATCTATGGGTCAATGGCAGTGTTTAAAGGTATCTGTTCTGCAGTTAACCCAAAGTTAGAAGTGTGTTGCTGGAAAAACATAACAGGTCAAGCAGCATCGGAGGAGCAGGAAAATCGACATTTCAGGCCAGAGGCCTTCATCAGGAATGAGGCTGGGAGCCTCGGGGGTGGAGAGATAAATGGGAGGGTGGGTGGGACTGGGAAGAAAGTAGCTGAGAGTGCAATAGATGGATGGAGGTGGGGGTAAAGGTGATAGGTCAAAGAGGAGGATTGAGTGGATAGGTGGGAAGGAAGATTGACAGGTGGGACAGGTCATGAGGGTGGCGGTGAGCTAGAAGATTGGAACTGGGGTAAGGTGGGGAGAGGGGAAATGAAGAAACTGGTGAAGTTCACATTGATGCCCTGGGTTGAAGGATCCATAGGCAGAAGATAAGGCATTCTTCTTCCAGGTGTCAGGTGGGGAGGGAGTGGCAATGGAAAGGCCCAGGACCTGCATGTACTCGGGAGAGTGGGAGGGGAGTTTGAAATGTTTGACCACATGGTGGTGGGGTTGATTGGTGCAGGTGTCTCAGAGATGTTCCCTAAAGTGATCTGCAAGAAGGCATCCAGTCTCCCCAATGTAGAGGAGACAGCATTGGGAGCAACATATACAATAAATGACATGTCTGGAAGTGCAGGTGAAATTTTGATTGATGTGGAAGACTCCTTTGGGGCCTTGGAGGAGGTAAGGGGGGAGGTGTGAGTGCAGGTTTTGCGATTCCTGCAGTGTCAGGGGAAGATGCCAGGAAGGGAGGGTGGGTTGTTGGGGGGCATGGACTTGACCAGGTAGTCGCAGAGGGAACGGTCTTTGCTGGGGAGGGAAATATATCCCTGGCGGTGGGGTCGGTTCGAAGGTAGCGGAAACGTTGGCAGATGATACAATTTATGTGAAGGTTGGTGGGGTGGAAGGTGGTGACCATAGGGGTTCTGTCCTTGTTGCGGTTGGAGGGGTGAGGTTCAAGGGCGGAGGTGCGGGATGTGGATGAGATGTATTGAAGGGCATCTTCAACCACATAGGAGGGGAAATTTTGGTTTTTAAAGAAGGGGGCCATCTGCTGTGTTCGATGGTGGAACTGATCCTCCTGGGAGCAGTTGGGAACACAGGATAGCATTTTTGCAGGATGTAGGGTGGGAGGAGGTGTAATCCAGATAGCTATGGGAGTTGGTGAGTTTGTAGAAAATGTCAATGTTGAGTCAGTCCTCGTGGAAGCAGATGGAAATGTCGAGGAAAGGGAGGGAGGTGTCAGAGATGGTGCAGGTTAATTTAAGATCGGGGTGGAATGTGTTGGTGAAGTTGATGGCCTAACTCACTAGCCATGCTACCTTACATAAAAAATATCTCGGAATCGACAGCCAGACTTCTTCGACCACTGGAATTCATGACAACCCATAAACCGATAGCCACGCTCAGAAAAATAAAAGACCCTGTACACATCATGTGCAAGACATCCGTAATTTACACGATTCCATGCAAAGACTGCATTCAACACTATATAGGGAAAATCGGCACAAAGGATTCTGGGTAATCCAGAACGGAGAATGGGAAAAATTTCTGGCTGTAACAGGCTGCTCCTCCTTTGAGGTATTTTAGGTGTTGGAGGTGATTTCCTCAAATTCCAGGAGCAGCAATTACTGTTTTATATGCTTTTGCATTGTTTTGGAACTTTGGAGAGAAAAAAAATTCAAAACAGCAGCACTTTTCACAGGGAGAGAAACAGACTAAAGCAGGACATGGTGAGGTCAGTGCAGGAGACAGTGAGAGAAAGAGAGAGAGAGAGAAACAGAGAAAGAAACCCACATTGCTAACTGACACAGCAGTGAACCTGCACAGTTACTGCCTTTTGCTGTTTGAATTCATGTATTGCTGGACATCGGAGTGCACCTGGGAAAATTAACAGTGAAATTCACAACTGATCTTGGAGGAACCTTTTTGGAAAAGGTCACAGCACAGAAACAGACAAGTGAATAGTTTTAAGCGTGGCCTTGCGGAGTCTGCAGTAGTGAGTCGAGTGGGTTCTCCGAATCTTATCAGATTGAATGGATCAGTTGGAGAAATAGTTTGAGGCAATGAGGAATTTACAAGAGCAAGGGGATGCCATGAATGGCAGTTATAAGAAAGGGGGAAACTCTCAGATAAAGTTAACTCCAGGCAAGGTAAGAGAGGTAGACAGGTAGGGCAGGAGTCTTCTGTGGCTATCCCCATTTCAAACAAATACGCTGTTTTGGAAAATGTAGGTGTGATGGATTCTCAGGGGAATGTAGCAAGAACAGCCAAGTTTCTGGCATCGAGACTGGCTTTCATGCAATGAGGGGTACATCAGGTTCTAAGCAATCGATTGTGTTAGGGGAGTCTCTAGTCAAAGACACAGGCAGAGATTTCTGTGGCCAGCAGCGAAAAATCAGAATGGTGTGTTGCCTCCCTGTTGCCAGGATCAAGGATGCCTCACAGAGGGTGCAGAATGTTCTCAAGTGGGAGAAGGAGCAGCAGGAGGTCATTACACACATTGGAACCAATGACATAGGAATGGCAAAGGATGAGATTCTGAAGAGAATATATAGAGAGTTAGGTAGGAATTTGAAAAGGAGATCCTCGAGAGTATAATGTCCGGATTACTCACGGTGCTGCAAGCTAGTGAGAGTAGGAATAGGAGGAGAGAGCATAGAGAATAGAGGATAGAATGCATAGCTGAGGAGCTGGTGTATGGGAGTAGGATTCACATTTCTGGATCATTGGAATCTCTTCTGGGGTAGAATTGGCCTGTACAAATGGTTGGATTGCACCTCAATTGGAAGGGAACCAATATACTGGCAGGGAAATTTGCTAGAGCTGCTCAGGAAGATTTAAACTAGTAAGGTGGGGGGAGTTGGGGGGGTGGAAGGAAAGAGCTCAATCTGAGATAGGTACAGTTGAGAAAAGAAGTGAGTCAAATAGTCAGGGCAGGCAGGGACAAAGCAGAGAACAAGGTAGGACTGATAAATTAAACTGTATTTATTTCAATGCAAGAGGCCTAACAGGGAAGGCAGATGAACTCAGGGTATGGTTAGGAACAGGGGACTGGAATATCATAACAGTTACAGAAATATAGCTCAGGGATGGACAGGACTGGCAACTTAATGTTCCAGGATACAAATGCTACAGGAAGGATGAAAAGGGAGACAAGAGAAGAGGGGAAGTAGCATTTTTGATAAGGGATAGCATTACAGCTGTACTGAGGGAGGATATTCCCGAAAGTACACCCAGGGAAGTTACTTGGATGGAACTGAGAAATAAGAAAGTGATGATCGCCTTATTGGGATTGTATGTTAGACTCCTTCATAGTCGGAGGGAAATTGGGAAATAAGTTTGGAAGGAGATCTTAGCTATCTGTAAGAATAATAGATTGGATTACTTACAGTGTGGAAACAGGCCCTTCGGCCCAACAAGTTCACACTGACCCGCCTAAGCGCAACCCACCCATACCCCTACATTTACCCCTTACCTGACACTACGGCCAATTTAGCGTGGCCAATTCACCTGACCTGCACATCTTTGGACTGTGGGAGGAAACCGGAGCACCCGGAGGAAACCCACGCAGACACAGGGAGAACGTGCAAACTCCACACAGTCAGTCGCCTGAGTCGGGAATTGAGCCCGGGTCTCCGGCGCTGTGAGGCAGCAGTGCTAACCACTGTGCCACCGTGCCACCCACAATAGGATGTTTATGGTAGGGAATTTTAACTTTCCAAACATAGACTGAGACTGCCACAGTGTTAAGGGTTTAGGTGGAGAGGAATTTGTTGAATGCGTACAAGAACATTTTCTGATTCAGTATGTGAATGTACCTACTAAAGAAGGTGCAAAACCTGACTTACTCTTGGGAAATAAGGCAGGGCAGGTGAGCGAGGTGTCAGTGGGGGAGCACCTTGAGGCCAGTGACCATAATTCTATTAATTTTAAAATAGTGATGGAAAAGGATAGATCAGATCTAAAAGTCGAAGTTCTAAATTTGAGGAAGGCTAATTTTGCCAATATTAGGCAAGAACTTTCAAAAGCTGATTGGGGGACAATGCTCGCAGGTAAAGAGATGGCTGGAAAATGGTAAGCCTTCAGAAATGAGATAACAAGAATCCAGAGAAAGTATATTCCTGTCAGGGTGAAAGGAAAGGCTGATACATATAGGGAATGCTGGATGACATTGAGGGTTTAGTTAAGAAAAAGAAGGAAACATATGTCAGGTATGGACAAGATAGATTGAATAAATCCTTAGAAGAGTATAAAGGTAGTAGGAGTATACTTAACAGGGAAATCAGGAGGGCAAAAAGAGGATATGAGATAGCTTTAGCAAATAGAGTTAAACAGAATCCAAAGGGTTTTTACAAATACATTAAGGATGAAAGGGTAACTCAGGAGAGAATAGGGCCCCTCAAAGATCAGCAAGGTGGCCTTTGTGTGGAACCACAGGAGCTGGGCAAGATATGAAACAAATATTTTGCGTCAGTATTTACTGTGGAAAAGGACATGGTAGGTATAGAATGTAGGGAAATAGATGGTGATATCTTGAAAAATGTCCATATTACAGAGGAGGAAGTGCTGGATGTCCTGAAACACATAAAAGTGAATACATCCCCAGGAGCTGATCAGGTGTACCCTAGAACTCTGTGGGAAGCTAGGGAAATGATTGCTGGGCACTTTGCTGAAATATTTGTGTCATCGATAGTCATAGGTGAGGCGCCGGAAGACTGGAGGTTGGCTAACATGGTGCCACTAAGAAGGGTGGTAAGGACAAGCCAGAGAACAATAGACCAGTGAGCATGACATCAGTGGTGGGCACATTGTTGGAGGGAATCCTAAAGGACATGACGTATATGTATTTGGAAAGGCAAGGACTGAATAGGAATAGTCAACATGGCTTTGTGATGGGAAATCATGTCTCATAAACTTGATTGAAGTTTTTTGAAGCAATAACAAAGAGGACTGGTGAGGGCAGAACGGTGGATGTGATCTACTTCAGTAAGGCATTCGACAAGGTTCCCCAAAGGAGACTGGTTAGCAAGGCTAAATCTCATGGAATACAGGGAGAACTAGCCATTTGGATACAGAACTGGCTCAAAGGTAGAAGACAGAGGGTGATGGTGGAAGATTGTTTTCAGGCTGGAGCCCTGTGACCAGTGGAGTGCCACACGGATCAGTACTGAGTCCACTACTTCTTTGTTATTTATATAAATGATCTGGATGTGAGCTTAAGTATAGTTCGCAAGTTTGCAGATGATACCAAAATTAGAGGTGTAGTGGACAGCAAAGAAGATTACCTCAGATTACAACGGGTTCTTGATCAGATGGGCCAATGGCTAAGGAGTGGCAGATGGAGTTGAAATTAGATAAATGTGAGGTGCTACATTTTGGGAAAGCAAATCTTAGCAGGGCTTATACACTTAATGGTAAGGTCCTGGGGAGTGTTCCTGAACAAAGAGACCTTGGAGCTCCTTGAAAGTGGAGTCGCAGATCAATCGGATAATGAAGAAGGCATTTGGTATGCTTTCCTTTATTGGTCAGAGTATTGAGTACAGGAGTTGGGAGGTCATGTTGCGGCTGTACAGGACATTTGTTGGGCCACCTTTGGAGTATTGCATGCAAATCTGGTCTCCTTCGTATTGGAAGGATGTTGTGAAACTTGAAAAAGTTCAGAAGAGATTTACAAGAATGTTGCCAGGGTTGGAGGATTTGAGCTTTGGAGGGAGGTTGAATAGGCTGCGGCTGTTTTCCCTGGAGCATCGGAGGCTGAGGGACATCCTTATAGAGGTTTATAAAACCATGAGGGGACATGCGTACGATAAATAGGCAAAGTCTCTTCCCTGTTGTGGGGGAGTCCAGAACTGGAAGGCAAAGGTTTAGGGTAGAGGGGAAAGATATAAAAGAAACCTGAGGGGCAACTTTTTCACACAGAGGGTGGTACGTTTATGGAATAAGCTGCCAGGGAAGTGGTGGAGACTAGTTCAATTGCAGCATTTAAGAGGCATCTGGATGGGTATATGAATAGGAAGGGTTTGGAGGGATATGGGCTGGGTGCTGGTAGGTGGAACTAGATTTGGTTGGGATATCAGGTGAGCATGGATGGGATGGACCAAAGGGCTGTTTCCATGCTGTACACCTCTATGACTCTAACTCGCAATCCTCATCCACAAACACCAACTAGCCACTAGACGCCACAATCAGCTGTCCCTAGTAGCCATACTGACAGATGACAAGGACCACAGATTTGACTGGGACAACATAATGATCATAGGACAAGCTCAACAGAGGGCAGCCAGAGAATTCCTAGAAGCATGGGATTCATTCACGGACTCCACCAATAAGCATATTGACCTAGACCCAATATACCGGCCACTACAACAGACAACCGGAACCAACAACTGAAAGCCCCAGAAATGGAACCAAATAAATTCCAGAAAACACTGTACAGCAGCGCTTCACAGGAGGCTCCAATGCACTGAAGATGCCACCTCGACAGGAGATGAAACATCTGTAAATCAACTTCCCAGCTCAGCGAGCATATCCACCACTATATTAGTAAGGGAGCCCAGCAAATAGAGGAATTGCCCATCAGAAGTTGAAACTTTCTTGGCAATTTCCACATAAGTCAGCACGTCAGGATTTTACAGGGTCATATGTCCAGTTTCCAACTACCTAGAGTTCAGAAGATTTGAACCAAAATTCCTCTCCTTAAATATTAGGACTCTTGCTACTAAAACTCCAATATAATGGCTTCTGATGTTCATTGTCACACAATCATTTTGAAATTCTCTATAAATTTCCGCCATACTTTGAATCCACAAAGACCCAAAGAGAGAGATACAACAACCAAAGAAGGGTGTTAATTTTAAACATATTCACCTTGCCAAGCAGTGATTATGGATAAATGTTGCAGATGATGCCATCTCCAAAATGAAATGGGAGGATAAATGTCAGAACACAGAGAAACATCTGCATACAATCCTGAGCCACAAGGCCCAGGTCCAGATCCCACCAGTTCTGGAGATATAACCTCTCTAAGCAGGTTGACTAGAAAATATCTATAATCGTGAGCGGGTCCACTAGGAAGTGGAAGAACAGTGGTGCCATAAAGACAATGGTTGACTGAACAGCTTCATCAGAGAATCACTGACATGGTATGTAGCCACATTGCTGGAAATCTTCTGTGGAACCAGAGAATTGATGCCTGCAGGAAAGAAAGAATGAAGGAAAAGGTTGCATTTTTATAGCACCTTTCCCTACTCCAAAACATCCTAATTTGCATCCAAAGAAGAACTTTTGAAGTGGAGTCACTAATGCAGGAAATATGGCAGCCAATTTGCACACAGAAAGATTTTATGAGCAGTGATAACAGATCGACCAGATAATCTGCTTTATTGATTGAGAAGTATGAAACAAATTCCCATCAGCAAATTGTGAAAGGCTTCTGTCAACCTAAGGAAGAAAAAGGCAAAGACAAAGAAAATCAAGGTTCAACTGCACCTGGATCAGTTGAGTGACAAGAGGCACAGGATGATTTGTTCACATTTAAACAGATTCTGACTTTGATTAAAGTCACAGTTTACAGTGACTGGAAAGGGAAAATAAACAGGTTCTCTTTAAATCGGTTTTACACTGAGAAGTATAATATAGCTCCTTCACAACCAAAGCTCTGATGGCTTTTGCCCGGAACATTCATACCCCCAAGCCGTTCAGTTACCTAGGAGCCAATGATATAGTTGTTGGCAGACAAGAGGTCTTTGTCATTGATAATTGGTCAGCATTTAATAGACTAATCAGATACAATCTCCATTCATTCAAAGACCTTTGGCTCCAGTTCATCTATAACTAGGTGTTGTCTACTGTGTGAACCAACTGCTGTGTAAATATCACTTACAATGAGTGTTAAGTAACTTGTTTTTTAAAAAATGCAATCATCCTTAAGCAAATCTTAGGTTTCAAACCAATCCATTTTTCCTTTTCAGTTCACAGTGAAAATACAGAAAACTAACAATATGCTGTCTTTACAGTAAGATGTCTAGTCAAGAACACAGACAGTCTAGTGTAGGAGCCAGCTTTTTTGTATAGTAGACAAGCAGGAGGTGGGGGAGAACACAACAAGCCAGGCAGCATTAGAAAGAGAAAAAGTCGCGTTTCAAGTGTAACCCTTCCTCAGGACTGTGGTTGGGTGTCAGGGAGGCTGCAGATAAAGGGGGTGGCGGGGGCAGGGTCGTGAAGTGGGGATAGGTGAAGACAGGTAGAGGGTATGACCTGGTTGGTCGATATGAGAGATGATTCCTGTAGGTGGCTGAGACGAATGGAGGGGAGGGGAGAGGAGCTGGACAGGAAGTTGGGGGATGGACAGGCAGGTTATTTGAAATTGGAGAACTCAATGTTGAGTTCTCTGGGCTTAGGCTACCCAGGCAGCAGATGAGGTATTGTTCCTTCAGTTTGCGGTTTGATTCGTTGTATAGGCCTGGAAGGTAGAACTGACATTTGGCTTTCAGCTGTGGAAGGGTAGTGGGGAGGACAGTAGTCAGCCCCCTCATTATCCATTCTTAATAAGCCTCCTTGTCTGAAGTTTCCCTAACACTTTACACGTGGCATTCCATGGGTTTCGCACAGCACTTTGCTCGTCACTGACTTTACATTTGTAATTCATTTCAGTAGCAATCCTCTTTTTCTAAAAATAATAAACATCGGAATTAAATGTTTTTAAAAATCATCAATATTTGAAGGTTACAATCTATTGTTGCAAAATGGGTTAACAAAGAGTTTTAGAGAAAGATCAATTTGATGATGATGCTACCTCCAACATTCTCAAGTTCCATTTGGGACAAAACCGTTTACCTTGTTGACAGAAGGTAATAGCAAAATCCTGTTCAGCCTGTTGTGTGCTATGAGCAATGCCACAGTTGACAGGCAGTTTGGATGGGAGTGTTAGTTGAAAAATTCAGAAATCTTGCTATAAAATAGCTGGGGTTAAAAATATCAAAGACCCACTTGGATCACGCTGACTTCTCTGAATAATTTCAGTAAAATAGTTTCACTGAAGCAAGTAAGCAGTTGTGCAATTGATCAATTATCTTGTCATTAATTACTGTGTGATATCCTGCTCTTTCAATTCCAGTGACCTTTCCTACAAATAATAAATATTCTGAGGTTGTGATACAACTAAGTCAATAAAAGCGTTCTTAGATAAAGGTTTGTGTTGTAGCACTTCTATTGAATAGCCTCAAATAACAAGAGCATACAGCAGGAACAAAGCCAAAAAAGACACAAACACTTTTTCACAGCGTGAAACATATTCAAACTCCAACAGAGGGGAAATCTTTCAGGCACTATTTTGACTTTCTAATGTTGTCTCAATATTCACTCCTGCCATGTCAATGGAGACATAATTATATTCTCTCCATTGTATCAACTCGTTGGGTAAATTCTGTCATTTTGCAAACCCTAATAGTAATCACAAAATTGTCATTATTTATTGACGGCATACTGTTTTCATACATGTGTTCTTGCTGAGATATAAGAGGGAAGGGAGAAATTGTGAGAGATCCTTCAGCAAGACTGTTATCCCTTCTTTCTTCTATAGAAAACAGGCAAAAGAAAATTCAAGAGTTGAAAATCACACCGGGTTATAGTCCAAAATGTTTATTTGGAAATACAAGCTTTTGGAGCATTGCTCCTATGTCAAGAGGTAACATTCCATTTCCCAAGGACATCTGCAAGATGCCTAATCCCATATTATGGCTGGTCAATTTTCTGGCACCTTGGGTGACCACCTAAAGTTAGGTTTAAATTCCAAATGTGAGTAAAGGGCTCAAAATGTCAAATTACTCCGGGAAGCAACTATAGGTATCAGTACTTCAGCAAAATTGTTGAAATAAATCAAAAGGTCCAATTTCAAGACAGCTTCAGCCTTTCTATCCTTTGGGTTAATTTGCCTAAAGCAAAACAAATCTCATTTCCAAATGTTCCATTTCTCTGACTATGTGAAATCCAAGTTAATCAATCTCGACATTGAAAGTAGAAATATTGTGGATCACAGCTGATGTATCTTCAAAGCAATCACAAGTGTATGTAATGTGTGTAAGGATAAGGTCTGATCTTAAACACTGATATAGGAGCCAGCTCAGCTTCTCTTCATCCAAATAGTGCTTTGGGATTTTTAACAGCAAATTGAATAGGCAGACAGCACCTCAGCTTTATATTTCAACTAAAACGTGGACCCTCTAACAGTGCAGAACCATACAGCCTAGATTTTGTGCTCAATTACTTGAAGTTAGGCTTGAATCCACAGTCCTTTAATGCAAAGGTGTAAACATTGCAAGTGAGTCATGGCTGATACTTTCAGAAGCAAAACGTCTGAGGTAAGCATATAGCCAGACAATGTTACAATGTTGAATGTACACAGTTTTGGTTATGGAGATCATGGAGGGCTTGGAAGCTTTCTTGATGCTGAGGTTCTAAACTGGCTGACTCAATCTGTAACAATAGAAGGGAGTGGAATCAAGGGTACAACATTTGCAACAGGTTTGTAGTAAACCATTGATATCACTCAATCAACGTAGAAACATAGAAAATAGGAGCAGGAGTAGGCCATTCAGCCCTTCGTGCATGCTCTGCCATTCACTACGATCAAGGCGAAACATCCAACTTAGGAGAAAGTGAGGACTGCAGATTCTGGAGATCAGAGTCAAGAGTGTGGTGTTCCCATCGATTCTCCTGTTCCTCGTATGCTGCCTAACCTGCTGTGCTTTTCCAGCACCACCCCCTCGACTCTGAACATCCAACCCAATAGTCTGTTCTTGCTTTCCCCCCATACCCTTTGATCCCTTTAGCCCCAAGTCCAATATCCAAGTCCTTGTTGAAATCATACAATGTTTTAGCCTCAACTATTTTCTGTGATTGTGAATTCCAAGGGCTTAGTACTCTCTGAGTGGAGATATTTAATCTTGTCTCAATTGTAAACGGTTTACCCGGTACCTTACCCTGTGATCCCTGATTCTGGACTTTCCCACCATTGGGAACATCCTTCCTGCATCTGTCCTGCTTACATTTTGTTCATCTAGATGTTGGAATTGGAAATTGTGTCAAAACACTAGGAATGAGGATCTGTATGAGATAGGTGATCTAACTACTTCCTCAGTTAGTGAATATATAGGATCCATTTTCAGCATTGCAAATGCTGATTTTCAGCAGAACAATCTAAACCCAAAAACAAAATGCTTTGAAAGGGTATACCATGCTGTTCTTCAGTTATTACCAAAGTTTTTTGTTAAATTTTCTCAAGTTTTTGTCCCTCTGCCAAAGGTACTAATCCTGTCTGGGTTTTGACTGTGAACAGCAATAATTCTCTAATGGAAACAACAAATACAGGAGGTCACAGCATTCTCACATTACGATCACTTAATCTGAACTATCAACATCCTTTCCCTCCCAACACTCTAGACCTGACCATCCCCACAGCACCACCCCGCCAAGTGTAGCATAGATCCTGCCCCTTCCATACTTCGTTTCAGCTCTGATGAAGAGTCACCTAGACTCGAAATGTTCGCTCGCTCCCTCTCCATGGATGCTGTCTGTCTGCTGTGATCCCCAGCAATTGTTGTATTCAGTACAGGTTCCAGTATCTGCAGTAATTTGCTCCTTAATAATTCTCTAATGTTATACTCAAGCTGCCAATTTCCATGTGTAAGCATGGAGAATCAATAGCTTATCCCCACTTCATGATTATCTAATGTTTCCAAGAGGGAACTCTGGGTAATACTGTCGGGAATGGGAATTAAGCTGCTTTTTGCCCTCTCTCTTGCACAATGTGATTGAGGATAATACAAGCCATTGTCCCAGTCATCCCTCTTTCTATCTCCAGGGAGCTCCTGGATTATTTGAGGGTCAGCAAACCATGCCTTGTGTTGTGAATTTCCTATGAAGCAGGGGCAGGAAGCAAGTTCCTTAGTCAGAATGAGGAAATCAAACCCCAAGCTTTTGGCATAATTTTAAACTGTATACTAGACCCTGCGCAACTGAGGCAAGTGGCCCCAGCCTATTCCCTGCCTGTACAGAAATTCATATTATTTTCTATTGCAAGTCTATTACTATTAGCCCATCTGAGTTCAGCTAATTCAGGCACAGAATCAAGGCTGTTTGTGCTCTGTGTGGAATGGGCAATGCCTTTGATACTATCTATTCTTAAAGAATCAATCAACGTTAACAACAACAGAAAGCCATTGAATAGCATTTACATTCTAAACCACTGACAAAGATTATTTCATTTCAAAACCTGATGCTAAAATCTGGGACTATGTTCTTACCTCCCTCCAACTGGGGCAATGGATAACTAGCACTTCATAAACAGATTGAAAGGAATGCCATAACTTCAAGAATTAGCAAATTAATTTTTCAGTATGGATTTTAGTTTAATAAACAGACCACATGGATTAACATGAAAGATACTGTCTGCTAACTGAGTGCACTGGAGGTTTCAGCTCCTATCATCTACTTTGTGGCAGGTCCTAGTATAAACAAGCACATCATGCTAAGGCAGTTACTTAAACTGCTCCCCTGCTGTTTATCAGAATAAACAAATCACAGACACCAGGAGTCTCTTCAAAGTCCCTAGCATTCCATTGAAAAAATACATCAAACACTAATAAAGCTCTGTTCAGTAAGCAGACAGATAGTTCTTCATACCAACAGTGTTATGGAGACTGCATGCAGATCCTCAGATGACCAAACTGAATGTAACTTTAAACTGAGAGCTGCCAATTTGTGTACTAAGTGAACTGATTTCCTTCCAAGCACATGCACATACAGACACACCTTGTCTGCAATAATTGGCAGAAGATTTGCATCAAGGGCTTTCCTCCAGCAGGTCTGCTACTTTACACCTTAAACCAAACTGTCATCAAGAGATAGATGCTTTAACATCACAGTAACAGTTGGAGTGTAAAAATCTTCAATTTGTTATGCATTTAGAGTTATTCTGTGAGAAATTTGCAACAGTTTAGGAGGCTGGTACCCTTCCTCAACCATGAAACTATGTGAATTTAAACTACTTGCCAAACAGTCGATAGTTTCTGAGAGCACATTGCACTTTATTACGTTGGTGTCTTATCTTTCCAAAATGACTTTTTCCCCAGAAACGTATCATTTGAGTGTTTCATTCTGAAGAATAACAAAACAGTGTAAGAAAATGCAGTGTTAAACAGATGGCAGCGACATTATTGGCTGTCAAGCACTTGGCTGTCCTGAGAACTTGCATAGTGTTGGAAAAATGCATCTCCTTCTTCATTATTCTTTTTAACCTTTGTGATAATCAAAACACAGGAGCTCATGGAATGAGCACCCTCATCTCAGCCCTGCAGCTGAGAGTCTCCAGGCAGCACAGTGTATAAGTCCATTGAAAGTACTCGAGCAGTTAATACAAGAGCTCACTCACAAAGCACTTCAGAAAGCCAGAAGGCTCGAAAGCACGGAAAAACTGACTGCTTCTCCCTCCGTCACAACAAGTGTGTCTTCCATCAGTCAATTGTGAAGTGGTATTGACACTAATCATGGAGACGTCTGTGACCCAGGCTGTCACACAACCTCCTCAGCTGAAGGTCACGTAGAGGTAACTAACTCAATGTTTCCCAAGCTGCTTTCCAATGTGACCCCATTTCAGCACTTGCAACATAATGTTACCACAGACACCACCAAAAAACAATAAAGCAGAATGGTAACCTTCAGTGTAAAATTACCATTTTTTAATTTTAGATCAACATGTAATACACCAATTAATGGAGAAAATCTTCACTCAATGTACTTGCAAGGTTGTTATTACTTTATGGACTGAGCAGTCCATTGCTTCAGCTTAACTGTTTCAGTTCATGGACCTAAGCAGGAACATTGGTTAGGTCACTTTTGGAATGCTGTATGTAATTCTGGTCTCTCTGCCTTAGGAAGGATGTTGTAAAACTTGAAAAGGTTCAGAAAACATTAACAAGTATGTTGCCAGACTTGGAGAGTTTGAGCTATAGGGAGAGGCTGAATAGTCTGGTGCTATTTTCCCTGGAGTTGAGTGGTGACCTTATGGAGGTTTATAAAATTATGATAGGCAAGGATAGGGTGAATAGCTAGTGTGCTTCCAATTAAACCAGTTGGACTATAACCTGGTGTTGTGTAATTTTTAACTGTGAATAGACAAGGACTTTTACCCAGGGTAGGGGAGTACAAAACTAGAGAGCATAGGTTTAAATTGAGGGGGAAAGATTTAAGAGGAACCTAAGGAGCGACTGAATGTAACTTTAAACTGAGAGCTGCCAATTTGTGTACTAAGTGAACTGATTTCCTTCCAAGCGCGTACACATACAGACGCACCTTGTCTACAATAATTGGCAGAAGATTTTTCACGCAAAGGGTGGTGTATGTATGGAATGAGCTGCCAGAGAAAGTGGTATAGGCTGGTAAGGGTTTGGAAGAATATGGACCAAATGCAGGCAAATGAAACTAGATTAATTTAGGATATCCGGCCAGCATGGACGAGTTGGACTAAAGGGTCTGGTTCCATGTTGTACATCTCTATGATCTATGACTCTAAGTGTTGGACATGAATGATGTTCACATTTGTATTTAGCATTCCTGATCTACAGCAACATTCCACTAAAGTTCCATACACTTTGCAATCAGCCCTTCACCCACTTTCATCAGCCCCCTTCCCAACACAAGCTCATGACAGCCCTCCTTCAGTTCTCATTGTAAACGTTTTCCCTCAAATATACACAGTCATCTACATTCTCTCCCAGTAAATACTATCCAGTACACACTGGAATCTGCCACTGTACCCCAGCACACACTGTTAACAGCTTCTGTCCCCCCAATACACTCTGTCATCAGCCATGCTCCACCACTACACACTGGGAAAAGTACAACAAAATTTGAAGTCTCAACTCTTCCTTGCTCAGCTAATGACCCAGTGTCAGCATCCAGCAGACACATTACTCAGTCACTGACTTACATTTGTCTACCTCTGCCTTCACAACATTGTCACATTAACATTCTGCGCCCATGTGGCACTCCCTGATAAATGTGATTTCTATGATTCAAGAGAAGGTTAGTTAACTCTGAACTTTATGTTGGCATTGGTGCTGTGAATGTACTGTCAGCATCTTCAGACTCAGTAGCCTACTAGAATATCTGGAATACCTAGCCTACTATATCCAAATGTGATTTTCTCCATGCAACAAAGCTGTCAGCAAGATGATGCTTAGAGGTGATCATAGAGTCATAGACGCAGAGTTACACAGCACAGAAACAGACGCTTCAGTCCAATTTGTCCAAACCAACCAGATATTCTAAATTGATCTAGTCCCATTTGCCAGCATTTGGCCCATACCCTTCCAAACCCTTCCTATTCATATACAAATCCCGATGCTTTCTAAATGTAATTGTACTCATCTCCACCACTTCCTCTGGCAGCTCATTCCAAACATGCACCACCCTCTGCATGAAAAAGGTTGGAGTGGGATTTCATTACAAGGCAGAAGAAAGATATTTTCTCACCTTGTTCTATGCAATATCCTGCAATGATAACAATGGAATGACATTTGGAGTACTCAGGGATCTGCATGTAGGATGATGAGACTGATAAATTTAAGGGAGAATGGAAAGTAGAGGAGGCTGCTTCTAAAGAAAAACAAGTGTTATGTGCAACAGATGAAAAATTATAAAGTTACCATACCAGTTGTTTCACAAAACAGCAGAACAAAATGGCAGATAGTAATGATCAGGCTAGAGGTTTTAAAGAAATAAATTGCATACTTTAAGCAGACAATCCCTGAAACTGTTGAATCAACCATATTTACTATGATTTTCTAAAGTGTGTTCAGTTCAGATATATTTTGGTTTTGAGTGTACAGGTTTAATGAATGCACTTTAAAAAAAAGCTGCCATTTAATGACGGCCTGCTATGGAATTACTGAAGTTATTTTAACTTAGTCAGCAGTCCATCATACAGCTCTCCCAATTTTAATCAATGGGAATAAAAAATCAGAGAGATGTGAGTAAAACAGCTGATTTCTAATTATCCATTTTAGATACAAAATCTCAAGTCACCTGTCAGGAGTTTATAAAACGTGTGAAGGACTTTAATGCCATCTGATCTGAATCTTAAATTCATCGAATCCCAAAGTCCCAAATTTGTGAGATTCTGGAGACTTAATGCAAGTACCTTGACTGGTTCAAGACATCTAACTTTAACTCATACCTTAGCAGAAGAAATGGCCGCTCATTCCACAACTTCATGAGAGTTTAAATATATTAAGTTAATAATACAACATAAACTAAAGTACACCTTGAACAAGGCAGTCAATTTTTATCAAAGCAGCGAAAACTTCAGGGCCAACATTAGGAAATGAATCCTGTTCTAACACATAATTTGGAGATGCCGGTGTTGGATTGGGGTGTACAAAGTTAAAAATCACACAACACCAGGTTATAGTCCAACAGGTTTAATTGGAAGCACACTGGCTTTCGGAGCGATGCTCCTTCATCAGGTGGTAGTCTACCACCTAATGAAGGAGCAGCGCTCTGAAAGCTAGTGTGCTTCCAATTAAACCTGTTGGACTATAACCTGGTGTTGTGTGATTTTTACTTTTGTACTAACACATTTTGCGAAGGAGCCATTTTTAGTGAGGAATTTTCAGAAAGGTGATATCCACATATTTAATTTCTTAGCTCCCTTGTTATTCTGATCTGTGCCTGCACTGCAGCTGATGTCTTTATGGTAGGCTGAGTATTTGTTTATTAAGATCAGTCAGCGATACAATTTCTAATTTAAAAACCAGCAGTGATCAGATATGACAAAGCAAGCCTGTGCATCATACAGGCCAACTGATTTCTTTGAAATGTTACTCCCTCTTCGAGGAGTTTGGAATCTTATCTTCAGTAAAGACTGGACTCCCAAGTATTTGATTGCACAACAATCAAAAGTGCAAGGAAATCTTTCTTGTTCAAATTGTTGTAAGGCTGAGTACAATATTTTGGTTTCCCTTGTGGTTCTCTGTATGTACAAGTTTCAATATACCTGGTATGGAGCCAGTGAATGATTAAATTGTACATCTCACTTTTTGTTGTCAGGACCAAAACATAGCTGAGATTAATTTCTGGCTCACAAACAGCTGGGAATGAGAAAATTCCCTCCTTATTCCAACATGCTGTTGACAAGCCAATGTTGATGGTGCCTGTTAACTGTCCTCCGTAACCCAATGTGCATTATATAGCAAATGCGCATTCCCATTAAGATCAAGGAGAAGCTGCTCCTGCAATAATCCACATTTGAAAAGCTATGGAATTTAACCACATAGTAATAAGAAACTCCAAGTTTGATCTCTAGTATATGATGACTGAATGTGTCTGTGGATCAGGCAGAATTCCAATTGCTCATTTCAATCCTGTGACTCATGCAAAAAGGTGTACATGTGTGAGCAATGGACAGAACAGATTTGCGCTAGGCTGGGATGTCTTCAAGGGCAATTAGCCTACAATAACTGTAAGCTCACACATGAAAAATGGTTAATTTGGCTCAGTCCTGGAAACCTTCCAAAACCCTGGATCTGAACTAAAGGGAGGAGTGAATACAGCTTGATGTTAGCTGCTCCTGTAAAATCGATGGCTGGTAATTGGAATGTGCCTGATATTTCTCACTAGTTTAGGAGGGCAGGACTTCATTTAGGTATGTTTAAGAACTAGCCTTAAATAAGGAGATATAAACCTGTGAGAGTGATTGTCGGGGGACATGCTGTGCCTGGGCTGGAAGTTATCAGGATATACACTCTTACTGCTACTGCCCCCTCAAAAATAAATGGGGAGAAACATTGTAGTCTTCTTTTCTTGAATGACCTTTAATGGTCCCTCAATGGCATTACTAGGTTTCAAAACATCAGAACAAATTGTTGAAGTTAATCTTTGCTCATTTACTATTCAAAATGTAACTGAAGTTTTATTTCTGTTATATTAAAATGATATGTGTTTTAAAGAAGATCTTCTGTTGAAACAGTTAAGTACTTTGACCATCATCCTTGTAATGATTGTAATGAGGAGATCCAGGTGGATCGCATAGAATATGAGTTCCCTGATTGGGGCTGTAACCTGATACAATCAGGGAGCCCTGGCTGACAGATATAAACAGGTGCATCAGAGATTCTGCTGAATCTGAGTACTGGCTCTGAGGAAGCCAACCAGTGTCAAGTAATATGTGCATGTAAATAAAAGGTGACTTGATGATGGAATATTGGCCTCTGTGGAATTACTTCACAACTAAAAACTGCACCAGGAAAGTTGGTCACCAGTATAAATCAGACTGGGAAGGAACTTGCTGCCATTTTTAGTCATTTTTAGCCAATAGCTCATATCCATTTAACGGTGATGGCTGTAGTCAATTTCAGCTATACTCTGAAATTCCTTCTGAAACATTTCCATCTTTCTACCACTTCCTTGAAATTGCATCTCAGATCAAGCTTTGGATGATCAGCCTTACATTAGTAACTTGACATTATTTTGTTTTTTGATAATGGTCTTCTGGAATTTTGAGTGTTTTACTAGTTAAAGACCCTATTTACTTGTTTGTTTATTTAAATGATCTTTGTCAGCTCATAGTTCTTTCTTGCTAACTGCAGTTCCCTTTCTCATATCTTTCCCACTCTATTATCGACACAACCTTCATCAAGTTGCTACACAAATAATCATTGCAAACTATTGAAAAAGTAACCACTTTTGGTGCTTCAAGTTTTTCTGTGCGTTTGTTAGTGCTTCAAGCAAAATAATTCAAAAGACATCTGGGAAAGTACTTTTCCAGTATTGAAGATTGGAAAGCGGTCAGAATTTCTGACAGAACTCAGAACATAGAATAGTACGGAACAGAACAGGCCTTTTGTCCCACGATGTTGTGCTGAGGATTAATCCTAATGTAAAATAAAGGAACTTAACCTACGCACCCCTCAATTCACCACAATCCATATGCATGTCCAGCAGTCATTTAAATGTCCCTAATGACTCTGCTTCCACCACGACCACTGGCAATGCATTCCATGCATTTACAACTCTGCATAAAGAACCCTCCTCTGACATCCTCTCTATATCTTTCTCAAAAATCTCTTAAAAGTCTCTGGCTATTGACTCTATCCATGTCTCTCATTATCTTGTGTAACTCAATCAGGTCTCCTCTTTTCCTCCTTCTCTCCAGAGAGAAAAGTTTGAGCTTAGTCAACCTCTCTTCATAAGGCAAGCCCTCCAGTCCAGGCAGCATCCTGGTAAACCTTCTTTGCACCCTCTCCAAAGCTTCTGTATCTTTCCTATAGTAGAGCAACCAGAACTGGACACAAGATTCCAAGTGTGGTCTCACCAGGGACTTGTAGAGCTGTGGCAAATCCTCGAGGCTCTTAAATCCGATCCCCCTGTTAATGAAAGCCAAAACATCATATGTTTTCTTAACAACTCTATCCACTTGGGTAGCAACTTTGAGGGATCTATGTACTATAACACCAAGGTCCCTCTGTTCCTCCACACTGCCAAGAATTCTGTAGTTAATCCTATATTCAGCATTCGAGTTCAACCTTCCAAAATGCATCACTTCGCATTTATCCAGGTTGAACTCCATCTGCCATTTCTCAGCCCAGCTTTGCATCCTGTGTATGTTGCGCTGCAGCCTGCAATATCCCTCGATATTATCAACGACACCTCCAAATTTTGTGTCATCTGCAAATTTACTAACCCACCCCTCAACCTCCTTATCCAAGTCATTTATAAAAACTACAAAGAGCAGAGGCTCAAGAACAGAACCCTGTGGGACCCCACTTAATACTGACCTCCAGGCAGAATACTTTACATCTACAACCACTCTCTGCTTTCTGTCAGCCAATCAATTCTAAATCCAGATAGCCAAATCTCCCTGTATCCCATACTTCCTGATTTTAGAATGAGCCTACCATGGGGAACTTTATCAAATGCCTTACTGAAGTCCATATACATCATATCCAGTGTTTGACCTTCGTCGACCTGTCTTGTCACCTCCTCAAAGAACTCAATAAGGTTTGTGAGGCATGACCTTCCCCTCACAAAGCCATGCTGACTGCCTTTAATCACACTATGCTTTGCCAAATAGTCACAAATCCTATCCCTCAGAAGTCTTTCCAAAATTTTGATGACCACAGACATAAGACTGACTGGTCTGTAATTGCCATGGATTTCCCTATTACCCTTCTTGAAAACAGGAACAACATTCGCCTCCTTCCAATCCTCTGGTACGACTCCGGTGGAGAGTGAGGAGGCAAAAATCCTTGCCAGCGGCTTAGCATCCTCCTTTCTCACTTCCCAGAGAAGCCTGGGATAAATCTGGTCTGACTCTGGGGACTTATCAATCTTAATGTTTACCAAAATTTCCAGCATATCAACTTCATCAATGATCTATTCAAGTCTGTATCCTAACTCCTCAAAGTTCTCATTCACAACAAGGTCCCTTTCCTTTATGAAAACCAAAGCAAAAAACTCATTTAGGGCTTCCCCTATCTGCTTAGACTCCATGCAGAAGTTCCCTATGCTATCCCTGATCAGCTCTACTTTCTCCCAGATCATTCTCTTATTCTTCACGTATGAGTAAAATACTTTTGTGTTCACCCTAACTCTTCTTGCCAAGCCTTTTTCGTGCCCCCTCCCTGGCTCTCCTTAGTCAATTTCTGAGATCCTTTCTAGCAAGCCTGTAATCCTCTAAAGCTGTGCTAGATCCTTGCTTCCTCCACCTTACGTAAGCTGCCTTCTTCCTTTTGAAAAGAAGCTCCTCTGTTCTCATCATCCAACACTCCTTAATCTTACCCCTTCTTACCTGTCTCAGAGGAACAAATTTGTGCATCACCCACAACAACTGCTCCTTAAACAGTTTCTACATGTCTGCTGTGTCCTTTCTGTGGAACAATTGCTCCCAGTCTATACTTCGCAACTCCTGTTTGATAGTGTCATAATTTCCTTTTCCCTTGGTAACTGCTCCTTTCCCTCTCCAAGGCTATGGTAAATGCGAGGCAGTTGTGACCATATCACCAATGTGTTCTCCCACCGTAAGATCTGACACATGTCCTGGCTCATTGCCGAGCACCAAATCCAAAATGGCCTCTCCCCTCATCGGTCTGTCTACGCACTAAGTAAGGAAACCCTCCTGAACACACCTGACAAAAACGGCTCCATCCAAACCATCTGCACTAAGGAGGTTCCAGTCGATATTGGGAAAATTGAAATCACCCATAACAACAACCCTGCTACATCTCCATTTTCCAAACATCAACTCTTCAAGACAATACCATTTAAACTGACAATAATAAACTTTATTGCAACTTAAGTTACAAATATTCACAAACTGGCCAAGGCTGACCAATTCAATGGTCAAGGTACATATACGGGGAAATTCTACACACCGAGCCCATGACTTTTAGCCCTTCAGTTAAAATTTCCCATGGAGAACCATAGAATCACAGTCAGTATCATGTTCACTTGTAAATATTTCTTCATATAACTCTCTTTTAAGGTTATAATTCTTATAACAGAGTGATGTGGCCCATGACAAGAGGTATGGCAGAATTAGATGAACTTCAGTGAGGCCCATCTCAACATCAAGATCATCTCACTCCATCTTTTACTCTTTTTACGAGTGGAATGGCAAGATTCTCGAACCATAGAATCATAGAATCTCTGCAGTGTACAGCAGGTCATTCAGCCCATTGAGTCCAGACTGACCCCCTGAAAAGTATACCATCCAGACCCACTCCACTCCTGTAACCCCCATGGCTGATCCATCAAGCCTGCACATCCCTAAGCACTGTGGGTAATTTAGCATGACAAGTCCACCTAAACCGCACATCTTTTGACAGTGGGAGGTAACCGAAGCATCTGACAGAAACCCACGCAGACTCAGGGAAAATGTGTGAACTTCACATGGACAGATGTCTGAGGACATATTTGAACCTGGGTCCCTGGCATTGTGAGGCAGTGATACTAGCCATTATCCCCCCATGCTTCCCAGTTGGGTGCCTAGTTTTTTCTTTAGTCATTCATGGGATGAGGGGATCACAAGCTACACTAGCATTTATTGCCCATTCCTAATCACCCAGAGGGCAGTTAAGAGTCAACCACATTGCTGTGAGTCTAAAGTCACATGTAGGCCAGACCAAGGTTAGATCTCATAGAATACAGAGAGAACTAGCCATTTGGATACAGAACTGGCTCAATGGTAGAAGACAGAGGGTAGTGGTGGAGGGTTTGTTTTCAGACTGGAAGCCTGTAACCAGTGGATATAAAAGTCCAAGATATACAAGAGACCTAAGGGGTAACTTTTTCAAGCAGAGGGTGGTACGTGTATGGAATGAGCTGCTAGAGGAAGTGGTGGAGGGTGGTACAATTGCAACATTTAATAGGCATTTGGATGGGCATATGAATCGGAAGGGTTTGGAGGGATTAGGGCTGGGTGCTGGCAGGTGAGACTAGATTGAGTTGGGACATCTGGTCAGCATGGACAAGTGAGACCAAAGGGTCTGCTTCCATGCTGTACATCTCTATGACTCTATGACCAGGTAAGAATGGCAATTTCCTTCCCTGAAGGACATTTGTGAACTAGATGTTTTTTTTTCAAAAATCAACAATGGATTCACAGTCATCATTAGACTCTTAATTCTAGATTTTATTTAATTCAAATTCCACCATCTGCCTTGGCAGGATTCAGACCTGGGTCCCCGGAACATTACCTGGGTCTCTAAATTCTGACTTGGACAAGGGCACAATATTTAATTAGGAGAAAGTGAGGACTGCAGATGCTGGAGAGGGAAAGGCAAAGCAGGGGTGAAAGGCCTGACCATTCTGCACTGTCCTGAGTATGAGTAAAAACTGCTGAGGAACCTGTGAGTGGCTTCTCCCCTGGCTTAGTGCCTCCTGGCACTACCCAGTCTCTATATGGGCATAGGTCACTTGGATTGATGGGGGCCAAAGTACCTCACCACACTATCACTATGTCTTCGGTGCTGAGGTCTCATGGCTGAGGTAATGGAGAGCAGGTCCTTGCCCATTTCCAGCATCTCCTGAGGTTCTGAACCTGTTTCATGTTGGCAACCACAAATTTGTCTATGGGGATGGGGTGGGGGGGCGGAGAGCGTTGGTTGGGTGCATCACATGGTCGCATGACTGGCTGCAAGGCTGCAGCTTCTGAACAGTGAGGCCACTGTATTTCTAATGCTGACCCTCCTGATTCATTTCCCCTCCTTACAGCTGAAGTCACATAGTGCTGAGAGCACAGGGCCCTGTCCTGCCAGGAGATGAGTAGGTGCCTGGTAATCCTCCGATTGCTAGTGGCCTTGCCCATTCTTACCTTGCCCATCCGAGGAACTGTAGCTCTGCGTTACTGACCAGCCTGCAGTTCCACACTCTATGGGTCTATTGATTACAAGATGTTATCTGAAATTGAGCTGGAGGGAGTGCAGGAAGCAGCCTTGACAAGGTCTTCTCTGATGGCTTGACACTGTCTTGCTCAGAGATCGAATATGTGTCTTCTGGGTGTAGATAGACTGTTTTCTGCAAATGTGCCTGGAGGACTGGGTGCTCCTGTAAGACACACCAATAAAGGTGGTTGCAGCCATTGGTTAGATGTGGTGTGCGTACATGTAGTGAAAATGAGCATTGCAGATTGACAAGTAATGCTTCCTCGGGTCATCAGGCATTGACATCTCTGCATCCCCATTGGAGGTTTTTCCTGTGAAGGAAAGGATTTTGTCTCGGGGGATAGAGCACATGAATATTGGACAATGCCCCCTCCCATCATCTGTCCAGCATCACTTCATCCTGTTAATGAAATGTCTTCCTCTGTAACGACAGAAATGAAGCAACTGAGTAAGACACAAGAGGATAGCATGGCTGATGGTGCTGGTGTATGTGGGAGAAAGGTGCTGAAATGGCGCATCTGCCTTCAGTTTAATGGTAGCGCATCTAACTTCAGTTTAGGATGTAGATTTGTGGAGCAATGATAGCATGTCTGACTTCAGTTAGTGATGAAGACATGATGGGTTAAAGGTGTGGAAGGATAGGGTAACAAGAGTGAGTGAGGGAAGGTGCTGCAGGCAACAGAGGGAATGCCAGAGCATGAGCCTTGGTCTGATACTCAGTGGAAAGGATACAGTGAGCATGACATACCAGAGAACAGAGTATAGCACTTATCCTTCCAGATTGGAGAAAGTCATTGACCTTCTTTCTGCCCTGTAGCCCGGTTCTCCTCACTCTCAAGACGTCACTGACCTGGATGGCGATCTCCAGCCAGGCTGACAGGCTGGTCCCCTCTGACAGTCCTGCAGGAAGAGAGCTTGTCTACACTGCACCACTCCATCAACCAGGAGCTCCAGATTCCTGTCAGCAAATTGCACTGCAAACATCCCTTTTTCTGCCACTTTCTTCACCATCTCCAAAACCAAGTAGGGCAGCTTCCAAACACCAGCATTCCTGCACAAAAAAATTGGACATGAGGCATGTCATCAGGACAAGGACAGCAATTATCGTACCAATTTGGTAAGCTGCAGCAAGAAAGTTCGTTGAACCTTGCAGCGAGATTCTTTCCAAAAAACACAATGTCACGTGCACTCAGCCAGAAAGGTGTAAGATTCACTCTTTACTTTTGTAAATCCATTCCATAAAGGTGTCAAAGTGCAATATCACTTTAACAGCCTTTTTTGGATAGAGTTTTGTTTTCTTATCTTCATATCTTTTTAAATGCTTTATTGCATTTCTTTTGTGTGATGTTTACTTAACCCAATGGAGCCAAGTATTGAAATGTTTTCCTGATTCTGATGCTTTTACGAGTAAATCTTCATATTAAGTGTGGAGGAAATAAAAGCATTTGGGCTCTTTCAGTCCAGTTCTCTCTTAATAGATACTATTCTGACTGGCCAAAATATAAATGCAATAGAAACCAATGATAGTTACTAATATCTTTTAATTGTACAAATTGTACTGAAGGCAAATCAGTATCCGAAAGCAGTTGCCTATACTGAAATCTACATCGTTAAAAATCACACAACACCAGGTTATAGTCCAACAGGTTTAATTGGAAGCACACTAGCTTTTGGAGTGATGCTCCTTCATCAGGTGATTGTCCGAAAGCTAGTGTGCTTCCAATTAAACCTGTTGGACTATTACCTGGTGTTGTGTGATTTTTAACTTTGTACACCCCAGTCCAACACCGGCATCTCCAAATCACAAAATCTACATCAGTCTCATTTCCTGTCTTCCACATGGAAATTTCTTCACCTGGTTGTATATTTTTGCATGCTGTACTTAAGTCAGATATTATGTACCAATTATGTTGTTGTTCAGGACCATTAGACTTCAAAGATTTCAATTCAACTCAGTGCAGTGAAAGGCATAGCTAGCAATGATACAGTTTTCACTGGATGATAAATTGAAACACGTATTCTTTCATTACTTTCTGTGTTCTGCACTCTTTCCATGCTTGCTAAAGGAATGATTAAAGTGTTTGCTTGTTACTGTTGAATCAATGATCATAACTAGCATCCAACTCCACGTTTTCACTAGAAAGTGACAGAAGTGCAAAAAGTAAACATATTTCATGTAAGAACTGTATTTCCAGAAATATTTTTTGAGTCGCTCAAAAGAAACACAGCTAGTCTATGTTAGTGCTGTGTCAAGGATAAAATGATGTTTAGGCTTGCATGCAAGGGCTTGAAATGCAAATTCATGGGCTGTGATGATTCCTCTGTATAGGATTGTAATACGATCAGTTTATTTGAAAAACTTGTCCTTTAGTTGCCTTTTCCTTTGGTCCTATTAGAGACAGTTCCTTGAGATATTCCCCCTCCCCCAGAGAAGCCATCAATCAAAGCCTTTGACGTGGGTTCCTGTTGAGAAGAATAATCAGAGAAGATCCATGGTGCCAGGATACCAGAGGTCAAGTCCAGGTTGCTCAAACTACAAATGACCATTACTTGCCTTCAACATACACTCATTAACTAGAGCTTCCCACCCATACTGTAGATGTACACATCAGTGTATGAACTGGTAGCATGTCTGAGGGCTGAAAAAAATCTTCTGAGACAAATAACAGAAGCATCTGGTTAATTGGAGCAGTGCATTCCAAGCCAATTGTGGACAACATTTTTAAAATTCCAGATATTTCAATTTAGAATGCAATTCACTTTTGTCTTCAATGTTTTTAAAAAAAGACTTGCATCTGAATGCCTTTCATGGTGTCAGGGCACCCCAATTACTTTGTAGAGAAGCACTTTTGAAATGTAGGTCATGTTTCAATGTAGGAAAATAGAATCATAACTTAAGAACTTAAGCAATGTCACTTTCTAAGCTGCTTCTTTTCAGATTGTCATATGGTTATGGTAGAGAGACTCACGACTTGGAATTGTAAGGTATAGATCATGCCCCATTATGCACATTGTGAGTTGCCAAATTGAAAAACATAAAGGAGGAAACAATGAAAGGAATTGAGGCATTGGAAGAAGAAACAAAGATTAGCATTTATGTAGAACATTTCACAACCACCAGACATCTGAAACTGCTTTACAGCCAACTAAATACTTTCGAATCATACTCACTGCACAAGCTTTGTCAAAGAGATAGGCTTTAGGAAACATCTTTTAGGAAGAAATTAAAGTGGAAAAGATTAATGAGAATATTTCAGAGTTGAGAGTCCAGGTAACTGAAGGCACAGCCACAAATAGTGAAGTGATTACAATGATGATGGTGATCCTAGCACCTAAATCAGATATCACAGAGATGTGAAGCTGCTCAATCTGAGATGACTCAGACAAAGACCAAGATCCCCACAAACATACTTCAGGATCTCTTTTGATGATGACTGTACTCTTAGCTGCAGGTTCAGAGCTGGAAATGCACCCTAGCGCACACTTGTTCTGCAATATGTGGGATGACATTCGTCTTACCATCAGAATTACAGAATCGGAAGTAATGCACCAACCTGCTCCAGGAATGCTCTATCTCAAGTCACTAGATTCAAACCACAACCAGAACCTGTTGGCAATAGACCAGTCCACTTACCTCAGCTACACACTCTCTTCAGTTATCTAAGTTGAAGGTAAGACATATGCAAGAATTGCTAAAGCAAGTGTAGCCTTTGGCAGATTTCAAACACCAGCTGGTGGACAAAGGGGAATAAGCTACTATCAATTTGAAACTCTACGCAAGTGAGAATTAGGTGGAGTACCAGGGCTATGCCAGGGAGTTCAGTCAGTTTCACTGGACTGCCTTTGTAAGCTTCTGAATTTCACATGGTCTGAGAAAATACTAGACACTGAGGACGGAACTCTCTCAGTTTCAGTTAAAGTGTTTTGTCGAGTGAGAGTCATAGTATCTGGTCTGACATGGCTTGGAACAACTTCTCATGTGCAACCTTCTGGTTTTCATTTTGTTGCCTCTACAGCTGGGATCTTGGGCATTATTCTAAAGGAATTGAGAGGAGAAAGTGCTTACTATGGTGAGACCAATGCCAATGCACCATATTTAAAGCCCAGTTGTAAAGCCAAGCACACCCATGTGCTGCAACTCAGGAATGAGCTGCCACACTCAACACCCTCTCTAAGTAGTGCAGCTGCTGGAATGTTCCGCGCACACAAATTGACATGCCACTCTGTTGTCTTCTGCTTCCAGAAGCTACTTCCAAGCATGGACTTTGGAGATCCCGTCAGGTGAAAGAAACATCAAAGGACATTACTCATATTTAGCAAGATTTCACTGCCAAGTACCCATTCTGATTTACATGTCAGGACTTTGCACCATCTAGTTTATAAGAGATGCAATGAGGATGATTCTCAACGATGATCTAGACTTGGATAATGGAGAGTCCATTTGGGTGGAGGTAAAACACAGCAAATGAGAAATGACCTGGTTGGAGTAGTGTATAGACCCCCAAACAGTAACCACTCCATGGGAAAGGTCAGAGATCAACAAATCATAGGAGCATATACAACTAATAAAGCAATAACCATGGATGACATTAATCTTCATGTTGATTGCGTTAGTCAAATTGGAAAGAGTAACTACAACAACAAATACATGGAGACCATTAGGGATAATTTCCTAGAACAATATGTCATGTAGTCAACCAGGGAAAAGGCTATATTTGGTCTATTAATGGATAAAAAGGTGGGTTTAATAAATGACCTCAGAGTAAAAGATCTTATAGGAAGTAGTAATCATAACATGATTGAATTTAATATTCAGTTTGAGAGTGAGAAACATGGGTCAGAAACAACAACATTTAACTTAAGTAAAGAAAATTACAACAAAATGAGGATTGAACGAAAGTTAGCTAAAGTAAATTGAGTGGATAGATTAGCAGGAATGATAGTAAGTAAGCAGAGACAGACATTGAAGGAGATAAGCTATGACCCTGAGTAAAAATGCATCTCAGTAAGAAGGAAAGATTCTATAACTAAAAAAGAAATTAAGGGAAGTATTAAGTTGAAAGAAAAAGCTTATAAGAAAATCAATGATAGCCCTGAAGACTGGGATAAACTCAGAATCCAGCAAAGGAGCACTATAAAGATAATAAAGATTAAGAAAATAAACAATGAGGGCAAATAAGCACAGAATATAAAAACTGACAATAAAAGCTTATTTAAATATATAAAAAGAAAAACAGGTTAAAGTGAACATTGGATCCTTAGAAAATGAATTTAGGGTTACAGATTTAGGGAGTAAGAAAATGGAAAAGGGGTTAAACAGATATTTTGTATCAATCTTTGCAGTGGAAGAAAATTCAAATGTTCCATTAGTACTAAAAGTGCGGGGAAAATTAAGTAGCATTACCATCACAAAAGAAGTAGCTTTAAACAAACTAACGGGGCTAAAGGCAGCTAAGACACTGGCTCAGACGGCTTGGATCCTAGAATCTTAAAAGAGGTAGCTACAGAGATAGTGGATGCCTTGTTCATAATTTTCCAGAAAATGCTGGATTCTGGAGGAGTACCAGAGGATTAGAAAACTGCTAATATGATACTCTTATTCAAAAAGGGAGAAAGGCAAAAGCAGGCAACAATAGGCTAACTAACCTAACATCTAATGTTTAAAAAGTATTGGAATCAGTTAAAGAAGTAATAACAGAATATTTGGAAAATCATAATCTAATCAAGCAGTCAGCGTGCCTTCATGAATGGGAAATCATGTTTGCTTAATTTATTAGCATTTTTTGAGGAAATCTTAACTGGAGTGGATAGAGGGGAACCTGTAGATGTGTTGTACTCAGACTTTCAAAGATGTTCAACAAGGTACCTCAAAAGGCTAAGTCATAAGAGCCTACAGTGTTGGAGGTTATATTGGGATAGATAGAGAATTGGTTCATGGGCAGAAAACAGTGAATATGGATAAGAATGTTCATTTCAGTTTGGTGACCTATGACCAGTGGGGTTCCATAGCTATCTGTGCTGGGACAATAACTGTTTACAATACATATAAATGACATTGGAAGTGAATTTAATGTAACCAAATTTGCATATGACACAAAAATAGCTAGAAAGGTGAGTTGTAACAGAGATAAAATTAGTTTACAGAATGATATTGATAGGTTAAATAAAAAGTTGGCAATAAGAGCATATTGTGGAAAAATATGTGAAGTTATTCATGTTGGAAGCAGAACAAAAGAACAGTGTATTATTTAAATGGAGAAAAACTGCAAAAAGTTACAACACAAAGGGACTGAGTCATAGATTTATCAAGTCATAGAGCACGGAACAGGCCCTTTGGCCCGAATTGTCTGCGCCAACTGGACATCCCAGTCTGTCCTACCATTTGCCAACATTTGACCTATATCCCTCAAAACCCTTCCTAGTCACATACCCATCCAC
Organism: Hemiscyllium ocellatum; assembly: GCF_020745735.1. NCBI lineage: Eukaryota > Metazoa > Chordata > Chondrichthyes > Orectolobiformes > Hemiscylliidae > Hemiscyllium > Hemiscyllium ocellatum. The sequence goes on from NC_083415.1 coordinate 49,147,997, forward strand.
ATACCTTTTAAATATTGTAATTGTTCCAGCCTCCACCACTTCCCGTGGCAGCCCATTCCATATAAATATCACCCTCTGAGTGAAAAAGTTATGCCTCAGGTCCTTTTTAAATATTTCCCTTTTTATCTTAAACCTATGGCCTCTAGTTTTGGACTCCACCACCCTAGGAAAAGAAACATTGGCTATTTACCCTATCCATGCCACTCATGATTTTATCAGGTCACCTGTCAGCCTCCATCACTCCAGGGGATAAAAGCCTCAGCCTCTTAGTCTCTCCCTATAGCACAAACCCTCCAGTCACAGCAATATCCTTGTAAATCCTTTTTATATCCTCTCAAGTTTAACAATATCCTTCCCATAGAAGGGTGACCAGAATTGTTAGCAGTATCTAAAAGTGACTTCACCAGCTGTAACATGACATTCCAACTCCTGTATTGAGTGTTCTGATCAATGAAGGCAAGCGTGCTAAATGCCTTCTTCACCATCCTTTCTACCTGTGACTCCACTTTCAAGGAACTATCCACCTGCACCCGAGGTCTCTTCCAGGGGTGACCAGACTCCTCAATGCCATACAATTAACTGCCTTAGTTTGCCTTACCAAAATGCAACACTTTATGTTTATCTAGATTAAACTCCATCTGCCACTCCTTGGCCTATTGACCCATCTGATCAAGGTCCCGTTGTATTCTGAAATAATCTTCTTTGGATGCTGCCTGAACTGCTGTACTCTTCCAGCACCACTGATCCAGAATCTGGTTTCCAGCATCTGCAGTCATTGTTTTTACCTAATCTTCTTCACTGTCCACTGTACCATCTATTCTGGTGTCATCTGCAAACTTACTAACTATACCTTCCACTTACACATCCAAATCATTTATATAAATGATGGAAAGCAGTGGCCCCGATACTAATGGTCACAGGCCTCTAGTCTGAAGATCAACCCTCGGGCACCACACTCTGTCTCCTACCTTCAAGCCAATTTTGTATCCAATTAACTAGCTCCCCCTGGATCCCATGTGATCTAACCGTACTAACCAGTTTGGGGTATTTGTACATGAAACACAGAAAGCTAGCAAGTGCTACAGGTAATCAGGAAGGCTAATGGAATATTGGCCCTTATTTCAAGAACAAGAGGTGATCTCTTTGAAACATATCGGATTCTTAAGGGGCTTGAAATGGTAAATGCCGAGAGGATGTTTCTCCTCAAGGCACAGTCTTGGACCAGGAAGCATAGTCTCAGAATAAAAGGGTGCTTAATGAAGACTGAGGTGAGGAGGAATTTCTTACCTCAGAAAGTTGTGAATCACTTGGACTGATCACCAGAGAAAGCTACGGGGCAGCTGCCTTGTGTATACCGAGGAACCTCGATTATCCAGCATTCAATTATCTGAATATCAGATTGTCCGGCAAGATTGCAAGGTCCCGATGCTTGGCTAAACTATATTATCTGGCATTTGATTATCTGGAATTCGATTAACCAAACAAAATACTGTCTGCCCATCTCCTTCGGATAATCGAGGTTCCTCTGTATGTAAGGCTGTGATAGATAGATTCTTGATTAACAGGGAATCATGAGTTATGGGGAAACTGCAGGGAAGTGAACATGAGGACTGTCAAATCAACCATGATCATATTGAATGGAGATGCAGGCTCAAGGGACTGAACAGCCTATTCCTGTTCCTATTTCACTTGGTCTTATTGTCTTATAAATTTTAAGAAAACAACAGGAGAATTGGAAGTAGCATTTTGGTACTTTAATGATTTACAAATGCATGGAAAGATGATAGCATCTGCTCAGTGACAAGATCCTGAAGCTGCCATTTAAGGACTGAGGAAAAATTGACATAATTTTCCTTAATGATGAGAATTTTTTTTTCATTTCTCAACTGATCCGACCTGATTCTTTTTTTATCTTTTCATCAGATGTGGTCAGCCATTTGCTGCTCTTCCTAATCGCATTTGAGAATATGGTACTGAGATGCATAGTTTGGATACCTTTTTAAAAAATTATGAAAAGAATTAGCAATTACAAGGCCAAGTAGATCAGGTAGCATCTGCAAATGCAAAAGGTGTTTTTAATCATAACCAGTTGATGTGTTGGAGTTGTAATTTTATTACAGTGGTAGAAATTCTGCTGGCATATACAAGTAGTAAAACTGTTTCCAGTCTATCGTATTTCATCTGCGAGGTAATGTTGCAAAGTGTGCTTATGTTACATTTCATTTTAGATGAATGAATGAGTAACTTCTCGCTGAGTCAGAGATAAATGCAAATTGTGGAAACTCATGACTCTTCTCTCAACTCAGCAGCAATATATAAACTGGCTAGAGCTTCAAATTTCCACTTGCTTGACTAAGAAAAACAAAAAAGCTTTCTCTATCAGAACTCAAAAAGCTCATGTAATTCTCAAATATCCAAGTCAAAATACAGCCTGTCATCATTTTCTTTTCTTCTACAACAATCAGAGAATTGCCTATGCTTCCTTTCTTTTCACAAATATACCCAATGAAGTTCAATTTGTCTCATCTTCTGTTGAGTTGCTGAGTTTAGATTTTGTTTTCATTTTTATTTAATTGATTTCAGGATTATTGTAATTCTGCTGATGGCAGACATGCTGACTCTGAGGAGTATGTCAGTCACACAGTAATATCTAGTTATTTGTGGGACTACTTAGTTGCTAACAAAAGATCTATTTAAAAATCTGTAAAAGGCTTTCCTGTTTCTTTTATGTGGTAATTAGTGCACCTTGTGAAACAGAGTTAGGACCAATCAAACACACATCATTTCAGCACATTTACTTAATTTGTTTATCAACAGCAGTTCAAACAATGTTTGATGTGCAGGAAATTATGTCTGTCATATTTTCCTTAGTCCTATTGTAGCCCTATGTGAGAGAAATGTAGCTGAAAGACGTTGGGACCCTCCCTGTCTGTGTCGTATTTATTGCTCAGTGTTGTTCTCAAATCCAGACTTTATTGTTTGGAAATGGCTTTGTTGTGAAATAATGTGCATGGAAGTGATATTAAGACAAGAGAGTGTGCATTATATGTGAAATATGGTAAGTTGGATTTATGGCATGACGGCTCAGGGATAAGGCTGTATCAAATTCAAGATTTCAGATGAATTAATTCCAATTTATCCTGAAGAAAAAATAATAACTTTTGTCCTAATTTAGGTGACATGGAATGTCCGTTTAATAATGGCACTGAGGCAGATTTGTTCTAAAATGCTTTTGCCTTTTTCTGTTGAATTCAACATTAATAACAATATCCCAAAGATCACATACCTCCACAGTGTCAACGAAAGTTTGATGAAATTCCTTGACTGAGTCTCAGTTGTTTTGTTCTTTAGCAACTGTGTACCCAATGTATTATTTAGCAGACTAATAGTCTATTCATCTGAGGCATCAATTTGCATGGGAATGGGTGGAGGTTAAGTCTATCTATCTGAGGCGTCTATTTTCCTGCTCATTTGATGGAAGGGGGAGGTGAATCCACACATTTGCAACCTCTATTTCCCAGGCAATGCAGAGGAAGAGATGCAGTGATACTATCTGCTTAAGACCTTTGTTTCTTTGTGACTGGGAGGAAGGGAGCAGGCACTCTCTGAGGTCACAATGTTGCTCTCAGGTCTGACGCTCAACGGGCGCTATTCCATTAGTACATCTGAGGAGAATAGACGTGGGTAGATGAAAACAGCAAACGTGGGAGATCACAGCGAGTCAGACAGCATCCATAGAGAGAGAGCATGCTAAAGTTTCAAGTCTAGATGACTGGTTCCAGCATCTGCAGTAATTTGCTCCTCAAGGTGGGTGGATGTTGGCTGATGTTAAAAGAGATACTATACACCTTAAATGAAAGTTCCTTTAGTTGTGTACAGAGATGCATTGTATAGGTGTTCAGTATCCTTTACTCAGATAAACAATTTCAGGTTTGAATTTTAACAATGGATTATTGTCCAAGCAAGACATGGGTATCTTAGAGATTCTGATGTGGAGATCAATGTTTATGACCATTGGCCACGCAATTCTGTCCATTAATTTTGATACCTGAATTTACCATTTTTGCACTTACTACTTGGAAGTATGGACTCCGGATGACAAATCCGTAGGTCCTTTCTATCAACAGACTGAAAGTCTACCTAGAGCTCTTAGAGGGCAATTGAATTTTACCTTGAGTCTCATACAATAACTATAAAGGAAGTGTGGCAACCATATCTAAATCTCCCATTGTTGCAACCTGATTGTTTGGAACAAAATGACAAAACCTACATGGGGGCACAAGGAGGCCATTCAGCTCATTTTATCTCACTGGCTGTCTGTGCATTTGATTTAGTATTATATTTCTGCTTTTTTCCCATAACCCTGCATGTTGTTTCTATATAAATGTTGTTTCTATCTAATACCCCCCCCTGTATGCTTCCATTCAATCCAATCAAAACCACTCCACCAGATTTTGAGGCAAATCATTCCAAATCTAAACCACTTGATTTGTGAAAAAGATTTTCCTCACCTCACATTTGTTTATTTTGCAAAATGCTTCAAAGCTGTGGCCCTTTAGTTTTCAAAGCTTTTACACGCCAGAACAGTTTCGCCCTAGCAAGACTATCCAAACTCCTCGTATGTAAATACTTCTGACAACTCTGTCTGCCTAGCCCTCTCCTCTTTAATGAAAACAGTACCAACTTCTCTGATCTATCTTCATAACTGACATGGCTCATCCATGGTACTATCCTTGTAAAGTTCTTCTGCTGTCAAACAGAGTCATAGTGATGTACAGCATGGAAACAGACCCTTCGGTCCAACTTGTCCATGCCGGCCAGATATCCCAACCCAATCTAATCCCACTGCCAGCACCCGGCCCATATCCCTTCAAACCCTTCCTATTCATATACCCATCCAAGTGCCTTTTAAATGTTGCAATTGTACCAGCCTCCACCACTTCCTCTGGCAGCTCATTCCATACACATACCACCCTCTTTGTGAACAAGTTGCCACTTAGGTCTCTTTTATATCTTTCTCCACGTACCCTAAACCTATACCCTCCTGTTCAGGACTACTGCCACCCCAGGGAAAAGACTTTGTCTATTTATGCTATCCAAGCCCCTCAAAATTTTTTAAACCTTTATAAGGTCACCCCTCAGCCTCCAATGCTCCAGGGAAAACAGCCACTGCCTGTTCATCATCTCCCAATAGCTCAAATCCTCCAACCCTGGCAACATCCTTGTACATAGTTTGTGCGAAGATTTGTAGCTCGGGTGCTCATTATTATGGTTCTGTTCGCCGAGCTGGGAATTTGTGTTGCAGAACATTTCGTCCTCTGTCAAGGTGACATCCTCAGTGCTTGGGAGCCTCCTGTGAAGCGCTTCTGTGATCTTTCCTTCAGCATTTGTAGTGGTTGGAAACTGCCGCTTCTGGTTGTCAGTTCCAGCTGTCCGTTGCAGTGGTCGGTATATTGGGTCCAGGATGGTGTGCTTATTGATTGAATCTGTGGGTGAATGCCATGCCTCTAGGAATTCCCTGGCTGTTCTCTGTTTGGCTTGTCCTATAATAGTAGTATTGTCCCAGTAAAACTCATGTTGCTTGTCATCTGCGTGTGTGGCTACTAAGGATAGCTGGTCGTGTCGTTTCGTGGCTAGTTGGTGTTCATGGATGCGGATCATTAGCTGTCTTCCTGTTTGTCCTATGTAGTGTTTTCTGCAGTCCTTGCATGGGATTTTGTATACTTCGCTGGTTTTGCTCATGCGGGGTATCGGGTCCTTTGTCCTGGTGAGTTGTTGTCTGAGAGTGGCTGTTGGTTTGTGTGCTGTTATGAGTCCTAGTGGTCGTAGTAGTCTGGCTGTCAGTTCATAAATGTTCTTGATGTATGGTAAAGTGGCTAGTCCTTTGGGTTGTGGCATGTCCTCATTCTGTAGATGACAAGCAACATAAGTTTGACTGGGGCAACACTACTATTAAAGGACAAGCCAAATATAGAATAGCCAGGGAATTCCTAGAGGCATGACACTCATCCACTGATTCAATCAACAAGCACATCGACCTGGACCCAATATACCGGCCACTGCAGTGGACAGCCGGAACTGACAAATGGAAGCAGCAGATTCAAACCACTACAAATGCTGGAGGAAAGATCACAGAAGCGCTTCACAGGGGGCTCCCAAGCACTGAGAATGTTACCTAGACAGGGGATGAAATGTCTGCAACACAAATTCCCAGCTCGGCGAACCGAACCACAACAACATCCTTCGACATCTTTTCTGAACCCTTTCAAGTTTCACAACATCCTTCCGATAGGAAGGAGACCAGAATTGCATGCAATACTCCAAATGTGGTCTAACCAATGTCCTGTACAGCTGTAACATGACCTCCCAACTCCCGTACTCAATACTCTGACCAATAAAAGAAAACATACCAAATGCCTTCTTCACTATCCTATCTATCTGTGACTCCACTTTCAAGGAGCTATGAACCTGCACTCCAAGGTCTCTTTGTTCAGCAACACTCCCTAGGACCTTACTATTAAGTGTATAAGTCCTGCTAAGATTTGCTTTCCCAAAATGCAGCACCTTGCATTTATCTGAATTAAACTCCATCTGCCACTTCTCAGTCCATTGGTCCATCTGGTCTAGATCCTGTTGTAATCTGAGGTAACTCTCTTCGCTGTCCACTACCCCTCCAATTTTGGTGCCTTCTGCAAACTTACTAACTGTACCTCTTATGTTCGCATCCAAATCATTTATGTAAATGACAAAAAGTAGAGGACCCAGCATCAGTCCTTGTGGTACTCCACTGGTCACAGGCCTCCAGTCTGAAAAACAACCCTCCACCATTACCCTCTGCCTTCTACCTTTGAATCAGTTCTGTATCCAAATGGCTAGTTCTCCCTGTATTCCGTGAGATCTGACCTTGCTAACCAGTCTCCCATGGGGAACCTTGTCAAACGCCTGACTGAAGTCCATATAGATAATATCTACCACTCTGCCCTCATCAATCCTCTTTGTTATTTCTTCAAAAAACTCAAGCAAGTTTGTGAGACATGATTTCCCCTGCACAAAGCCACATTGACTATCCCTAATAACCAAATACATGTACATCCTGTCCCGCAGGATTCCCTCCAACAACTTGCCCACCACCGACATCAGATTCACTGGTCTATAGTTCCTTGGCTTGTCCTTACCGCCCTTCTTAAACGGTGGCACCATGTCAGCCAACCTCCAGTCTTTTGGCACCTCACCTGTGACTATCGATGATACAAATATCTCAGCAAGAGGCCCAGCAATCACTTGTTGATGTTTGAGGGGCCCTATTCTCACCCTCGTTACCCTTTTGTCCTTAATATATTTGTAAAAACCCTTTGTATTCTCCTTAACTCTATTTGCTATAGCTGTCTCATGTCACCTTTTTGCCTTCCTGATTTCCCTCTTAAGTACACTCCTACTTCCTTTATACTCTTCTAAGGATTAACTTGATCTATCCTGTCTATACCTGACATATGCTTCCTTCTTTTTCTTTACCAAACCCTCAATTTCTTTAGTCATCCAGCATTCCCTATATCTACTAGCCTTCCCTTTCACCCCGACAGGAATATACTTTTTCTGGATTCTTGTTATCTCATTTCTGAAGGCTTCCCATTTTCCAGCCGTCCCTTTACCTGCAAACATCTGCCAATCAGCTTTCGAAAGTTCTTGCCTAATACCATCAAAATTGGCCTTTCTCCAATTAGAACTTCAACCTTTAGATCTGGCCTATCCTTTTCCATCACTATTTTAAATCTAATAGAATTATGGTCGCTGGCCCCAAAGTGCTCCCCCACTGACACCTCAGTCACCTGCCTTGCCTTATTTCCTCAGAGTAGGTCAAGTTTTGCACCTTCTCTAGTAGGTTCATCCCCAACTGAATCAGAAAACTTTCTCGTGCACACTTAACAAATTCCTCTCCATCCTTAACACTATGGAAATCTCAGTCTATGTTTGGAAAGTTAAAATCCTCTACCAAACCACCCTAATATTCTTACAGATAGCTGAGATCTCCTTACCAGTTTGTTTCTCAATTTCCCTCCGACTATTAGGAGTGCATTCATATTCTTCCAAAAGTGTGGTTACAACCACAAGGCTGCAGCTGAGGTCTAACCAATGTTCGATATACTTTCAGCATAACCCTTCTGCTCTTGTACTCAAAGCCTTCATTAATGAATTTGGACTAATCTATGCCTCATCGACAGCTCTCAATATCTGCACTGCCACGTTAATGACTTATGCACATATACACCTAGGTCTCTCTACTCCTGTACACCCTTTAAAAGAGTGGTCTTTCTTTTATGTTGTTTCTTTATGTTCTTTGAACATTATTTCACACTCGTCCACATTGAATTTCATCTGCCATTGTCTACACATTGGTGGATAAAGTTCTTGGCTGTCCTTCTCAGTTTACAATTCTTCCAAGTTCTGTCTCATCCACAAACTTTGTAAGTATACCCAGCACACCAAGATTTATAAATGCCAAGAAGCACAAGTTTCCCAAAATCAGTCCCTGGGGAACTCCACTACAAACTTTCTTCCAGACTGGAAAATGCCCATTGGTCATTTACTCACCATTTCCTATCATTCAACGAATTTTGTATCCATTTTACTACTGACCTCTTTATTCTTTATGTGCTATATGCACTTACCTCTCTAGCATTCTTGTGGGGCATTGTATCACAGACCTTTTGGAAGTCCACGTGCATCACATTAACAGCTTTCCCCTCATCAGTGCTCTCCCTTTTTTTCAAATAATCCAACAAATTATTTTGACATGAGTTTTCCATAACCAATCCATACTAATCCACGTGACTATCGATTCTATCCCAAATATTTATTCCTAGAAGCTTCAGCATCAAAGTTAAGCCAGCTGGTCTGTACTTACTGGGCTGATCTTTTTTTTGGAGAAAGTGAGGGGTGCAGATGCTGGAGACCAGAGTCGAAAAATGTGGTGCTGGAAAAACACACCAGGCTAGGCAGCATCCGAGGAGCAGGAGAATCGATGTTTCGGGCATAAGCCATTCTTCAGGAATCTTTCCTGAAGAAGGGCTTATGCCCAAAACGTCAATTCTTCTGCTCCTCGGATGCTGATCTTGTTTTTGAATAAGTGCATATTGTGTTCTTCAGTACTTCCAGCTCTATTCCAAAATCTAGGGAAGATCAAAAGATTTATTGCAAGTGCATCTGCAGTTGCAATTCTCACTTCTTTCAATATCCTAGATTGCATTTCATCTGTTTCAGGTGCCTGTTCAACTTAAACTCATCCAACACTTACTCCTTTTCAATTTTAATGAGTGCCCTCCTTTGCCACCACGGCCTGAACAACATCTTTCTCACATGTACAATCAGGTGTGAAGTGCTCATTTAACTCATTCACCTCTTGCCTCTGTTTGTAAATCCTTTTCTTGGTCCTTGTGTAGCCCTACTCCTCCCTTTACCTCTCCTTTACTATTGATGTGCTTATAACACACCTTGGGAGTTCCTTTCCTATTTGTTGTTTTATTTGGAGTTGCTGAAACCAAATGATTGGATTGTATGCACGTCTATTTCAGGAGCCAAAGAGGATGTTCCAACATGTAACTGCCAATCTGGGTGTGCGAATCACTTTCTTTGTAGAGTTGACGCGTTTCTGGAGGTCTAAATACGAATGAAAGATGTTTCCACATCTTTGAAATGAGCTTTTCATTTCAACGGCACAATTGCCAGGTTTGTGAGTCATACAACACGTCCTGGCTACTTTAGATTTGGTATTACGTGACGAGGAAGGATTGATGAATAGTCTTGTAGTTAAGGATCCTCTTGGAAGGAATGACCACAACGTGCTAGAGTTTCAAAACTCCAATTGAAGGAGTGAAGACAGAGTTACATCAGAGAACTTTAGTGTTAGGCAAAAATAATTACACAGGCCTGAGGAAAGAGTTGGCCCAAGTGGACTGAACAAAAAATATTAAAGGGTAAGACAGTTCAGGAACAGTGGAAAATGTTTAGGGAGACACTGAATACCTCTTAATTAAAGCACATTCCTGTGACGAAGAGGAATTGTAAAAAAAAAGTGGAAAACCTTCCAAGGCTTAATAAGAGATCAAGGATAACATGAAAGCAAAAACTAGGGAATATCCTACTGCAAAAGTTAGTGACACTCTGGACAATTGGGAGAACTTTAAACGACAGCAAAGAGTTACTAAAAAGGATATCAAAGGGGTAAGGTGAACTATGAAAGGAAACCGGTAGAAAACATAAACACTATATCAAAAGCTTCTATAAATTTAAAAAATTGGAAGAAAGCAGTGCAAATAAATGTTGGCCTATTACAGGGTGAAAATGGCGAGGTAATGATGGGAAACTCAGAAATGGCAGAGGTACTAAACTAACATCTTTTCTCTGCTTTCACTGTGGAAAATAATTATTTTTTTCCCAAAAACTACAATTATTACAAAGGAATGTGTTGAAATTATAATAACATGGGAGAGGGTATTTAGTAAAGGCAGTTAAGTCTCTGGGATGGCCAGCACTCCAGGATATTAAAGGAGGTGGCAGCAGAGATATAGATGCATTAGTTCTGATTTTTCAAAATTCCCTAGAGTTTGAAAATGTACCGCTGAAGTGGAAACATGCTAATGTGACATCCTTATTATAAAAAAAGGAGATAGGCAAAAACTGGGAAACTCTAGACCACATAGTTTGAACTCTGCAGTGGGGAAGTTGCTGGAGTCAATCATAAAGGAGGAGATAACTGTACAGTTGGAAAAACAAAGCTCAATTCACCGGTGTCAGCATGGTTTCATGAAGGGCAAAGTAAGCTTGACGAACTTGCTAGAGTTCTCTGAGGATGTAACCAGCAAGGTGGAGCATGGGGATCCAGCAGATGTAGTATATCGAGACTTGCAGAAGACATTTGATAAGATGCCGCATAAAAGACTGGTCTAGAAGGTTAGATCCTGGGGGGAGGGGTTAAGGGTAGAGTATTGTCTTGGAAAGAGGATTGGTCGACTGACAAAAAGCAGAGAGTTGGAATACAGAGATCCTTCTCTGGATGGTGAACTGTATCTAGTGGGGTGTTGCAGGGTTCAGTTCTTGGACCTCAACTAGATACAATGTATATAAATGATCTGTAAGCAGGCACAGTGTGTAACATAGCAAAGTTCGCAGATGATACTAAAATAGATGGAAAAGCAGGTAGTGACGAGGAGATAAAGAGTTTTCCAGTAGATATTAATCAGCTAGAAGAATCTGGCAGATGGAGATAAATATGATTAAGTGTGGGGTTGTCCATTTTAGCCAGAAATACAAAAGGGCAAATTATTATTTAAATGGGAATCAGATTCAAAGAACGTCAGTACAGAGGGATCTGGCATCTTTGTGCATAAATCACAGAACGTGGGTGCAGCATATAATAAGAAAGGGAAATGAGATCCTTGCATTTATTGCCAAAGAACTGGATTATAAAAGCAAAGAATAACGTTACAAATCTTTACGGTGTTGGTGAAACCACATCTGGAATATTGTGTCCAGTTCTGGTCTCCTTGCTTTAGGAAGGATGTGATGGCACTGGACACAGTTCAGAAGAGGTACACCAGGATGATTCCAGGAATGAAAGGGCTATCGAAGGAAGAACAGTTGAATAGCTTGAGCATATACTTGCTGGAGTTCAGAAGACTGTGGGAGTATCTGATTGAGGTATATGAAATGCTAAAAGGTATTGATAAGGTGGATGTGGAATAGATATTCCCCCTTGTGGCACAGCCTCAAACAAGAGGCCATAGATATTGCGTGAGAGGAGGTAGGTTCAAAACTGAGATGAGGAGAAACAACTTCTCTCAGAGTGTTGTGAATCTGTGGAACTCACTACCCCAGAGTGCAATGGAGGCAGAATCAATCAACAGACTCAAGAAAGATATAGATATGTTTCTGATGAAAAGCTGGATTAAGGGCTATGGGGAGTAGGCAGGAAAGTGGAGTTGAGACCAGGATAAGATCAGGCATGATCATGTTAAATGATGGAGCAGGCTCAAAATTGTCTTTTCTTGCTGTTAATTCCTATGTTCCTGAATGAGAGGAGTGCAAATGATGCTAATCATGGGCCCCGTGCTTTCAGAGAGGGCCAGGTTCAACAAACACCGCCCCTCTGTTAAGTGGCTACCTCATTCCCTAGGGATAGTGAATAAATGCACTGTATTCTTAGAGCTTCCCAAGCTCCTGATGAAGGGCTCTGGCCCGAAACGTTGAATTTCTTGTTCCTTGGATGCTGCCTAACCTGCTGTACTTTAACCAGCAACACATTTTCAGCTCTGATCTCCAGCATCTGCAGACCTCACTTTTTACTCCAAGCTCAGTACATACCTTTTATTTTACTGGCAACACCACCATTCTGCCCAAGCAACAGACAGCCATATTTACCTGAATGCTGGAATTTGGCTCCTGTCTTTGATTATTAGAGAGCTCCTGAATGCAGCACCCTCATTAATCACTTCCAGGGAGACCCATCCAAGTCCCCAGGCATGCACACAGATCCTGCATGAACCAGCTAACCAGCAGGAGTATTTGCAGACATCTTTAACCTCTCCTTACTCCGATCTGAGGTTCTCACCTGCTTCAAGAAGATCACTTCCAACCCTCTGCCAAAGAAAAATCAGGCAGTGAGCCTAAATTACTGCTGCCCAGTGGCTCTGGTATTCATCATTATGAAGTGCTTCGAGAGTTTGGTAATGGCACACATCACTCCATTCTCCCATTTTGCCTTGATCCATTATCATTCACCTACAATCATAACAGGTTCACAGCAGACACTATCTCCCTGGCCCTACACCCATCCTTTGAACATCTGGATAACATGCAGACCTGCATCAGACTCCTATTTATTGACTTTAGCTCTGCCTTCAACATCATTATTCCAACCATGTTCACCTCCAAACTTTGCTCCCCCCTCTGTAACTGGACCCTTGACTTGCTGACCTGCAGACTGCAATCAGTAAGGATAGGTGACAACACCTCCTCCACAATAATCTTCAAACCAGTGCCACGCAGGAGTGTACTCAGCCCCTTACTCAGCTCCTTATATGCTAATGACTATATGGCCAAATTCTGCTCTAACTCCATTTATAAGTTTGCTGATGACACCTTCACACAATCTCTCCCTCAATGTCAACAAAATGAAGGAGCTGATCATCGACTTCAGGAAGCAGCTTGGAGGACCCATGCCCATGTCTATGGTGCTGAGGCGGAGATGATCAAAAGCTTCAAGTTCCTAGGTATAAATATCACCGGCAATCTGTCCGGGACCATCCATATCAATGTTACTGTCAAGAAAGTACACCAATGCCTCTACCTCCTCAGAAGGTAAGGAAATTTGCATGCCCACAATGAGTCTTACCAATTTTTATAGATGCACCTTAGAAAGCATCCTACTTGGATGCATTACAGCTTGCTACAGCAACTACTCTGCCCAAGACCAGAAGAAATTACAAAGAATTGTGAATGTAGTCCAGTCCATTACGCAAACCAGCCATCTTTCCAATGACTCCATCTATACTTCCTGCTGCCCTGAAAAAGCAGCCAACATATCCAAAAATCCTTCCCACCCCAGTTATATTTTCTTCTACTTTCTTCTATGGGGCAGAAGATACAAAAGTTTGAAAACACGTACCAACAGTTTCAAAACAGCTTCTTCCCCATTGTTATCAGACTTTTGAAACTCTCATACATTAGAGTTCATCTTTCTCTGTACCTTCTCTATTGCTGTAAAACTATATTCTGCATTCTGCTGTGTTTCGCTGATGTGATTAAGCAAGGTATGATTTGTCTAGATAGCATGCAAAATAATACTTTGCTCTGTATCTTGGGACATTGACAATAATAAATCAAATCAAATCAAATCAAGTGACATTTTTGGGCCTCAGCCTAGTATCAAACACACAAGTTGCTCAGATAAAGAGTATGTTGCACCAGAACCATCTTGGGCCAATGCTACAATGATGTGATGAAGTATATTTAATATGACCTGCTCCTTCTCGATCTGCATGAATGATAGCAGGTCACAAATAGCAACACCTCCTTCTCAGGAAAACTACAGAATATCATGTGTAGCCCAATTTGTTAAAGAACAAAACTCAAATTAACTGATCACTTCGGAACTCCAAAATCTGTAATTTTACATTTGTGTTAATAGTAATAACACAGTATTCCTGGTGCTAATTGATTTGAAGGTGTTGCCATTTATACTTTTTAGAGAAACTCAGGGTAATGCTCCAATCTGATATGTCACTGTGAGCTCATGACATTCTAATTTTTGACATGGGATTATTGTTTTTGTTGGTCTTAAGTTTCAAGTCTATCGGATGTGACTATCTCGATATTGCATAAGGCCAGGTTCAATAAACAGAACGAGTTACATATATGAACAACTGAGTTGTGTGTAACTGTGTGACAAAACCACGGTTGTAAAGTTTATCAAAGTGAAATTTATAAGTTTGATGGTCTTTATAAATAGAGGTATAGAATACAAAAACAATAATTCGTTGAACCTATATAGAAATGTTCAACCCCACTTTGACTATAGTTTCCAATTTCAGAGAAACATCTCCTGACACCAGGTCCCCTCATCCCCTGCCCAAATCCTTTTTCTCCCCTTCCCTTTTAACTAGAAGATTGTGAAGGCTTTGTAGAGATTTCAGAAGAGATATACTAGAATGGCTCCAGGGATAAGTTGGCATTGTGGCACGTTACAGCCAATATGCTCAGGAGATTTCATGGACATGTGTAAAATTATGAAAGCTTTAGGTAGAATACATAGAAACTTTTTAATGGTTAAAGAATTAGCAATTAAACTTCCAATATCTAAATTTATGTAAGATGATTGGAAAGCAAATCTTAGCAGGACTTATACACTTAATGGTAAGGTCCTAGGGAGTGTTGCTGAACAAACAGACCTTGGAATGCAGGTTCATAGCTGCTCGAAAGTGGAGTCACAGGTAGATAGGATAGTGAAGAAGGTATTTGGTATGATTTCCTTTATTGGTCAGAGTATTAAGTACAGGAGTTGGAAGGTCATGTTGTGGCTGTACAGGACATTGGTTAGGCCACTGTTGGAATATTCTGTGCAATTCCAGTCTCCTTCCTATTGGAAAGATGTTGTGAAACTTGAAAGAGTTCAGAAAAGATTTACAATGATATTGCCAGGGTTGGAGGGTTAGAGCTGTAGGGAGAGGTTGAACGAGCTAGGGCTGTTTTCCCCGGAGTTTTGGAGGTTGAGGGTGACCTTATAGAGGTTTATAAAATCATTAGGGGCATGATTAGATTCCCTACAGTATGGAAATTTGCCCTTCGGCCCAACAAGGCCACACCAACTCTTCGAAGAGTAACCCCCCCAGACCCATTGGCGTACATTTAACCCTGACTAATGCCCCTAATACTATGGGTACTTTATCATGGCCAATTCACCTGACCTGCACATCTTTGGATTATGGGAGGAAACTGGAGCACCCGGAAGAAACCGACGCAGACGCAGGGAGAACGTGCAAACTCCACACAGACAGTTGCCCGAGACAGGAATCAAACCCAGGTTCTTGGTGCTTGAGGCAGTAGTACTAACCACTGAGCCACCATGCCGTTTAAATAGACAAAGTATTTTCCCTGGGGTCGGGGAGTCCAGAACTAGAGGGCACAGGTTAAGGGTGAGAGGAGAAAAATATAAAAGATACCTAAGGGGCAAATTTTTCACTCAGAGGGTAGTTCGTGCATTGACTAAGCTGCCAGAGGAAGTGGTGGAGGCTGGTACAACTGCAACATTTAAAAGGCATCTGGATGGATATACGAATAGGAAGGGGTTGGAGGGATATGGGCCGGGTGCTGGCAGGTGAGACTAGATTGGGTTGGGATATCTGGTTGGCATGGACGAGTTGGACCAAAGGGTCTGTTTCTATTCTGTACATCTTTATGACAATGACTCTATAACTACCAGAGGCAAAAAAGGAAATGAAATACACAAGAAGTAGTTAGGATTTTGAATGTACTTTCTCCCAGTATTGAGTTGGATGCAGATTCAAATTAGTGTTAAAAAATTGAATGAATAATTTTAGAGAAAAATTGGGCAGAACGGTGTCGGCAGTAGTTGGAATAAACTGAATTTCTCTTTAAAGGAACTGATGCAGACTGTTGGGCTAAATGGTCTCCTTCCATGTTGTGCTATTCTACTCTGCATGACCCAGGCACATCATGACGGTAATTGATAGAAACTGTCAAGGGTTAAAAGCGATGGGGAAAGATGGGTTTTGGGCAGGGTATAAGGGACCTGGAAACAGGAGATGTACCAGTGTCCAGGATCCAAAGACAGAGCCATTTCCTAATTTCTTTGCAGATGAGTGGTCCTTGTCCAATGTAGGTATGACAACACATGCCTCACCATCACCTATTCAGTCCAGGTCTGAGTCTGATTCAGGAAGGTGAGTTACATATTTAATGTTTTCTGCCCGTTTACAGAGTCTCTCCATCAATTGAATTTAAGCAGCAATCTGCTTGGACAGAAGTCTCGAAGCCTGTGCATTTTCCAGTCTTAAGTCAGAATGACCAAATGTGGAAGATTTATAAGAATTTAATAGGTTATTGGTCCTGATTTCTCCTTCTGCATTGTTTGCCAGGTTCTTGAAGTGGACTTTAATTTTTTCTTGCAATCCTTTGTGGTTGATATTAATATGTCAGTCTCGAAACCCGAGAAAGTTCATTCCAATTTTTAATTTAGAACAGTCAAAAGCTTAGAGTTGCTTTTCACTTATGTTAGAATGTAATTTCTATCAGTATAAATCTTACACCTTCACTTATCATGCTGCTTTTTATCCTTGTGCACCATGCCTGCCTTTCTTTGTAAAGTCACTTTTTCCCTAGCTCTGAACCCCAGCAGTCATCCTCCATCCCATGCGCACACACACTTTCAACTGATCTTTCCAATTTGTTTTTTTGCTAAATTAAGATTAAACAGAGACTTTTGTTTTAAAGATTCTTTTGCACCAGTCAGTATTAGCCTGCATTATACTGTCTCTGTAACACATTCATTGCTGATCAATAGTAATCGCAAAGCTGCATATCTTGTATAACTCCATTTTCTTTTGTTCTTTGTCAGATTCACGTCCTGCTTTTTTTCACATTTGAGTGCAATCTTCGGCTACCATTTGGGCAAAATGAGTGCAAGGGTGTACCTACCGTTCAGTAACAAAAATCATTAATGTAAAGCACATGCTACAGGACATCACACCATGAAACATTGCTTGTTTTTTCTCCTATAATAATGCTGACTGTTACTGTATTCAATGCACTGCAGCTAGGAATGTTCCAAATTGTCTTTGTAATGCTGGATTTTCGCATTACTTTGTCACGGCTGGAATGGGAATGACGATGTATGTTATCATGCAATGCTAACATTAAATTCATTGATGGAAGGAGGACAAGCAGTGTTGAGTGATCATTACCAGGTATGCTGATGGCATGGCCAAAGCATGCAGAACTTTCCTGCGGCTTAGACTCTTGGAAACTATTACTACATGCCCACAATATCTTCCAATATAGTGGGTGTGTGAAAGTCTTTTTATTGTTTATTAAAATGTACACAACGCCCTGAAAGCACACATACTAACACTAGTTGAAGTGATAATATTTGCGTTTATTTTGTGCTAATTGTTACTAATAATAAAAGAATGTCAAGATATCATTCCCCATCTGAAGGAGTTACATTTAAAATTGTCACGAAGTAAAGATAGCTAACAGGTTTTTTTTAAGCTGGCTGTGTGCTGAGCAGTAAAATGTCTGAAATGATAAACTTACCTGAGATTGCCAGTCCAAACTGAACACAGAGCTTGAAATGTGTGAACATTAACTTACAAAACACTTTTAATATCCCTGTTCAAACATGAACAAAAGAATTTCATACATATGTCTGGATTTTTGGAGGAGTAATAGTAGTATTCAACAGGAAAAGAAAGCACTTGCATTTAAATAGCCCCGTACACAACCCCAAGCACCTCTAAAGTACTTTATACCTAATAAAGTATGGTCATTGCTGTAATGTAGTGAATATAGAGCCAATTTGTACACAATTTTCCACAAGTAACAATGTGATAATAATCAGATAATTTGTTTACTCTAATATCGCTCCACAGATGCTGCCAGACCTGCTGAGCTTTTCCAGCAATTTCTGTTTTTGAGCTGGTTTCTGTGTTGTTAATTGAGGAATACATTTTGGTTAGTATCATATATTTTATATCCCAGAGCAATGTAGAATAGGCATAAGTTTCTAAATGTGCAAGGGTTATTTGCAACACTGACTTCCAGCTCTTTCTATCGCTTTGCAAACTTTTGCTGAGTCCAAACCCAGTCCTTAGCTGATCACAGATCATAAGAAGAGATCATTTGCCAGACCCAAGTTATCAAATGCCGAGCAATTGGGCAGTACAATCAGGACACTGGGAATACCTCCCACGTTCCAATTCAAAGTACTGCTGAAGAACCAGTTTGTAAGTACAGTTAGTAAGTTTGCAGGTGACACCAAAATTGGAGATGTAGTGAACAGCGAAGAGGGTTACCCCAGATTACAACAAGATCTTGGCCAGATGGGCCAATGGTCTGCGAAGTGGCAGATGGAGTTTAATTCAGATAAATGTGAGGTGCTGCATTTTGGGAAAGCAAATCTTAGCAGGACTGATACACTTAATAGGAATGTTGCTGAACAAAGAGACCTTGGTTCATAGCTCCTTAAAAGTGGAGTCACAGGTAGATAGGATAGTGAAGAAGGCATTTGGTATGCTTTCTTTTATTGGTCAGAGTATTGAGTACAGGAGTTGGGAGGTCATGTTACGGCTGTACAGGACATTGGTTAGGCCACTGTTGGAATATTGTGTGCAATTCTGGTCTCCTTCCTATCAGAAAGATGTTGTGAAACTTGAAAGGGTTCAGAAAAGATTTACTAGGATGTTGCCAGGGTTGGAGGATCTGAGCTATAGGGAGAGGCTGAACAGGCTGGAGCTGTTTTCCCTGGAGCGTCGGAGGCTAAGGGGTAACAATATAGAGGTTTACAAAATTATGAGGAGCATCGATAGGGTAAAAAGGCAAAGTCTTTTCCCTGGGATCGGGGAGTCCAGACCTAGAGGGCATAGGTTTTGGGTGAGAAGGGAAAGATATAAGAGAGACCTAAGGGGCAACGTTTTCACGCAGAGGGTGGGACGTGTACGGAATGAGCTGCCAGAGGAAATGGTAGAGTATGGTACAATTGCAACATTTAAGAGGCATTTGGATGGGTATATGAATAGGAAGGGTTTGGAGGGATATGGGTCAGGTGCTGGCAGGTGGGACTAGATTGGGTTGGGATATCTGGTCGGCGCGGACAGGTTGGACCGAAGGGTCTGTTTCCATGCTGTACATCTCTATGACTCTATGACTCTATTTATGTCCACTTGATAAGGCAAATGAGGCTGCAGCTTAATGTATTGTCATCCAAAAGCAACATTGTTAATATCCCACATTACTATACAAAGAACCAGAGTTGATCTTGGTGCTCGAGTCCTAGAGTGTGGGGTGTGTATCATCATAGAATTCCTGCAGTGTGGAAATAGGCCCTTCGGCCCAACAGGTCCACACCGACCCTCTGAAGAGTATCCCACCCAAATGCATTCCCCAATACTCTACATTTTCCTCAGATTAATGAACCTAACTTACACATCCCTGAACACGATGGACAATTTAACTGGAATGGAACCTGGGTTCCTGGTGCTGTGAGGGAGCAGTGCTAACCACTGAGCCACCTCATCCTTAACTTCTTGAGTTAAATGTAAGGGTGCTATGCCTGACACTTGCTATCTACATAATGTTGCACAGTGTAATGGAAAATAAAAATGTAAATTGTTTCCATAATCGGAAATCGATCTGATTTATACTTGAGTGACAAGTTGAATGTCAGTCCCTGGGTGTTTAATGACAACCATCCTTCCAGCCATATTGTATTGGTCTGATCGCCAGTAACTCCAATTCTGAGACATAGCCAGCACGTGAATATTGACAGTGATCTGGGTTTAACTTGAAATCCAGGGGTATTTAATACCTTTTATCCATTTGCTTATTTTTCCACTGGAAAATTGCTGGAATTGGAAGAATTAGAATATTTAAGTTGACTTACAGTGAATTGGCAGTGAAGCAGATAAGCTCCATATCAGAAATGAAGCAGAAATAGCCAGTTTAGTAGTCTGATGTTGGTCAGGTTGAACTTGTTCTTGGCCTTCCACCCACTCCTGCTTTCTCTCATAAACTATTTTCTTGTGTTGACCCTCCTTCACTCCTGAATGCATTTTACTGAGGGATAATTCGGAGGATGCTGATCTCAATTACTTGGCTATTATTCCCATCTGTCCGTGAATGTGAGGATATTTAACCCCAGTTGTCGGTCTCAGGATCAGTGGAATAACATGCAGCATCACAGACTGTCTCAATAGCATCCTCAGCTCCTGTCCACACATGTCCGTTTCCAGCAGATGTCACTGGATCGAATATAGCTTGTCACCACCACCACCCCACCCCCCCTCCACCACTGCCCTCACCAGCTCCTCTTCCTTCAATTAAGGGCACTGATGTCTTCAGCTAGGTTTCTGACTTCCTTGGGGCCAGACTCCTGCAGAGTGTAAACAGTATTCCGGCATTTCTCTCCATGTCTGATTTCTCACCCTTCCTCTTTCCTTTTCTCCTGTTGTTCTTTGCATGCTGTTCCTTTTCTTAAGATAATCTTGAAACACTCTAGAGCAATAATGTAGAAAGAATCAGCATGCAGTGAGCCAGAGATAGACATCATCTTTCAACAGTCATGTGATGTTAAGGCCAACACCGTCTCTGTTCATGTTTACAATTTTAAAAAATCAATTTTGAGCACATTTCAACACAGAGCACTCAAAACACATGCTTTGCTTTAGATGCAGTGGATGCTGGGTCATTGTTAATTTTAAATCTGAGTTAGATCAATTTTTGTTAAGCAAATGCATTAAGGGATATGGGCCAAAGGCAGTTGTATGGAGTTAGGCCACAGATCAGCCACAATCTCAGTGAATGACAGAACAGGCTTGAGAGGCTGAATGGCCTACTCCTGTTCCTAAACATAAAC
This sequence comes from Hemiscyllium ocellatum, assembly GCF_020745735.1. Taxonomy (NCBI): domain Eukaryota; kingdom Metazoa; phylum Chordata; class Chondrichthyes; order Orectolobiformes; family Hemiscylliidae; genus Hemiscyllium; species Hemiscyllium ocellatum. The sequence continues at coordinate 49,169,139 of NC_083415.1, forward strand.
AGAAATTGCTGGAGGGACTCAGCAAATTTGGCAGCATCTGTGGAGAGAGAAACAGGGTCGGTGTTTCGGATTAGATTAGATTACTTACAGTGTGGAAACAGGTCCTTCGGCCCAACAAGTCCACACCGACCCGCCGAAGCGCAACCCACCCATACCCCTACATTTACCCCTTACCTAACACTACGGGCAATTTAGCATGGCCAATTCACCTGGCTCGAACATCTTTGGACTGTAGGAGGAAACCGAAGCACCCAGAGAAAACCCACGCAGACACGGGGAGAACGTGCAAACTCCACACAGTCAGTCGCCTGAGTCGGGAATTGAACCCGGGTCTCAGGCGCTGTGAGACAGCAGCGCTAACCACTGTGTCACCGTGCCGCCCACAAATCTAGTGACCCTTCATCAGAATTGCGCTTAAAGTCTGAAAGGAAAAGAAAGGTTTCTTGTTTGACTGCCGAATGAGGCAAAGAATGAAGTGGATTGCGAGAGTGCAGGGCAACTCAAATATGGTGTGAAATGGTGCTCATGGAGAGAGAGGTCAAGAATGTGTATATGGTGGCACTCGGCACTGAGTGTAGATCTTAGGATATGGCATTAACAACCATCTGAGGAACATCAAACATCAGGGAGATACCTGCGATTCTGCATGGATGAAACTTCAGTTGGATTCCATGTGGGATGAGTCTGATCCAGAGGCAGAGGCAGTCACAGAGGTATGTGATGTGTTTGTGGAAACGAGTTTTGGCAAATGCCTTGACAAAGCTGAAAGATGTGTTGCTGGAAAAGCGCAGCAGGTCAGGCAGCATCCAAGGAGCAGGAGGGAGCTACAATGAAAGTAACAACGGTGAACAGAAAGCAAGATTCAAATGGAAATCCTGAAGGAGGAGGAGCAGAACTTCTTCCAGGTGGGGAAGGAAATGGCAGCGAGTTAAACATGACACAAAAAAAAGTGAGGATTCTGGAAATCTGAAACAAAAATTAAATTGCTGGAGAAACTCAGCAGGTCTGGCAGCTTTTGTGGCGAGCAAGCAGATTCAACATTTTGGGTCCAGTGACCCTTCATCAAAACTGCTCCTATGTTCCTACAAAATTGTCTAGAGCACATAGTAATAATTACACACTCTTATACACTTGCACCATTTGAGTGAAAGTTGCTTGTTAACCTGACTGGAATCACCTCAGATCTGAAAGCAGATTGAAAAGAAGGGAAATTGGAAAGCACTGCTCATCTCAAATGTTCCCATTCTCCACATTGTGTAAACAACATCAAGATTTTTTCACATCTAATAGCTGTTACTACATGGAGGACAACCATATAAGATCACCAATAGGTCTCGCAACAAGATGAAACCAAGGAATTGAAAGGAAAGAAAGCAATAGATGGAATAAAAAGACAGAAGAAAGGAAGGAGGAGAAGGAAAGAAAAGACAGAAGGAAGGAAGGAAATACTTTCACTTGTATATAGTTCTTTTTGTGACCACTGAATGTCTTAATAGCCAATCAAAAGCTTTAAAAGCATGGCTGCTTGTGTGATGTCAGAAGCACGTGGTGAGACCTTAAACTGCACCAGTTGTGGTTGCTATCCGTCCCTTGAGTATTGCTTTTCCACTCCAATTTGATGGACTTTGATGTGGTTGTTAAGTCTAACTAGCAGGTCTGCCTCAGCTATGTATGGGGCAGACAGCGTTCCCTCTAAAGATTTTCTTGGCTATACAGATTTCCAAGGTTTGTGCCCTGCTGTGATTTCCAGAACTGTAAGTCAATGGCATGATCAGTGTTGCCACAACACTCATTCTATATGGACCTGCAGGCAGCTGCACATGTATGCTGCCACAGAGGTTAAAGGACCAGGTGATACTTGAAGGGGTCAGATAAGTGGGCGGCACGGGGGCACAGTGGTTAGCATTGCTGCCTCACAACGCCTGAGACCCAGGTTCAATTCCTGACTCAGGCAACTGACTGTGTGGCGTTTGCACGTTCTCCCTGTGTCTGCGTGGGTTTCCTCCCACAGTCCAAAGATGTGCGGGTCAGGTGAATTGGCCATGCTAAATTGCCCGTAGTGTTAGGTAAGGGGCAAATGTAGGGATATGGGTGGGTTGCGCTTCAGCAGGTTGGTGTGGACTTGTTGGGCCGAAGGGCCTGTTTCCACACTGTAAGTAATCTAAGTAAGTTGTTGGGAGGTTTCCTTTCAAGCTCCTCGACTTAATTTCTGCATCCTCCACTGATGGGTACCCATCCAAATGAAATGAAGCTGCTGGGTTTGCTTGATCTCTCCAGACAATATCATTAGATTGTTATGCTGTATTTCTGAGGCCTCTCCTGTCAAAAATTAACATTTGGGTACATGATTCTGAGTGTGAACTAGGAGCTTAGAGTCTTAATATTTCCTTTTCTCCAAGCAATATTCATACAAATTGAAGGAGACAATCCTGGAAATGATTGTGGCTGATATCATCAAATGCCTAATGAATTCTTTTTTTTAAAGACCATAAGATTCAGGACTAGAAGTAGGCCATTCAGCCCATCAACTCTGTCCCCCCCCCCCCATTCAATGAGATCATGGCTGATCTGAAAATCTTCATAATTCTTATTTCCCTTACTGATTAAAAATCTGTCTATCTCAGCCTGGTACTTAACAACCCAGTCTCAACATCGTTCTGTAGTTTAAAAAAAATCCACAGATTCACCAGACTCTGAGAGAAGAATTTGCTCGTCATCTCTGTCTTAAATGTGCAATATCTTATTCTGAGATTATGCCTTCTGGTCGTAGACTCTCCCTTAAGGGGAAACAGCATTTCCACATTTACCTTTTCAAGTTCCCTAAGAATCTTGTATGCTTCAATAAGGTTGCCTCTTGTCCTTCTCAACTCCAGTGAATATAGGCCCAGCCTGGTCAACCTCATCTCATCTCTCCATACCCAGGATCAGTTGAGTGAATCTTCTCTGGACTGACTTCAATGCCTTTGTATCTTTCCCTTGACAAAGGGCCCAAAAATGTTCACAGTATTCCAGCTGTAGTCTAAATAATAGCTTCTATAGTTTGAGCAATATCTCCCAACTTTAATACTCCGTTTCCTTTGAAGTAAAGGCCAACATTCCAATTCCGATTACATGCTGAACTTGAATGCTAGCTCTTTGTGATTCATGTATGCTGATTCCCAAATCCTTCTGTTCTGTAGCTTACTGCAGTCTTTCTCCACTTAAGTAATACTCAGTTTCTTAATGCCTCTTGTCAAAGTGCACAGCCTCATTTCCCCCACATTATATTCCATCTGCCAAGCCTTTGCCCACTCGTTTAACGTGTCCATATCCCTCTTTGTGTCATCTTCACCACTTGCCTCCTCACCTATTTTTGTATCATTCACAAACTTGGCGACTGTATATTTATCTGTATTTTCCCAAAGGCATTGATCAAAACAAGTTCGGATGTATATAGAAACTTTAACACAGGTAGCACTGAATTAGTCTCAATGTGGTATACATCTCAACACAATTCATAGATATTAGTTGATAGTGTTGTTGTTGACCAACTCATAATTGTGGGGTGGGGAGCACAGTGGAGTGCTAATTACGTGGTAATTGGATAGATTTGATGTTTCCAGCTTTCTTGTGCATTAATCGAACCTGGGCAGTTTTCCTTATTGTCATTTAGATGCCAGAATTGTACGTGTAGTGGAAATGCTTAGCCATTTATTAACCTATGTGGATACACAGATAGTGATGTAGATGCAGTAGAGTGTCAGAAGCAGCAACAGATGACATCTTCGGTCATAAGATTCTTAAATGTGGAATTCTGCTAAACATGCTGTAATATTTGGATATTTGTATGACTTTGCATCGTATCTAAAATTCCAAATGGTTGCATTCATTCTGACATTGAGTCTTTTTTTCCCATGTAAATGGAAAATTAAAAAGGTTAATTATGATTTGGTCAAATGTGAATAGTTTGAAATCAGTGGAAGTATTTTCAGTATGGATGCAATGCAGCATGTAAACAGACCATTCGGTCTAAGTTGTCCATGCTGACCAGATACTCAAAATTTCTATTAACAGTTTTATGCAACCGGAAGTAAACATTAACTCAAGCTGGACTGCAGTTAACATCATGAAAGATGCTCTTTTGTCTGCCTGAAATTTGTTCAGTCATTCACAATTGAGCATTGGAGTTTCACACACTCCAAAGTCCAGGACTGTGTGCTGAGAGGTGCTGTAAAGTTTGGAGCAGCCACTGCACAAACTACTCGGGAAAAGTTGCTTTCTAAGGTCTCTCTTCTATCCCTGACAAGGAATGCACATTGTGAACATGAAAAATATAGAAATTGCATTGAGGCATGTAAGAACGGAACAATATGGAGGCAAGTTGAATTTTATTGCCATTTCTGTTATTTTTAGATGAATGACTTTATTACAAATATTTGAATAAAGTATATTTCTTGAATTATTACTAAAAATGTTTTGTTTTTCATTCTATGAAAATCTATATTGCTCAGGGGCACACTTGGTCTCTTTTTTGGGTGATCTGAAGTCGATTCATGCAAGAGCTGGAGCTTTCAGGGAAGACATGAACTGAAAGAGTAGGTCAGGCTGTAACTTAGTGATTACTTACCCTCCATATAGTTGTTGAATGTTACGTTGGAATTCCATTAACTTAAATACATAATTTACATTTCTGAACATTGCCAAACCAAACAGAGTTGCCTTTTGATTTTGACAAAGTCAGATCTTAAAGAAAAGATTAGAAATGATTATAATGCATGTATGGTGGAGGTGGTATCAAAGGACAACACTGTGACCTTTACTGTGTGCGTCAGGATGGAAACGGAGAGGTTTTCTAGGGTTCGGAATTGGTAGTGAGCAAACATTACAATCCCTTAGGGGTAACTCCTCCAGCCCAGAGTCGCAGACTTTGCACTTATTGTTCCAAGGTCTGTAAGACAAAGGGTTAAATAAATGTTTTTAAGAGATAAGACTCACATGTTGATAACCAGAAGTCTTCAGTGGAACAGGCAGGACTTGTTTCCAGTCGTGATAAATCTGGAGTGTTTTGAAAAAGGAGAAACTATAACCTCTAAGGAAGAAAGAGAATTAGCACAGGATTGGCATTTAGAAGGAATTTAGGGATGTTCAGCAAACTGGAATGCTCCATCTACTGTCTCTGATGTGCTATATACATTTAACAATGGCAACCTTACTTAAACTTTCCATTCACACTGCTTCATACTGCACCAATCACTTACTGATTGCATGAGGAATGTACTTCCATTGAATATCTCATTAATATAGAGACATACATTTCAATGACATTGCATTTGGGGTTTGTTTATTGGATTACCTACACTTTGCATTATGATTTAAAATGAAAAAGAGTTCAGCAATTTTTTGCAATGTTTGTGCAAACAAAACACACTAAAGAGAATTTGTGAATGTAATAGTTAATTTCTCATGTTGTTTTGTTAAAGTCACTGTGAAATGAAGCTGTCAATGCTATTATATTATTTGATTAATAATCACGTAAAGAGACTCCAGAGAAAAGTGTACCTAAGCATAATCCACACCCAGACTTTGAATTCCAATGTTCCAAATCACTTCCCCGTCCCACCTTCTTTAAAGAATTGCTGGTCCAGGCATAACATTCAAATCTATCCTTCTGATCCAAGCATAACATTTCCTCAGTTTTTCATGTTTTCAGAATTTTGCAAACTAAATCTTCCTTCATTCTGTATAAATGAAGCTTCAGATTTTGCAAATATGTAAAATCATTTTAATAACATTAAATAGTAAAATGATCAGTTCTGGTGCTTCATTATTTACACTCTGAAGCTGCATTTGGGCAGCAAATTAACAAAAATGTGGCACGTTGCATTTTCCTAGTTTATTCCAGGAATATATACACACAACAAAAAGAGGCATGACAGCAATTAAAATGGAACAGGAGACTTATCTGCTGACTTCCTGCCTTCATTCCACTAGGTGCAATTTTCATTTGAGTGGGAAGAGTCTGCAGTTTTTCTGCTGGATTATATCAAGCCAGAAGCTGATTGCCAGGAGGGGATGCTCCTGAAGAAAACTGTGTTTCTTTCCTCGTTCTGGACTCGTCGTTTCTCTAACTGCAAACTGCTCCAAAATCTTTGATGCAATCAGAGTTTGAGCAATGCCCTCTAAACTAACAGCCATTGTAGCCTCCGTCCAGGCATTTTGCTGATAACTCCATAAGAACCCATTAAAATTATCTGGGTTTCACTTTATTGTTTCAAGTTGGGATGGTCCTATGCAAGGCTGCATTCTTGTCAAACAGATTTCACAGAATATTTGCCTTATCACATATTGATGTCCAATGTTTTATATTAGTCTTAAAGGATCTGAAAGGGTCAATACTTTACTGAATTGCAGTAAGCACCCTCCAACGTGATGATATCTTGAGTATATGTTGGAAGGACAAAGTAGGATCTTATGGCAAACAGATCAAAGGCTGGGACCTCCCAACCACCTTGTAGTAGTGTAGAGCCAATTCTTTTAATCTGCATATAATTTCAGAGATGCAATTAATCAGTTGTTTTCATTCTACAAGACTCTTCTCATTGGATCAGAAGTACACACTAACGAATCATTTTGGACACACTAAAACATGTAAGTTCTAAAGAACTGATGAACATAAAAGAGATGGATGACAACACTGACACTCATTAACAAATTGATCAAGAATCTTCTCTACCTTGTGAAAATAGAAGTATGCCATTTTTGGATCTAAAGTGTATCGCAAACATTTGTGTCTGACTCAGTGTGGCATATATTTAGATAATGGAGTGGTCACTGGTGTGACTGAAGGAGAAAAGCATTGGTTTACTGAGCAATCATATACTATTCTGTTCTGGGTGGGTTAAAGTGACTTCATGAAGGTGTACAAACACACTCAGCTTAGTAAAGAAGGTGACGGTGGCTCAGTGGTTAGCACTGCTACCCCACAGCACCAGGAACCCAGGTTCAGTTCTAACCTTGAGTGACAATCTGCGTGGAGTTTGCATGCTCTTCCCATGTCTGTGCAAGTTAGGTGGATTAGCCATACTAAATTGCCCATACTGTCCAAAGGTATGCAACAGAATGGATCAATCATGGTAAATGTGGGCATCTGGGTGGGATGCCTTTTGGAGAGTGCCTGCAGAGTCAATGAGCCGAATAGTGTCTTTCCACACTGTAGGGATTTTATGAAGGTTTGTCCTTAACCTCTGGTGTGCTACTTTCATATCTTGATGGTGCAGACAATTAGAATTCTTTCTGGTCCTTCTGTGCTTTATTCCATAGTCACATCACAAAGTAATTTCAAAGTGAAGATCCTTCTTGTAACATCAGAAAGCAGACTGTAATCTTTCGAATTGACTTGTCTGCCTGGTATTTTTAAACAAATCTCCCCATGCCCCTCAAGTAACATCAGCATTAAATTTGCTAGTTGAGGACTCAAATGACAGTTTTTAAACAAATAATGCACTCAGCACTGCTGCACTTTCATATTCTTCAATTGTTGTGTTCTTCTCTGCGTTATGATTTTAATATCTTCTCAGTGTCTTATGTGAATTATTCCAAAAGCTGTTGCACATTTGGTTGAAGTCAGGAGTGACATGAAAGCATTATTCTGATGGTTCAGATATGTTATAACACATCCCTGGGAGAGGTGGGACTTGAACCCATACTGATTAGCGCACAGGTAGGAATGTTACCATTGCATCACGAGGGCTCACAGAGCAATGGAAAGGAAGGCTAAGCATACCATTCCCAATCAGAGGATCTGAAACATTTGTACTGATGTTCAGGGCCCATTTAACAGGCATGTCACTTAATCATTGTTTTTCTGCTGTAATGCAGCTGTGGAAGATCGTAAGTTAATGAAACTTATTGACTCCTTATGAAGAACGTAAAGCCATAACACGTTATTTGTCACTGCTCCCTAGGGAACAACAATCGTATGCAGCTAAGTTAAAGGTAGCCCATAAGCAACTTTGTCCATTTGCTAGTTCTGCAGGAGGAGAACCACAAGAGATTGGACAGATGTGTTTATTAGGAGAGGGCAAAATGGAGACATGAAATAGCTTTGGCGAATAGGAGAATCCAAAGGGTTTTTATAAAAACATTAAGGTCAAAACGTAACTAGGGAGAGAATAGGGCCCCTCAAAGATGCACAAGGCAGCCTGTGTGTGTAGCTGCAGGAGAGGGGGGGATATTAAACAAATATTTTGCATCAGTGTTTATTGTGGACGGGGACATGGAAAATATAGAATTTGGAAAAATAGATGACGACATTTGAAAAATGTTCATATTACAGAGGAGGAGGTGCTGGATATCTTGAAACACATAAAATTAGATAAATCCCCAAGACCTGATCAGGTGTACCCTAGAACTCTGTGGGCAGCTAGGAAAGTGATTGCTGGCCCCCTTACTGAGATATTTGCATCATCGATAGCCACAGAGCAGGTGCTGGAAGATTGGAGGTTGGCCAACGTGGTGCCACTATATAAGAAAGGTGGTAAGGAAACGCCATAGATCAATGAACCTGACATCATAAACTATAGACTGGTGAACCTGACGTCAGTGGTTGCCAAGTTGTTGGAGGGAATCCTGAGGGACAGGATTTACATGTATTTGGAAAGGCAAGGACTGATTAGTGATAGTCAACATGGCTTTGTGCGTGGGAAATCATGTCTCACAAACTTGATTAAGTTTTTTGAAAAAGTAACAAAGTGAATTGATGAGGGCAGAACGGTGGACGTGATCTATATAGACTTCAGTGAGGGGTTCAACAAGATTCCCCAGGGGAGACTGTTAGCAAGGCTGGATTTCATAAAATACGAGAAGAACTAGCCATTTGGATACAGAACTGACTCAAAGGTAGAAGGCAGAGGGTGGAGGGTTGCTTTTCAGACTGGAGGCCTGTGACCAGTGGAATACCACAAGGATCGGTGCTGGGTCCATTACTTTTCATCATTTATATAAATGATTTAGATATGGGTATAGGAGGTGCAGTTGGTAAGTTTGTAGATGACAGCAAAATTGGAGGTGTAGTGGACAGCAAAGAAGGTTACCTCAGATTACAACAGGATCTGGACCAGATGGGCCAATGGGCTGAGGAGTGGCACATGGAGTTTAATTCAGATAAATATGAGGTGTTGCATTTTGGGAAAACAAATCAGACAGGATTTATACACTTAATGGTAAAGTCTTGGGAAGTGTTGTTGAACAGTGCAGGTTTATAGTTTCTTGAAATTGGAGTCGCAGGTAGATAGGATAGTGAAGAAGGAATTTGATATGCTTTCCTTTATTGATCAGAGTATTGAGTATAGGTGTTAGGAAGTCATGTTGCAAATGTACAGGACATGGTTAGACCACTTTTGGAATATTGCGTGCAATTGTGGTCTCTCTCCTTTCAGAAGGATGTTGTGTAACTTGAAAGGGTTCAGAAAAGATTTACAAGGATGTTGCCAAGGTTATAGGATTTGAGCTACAGGGAGAAGCTGAATAGGCAGTGGCTGTTAACCCTGGAGCATTGGAGACTGAGGGGTGACCATATAGAGGTTAATAAAATCATGAGGAGCATGGATAGGATAAATAGTCAAGGTCTGTTCCCTGGGGTGGGGAGCCCAGAACTAGAGGGCATAGGTTTGGAGTGAGAGGGGAAAGATATAAAAGAGACCTAAGGGGCAACTGTTTTCCCACAAATAACCCTTTTACATGACCAGGCATTTATATAGAGAAGGTTGATGAAACCTTCACGTGGGGAATGATTCCCAATGAGACAATTTCCATTCTTTCTTACAGCCAACTGTGCAAAACCCTGCAAAAGCAGTGATAGCTGTCTCAGTCAGGTCTTTGTGCTGTAATTGTTCCAATCAAGCACAAGCAAGGAACATCAATGGTTTTGCCTAAATTGCAATGCCCAGTTATAATATGTCCAGATAATACATGCCTTGTTCTCCTTGGTCATGAGTTGCAATACTTAGGATAGGGGAGTTCAAAAGTAGCAGGTGTAGGTTTAAGGTGAGAGGGGTAAGATTTAAATGGGACCTGAGGGGAAACTTTCTCACGCAGAGGGTGGTGTGTATATGGAATGAGCTGCTGGAGGAAGAGGTGGAGACGTTACAATTACAACATTTAAAAGGCACCTGGATGGGTACATGAATAGGAAGGGTTTAGCAGGATAGGGGCCAAGTGCTGACAAATGGGACTAGATTAATTTAGGATATCTGGTTGACCTGGATGAGTTGGAGCCAAGGGTCTGTTTCCGTGCTGGACATCTCTGTGACTCTATGATAACTGATTATCCACGAGCAAAACATGTGTATTTAGCTATAGGTCCCACACTTCAGCCACACTTTTCACTCCTTCAATATGCAGCTTGTACCTGACCACAGGTATCATTCTGATGCCTACATACCAACAGTAATGATCATTTCACCACTTTGCAGCAATCTGTAGTCAATCTCATTTGATGTACATCAAAGTCTGAATCCATTGGTGGTGGGGGATCAAAGCTAACTACTAAACCCATGTACACTCATGCTTACTTTACAGAGGAACCGAAGTATAGCAAAGAGCAATACAATGAGATATTCTCTGCATCTGAGCCTTGGCTGAGCATATAATGTGCATCCTTTTGTCGATTTTTAAACTGACAACTTGTGAGTGCTGTCTGCGCAACATCCCAAATCTATTGTTGCATTTTGCTGTTGCAAATGGACTTTGCAAGCCTGAGAAGGGATGCAGCATCAAGCAATTGAAGAGAGTAACCAAGATCCAGAAAATATTTCTGCTGAAAGAACATGCCAATCAACCAAGTCAATGAGGTGGAATGGACAATTCCTTAAACTAACTACATTACACTCAGTGCATTGTATGTGCTTGATGCTCTTCAAATAACCAAGTTTAATTTTCCTTGCCTCTCAGTCTTCCATCAGGGATTCTGTTTACAACAGATCTCCCACCAACTACTTTATAGGAAGAGAACTGGCAGTCCTGTCTTGTTCAGCTGAATGACCATGGATTTTAAGGAACAGTAGCAGATAAGTTGTGTTATGAAGTCAGAGAGCTGTACAGCATGGAATCAGTCCTTTCAATCCAATTCATCCATGCCAACCAGATTACCTAAATTAATCTAGTCCCATTTGCCAGCACTTGGCCCATTATCCTCTAAGCTGTTCCAATGCATACACTCATTCAGATGCCTTTTAAATATTGTAATTGTATCAGCTTCCACCACCTTATCTAGCTGTTCATTCCATACATGCACTGCCGTCTGCATGAAAAAGTTGTCCCTTTGATCCCTTTTAGATCTTGCCCCTCTTGCGTTAAACCTACGCTCTCTAGTTTTGAACTCCCCCCACCCTAGAGAAAACACCTTGTCTATTCATCCTGTCCATGCCCCTTATGATTTTATAAACCTCTGTAAGGTAACACCTCAACCTCCAATGTTCCAGGGAAAATAGCCTCAGCCTATTCAGTCTCTCCCTATAGCTCATACCTTCCAATCCTGGCAACATCCTTGGTAATCATTTCTGAACCTTTTCAAGTTTTAAAACATCCTTCCTACAACAGAGAGGCCAAGAGTGGCCTAACTAATGTTCTGTACAGCTGCAACATGACCCGCCAACTCCAAACTCAATACTGAATAAGTAATTCAGAAATCTGGATGAATGACCAGAGCCATGAGTCCACATTTCACCACAGCAGTTGAGGATTTTAAATTCAATTATTAACTATACCCGCAATTACATTCTAGTAGTAGTAATGGTGACTGTGAAACTACTGGATTGCTGTAAAATCATATTTGCTTCTATTACATGCTTTTTGGAAAGAAATCTGCCATCATTACCTTTGTCTGGCCTATATGTACAGTGCTAATTCTTAATTATCTATTGAAATGATTGAACAAACCATTCGGTTGAGGGCAGCTATAACTGCACAATAAATGCTGACCTTCCCAGCAATGCCCACATCCCATCAATGAAGAAAATAAATCAAGATATTTCTGGAGTTCAGCAGTTGATGCATAGAATATCAAAAAACATGTCAGTTGCTCTGAGGAAATTAAAACAAAGATTAAGCAACAGCATGGAATTTGTATTGTTGCTGTTCTAAAATAACAAAGTAAGATCACATCTATTAATTAAATTGATACATCGATTACAATAGAGACAGGTTTAGAACTGAAGGGTTGCCGATTGTGCAGGGCACAACGGTTTGTCATCCATAAAGATTCGACATTGATTGCCAAGGTAACAGATACCCTAAGGCAAAACAGAGAGCTTGGTTACAAGGCTATCCACATCCCACTTTAAAAGCTCACAGAACCCTGATATACTCTGTTTCTCAAGATAATAACGACACAAGACTTGTGCCTCTGACAAGTAAGAAATATGACCTCAGTACAATAAATTCCCACTCATGGTAGGCTCACATTTTTCTCTGGCTTCATCCTCGAGTCCAACAAAAACATTGGTAAGTGCTCTTGAAGCCATCATGAAGAGCTCTCAGAGTTTGTATGTGCTCAGGTGTAAAACCCTTTCTACCCTTGCAGGATAATTTATATCAAGCATAAACAATTTTTAGTAAAATTTCCAATAGGCCAGCAATTAACATGAAGCTTGAAAACCACTAAGAGTTATTTACTGAATATCAAGATCTGAAAGAAACATTTTCTCTTTCACTGTTTTGGTGTTTCAATTACTTATCTCATCTAATAGTATCACTGAGTATATTAAATACATTATTGAAATTCTTTTAGATTTTATTTGGACCTCGATCAAGGGACTTGACCAAATTTCAAAATGTTGCCTCTGATCTCATTAATATTATTTGAGCTGCCAGGGCCAGACCGATACCCAATATCTGGCTGCTTGCCTCACCAAGAGCTAGCCCAGGAGGGGCGAGGGACCAGTGATGAAAATAGGATGATTTGGAGATGCTGATGTTCGACTGGGACAATCAAAGTTAAAAATGACACAACACCAGATTATAGGAGAAAGTGAGGACTGCTGATGCCGGAGACCAGAGTTGAAAAATATGGTGCTGGAAAAGCACGGCAGGCCAGGCAGCATCCAAGGAGCAGGAGAATCGATGTTTTGGGCACAAGCCCCTCTTCAGGAATGATGCTGGTGTGCCAAGCAGGCTAAGGTAAAAAGGTGGGGGGAGGGGGGGGGGGGGGGGGGGGGCGCTGGGAATATGATAGGTGGAAGGATGTGAGGGTGAGGGTGATAGGCTGGAGAGGGGGTGAGGGCGGAGAGGTCGGGAAGAAGATTGCAGGTCAAGAGGGCGGTGCTGAATCCAGGGGTTGGGACTGAGATAAGGTGGGGGAGGGGAAATGAGGAAGCTGGAGAAATTTACATTCATCCCATGCGATTGGAGGGTTCCTAGGTGGAAGATGAGGCATCGTGTGGTCAGAGTCTGGTGATGGAGGAGGCCAAGGACCTGCATGTCCTTGGCGGAGTGGGAGGGGGAGTTAAAGTGTTCAGCCATGGGGCAATTGGGTTGGTAGGTGTGGGTGTCCCAGAGGTGTTCCCTGAAACATTCCGCAAGTAGGCGGCCTGTCTCCCCAATGTAGAGGAGACCACATCGGGTGCAACGGATACAGTAAATGATGTGTGTGGAGGTGCAGATGAATTTGTGATGGATCTGGAAGGATCCATTGGGGCCTTGGAGGGAGGTGGGGGAGGGAGGGAGGGAGGTGTGGGTGCAGTCCTCCATTATTCCGCCACCTCCAAACAGACCCCACCACCAGGGATATATTTCCCTCTCCACCCCTAATCAGCGTTTCGGAGAGACCACTCCCTCCACAACTCCCTCGTCAGGTCCACATCCCCCACCAACCCAACCTCCACTCCCAGCACCTTCCCTGCAACCGCAAGAAGTGCAAAACTTGCGCCCATACCTCCCCCCTCACCCTAAGAATGTAAACTTAGGGAACGGTTCACCGAGCATTGCAGCTAGGTGCACAGGGGCTGACTGGACCTCCCAGTCACTGACCATTTCAATTGCCCCAACCACTCCCTTTCTGACATGACCCTTTTTGGCCTCCTCCATTGCCAAAATGAACTATAGTGCAAATTGTAGGAACAACGCCTCATTTTCTGTCTGGGCAGCCTACAGCCTGGAGGATTCAACATTGAGGTTCTCCAATTTTAAATAACCTCCTTCCCCATTCCCCAACTCCTTTCCTAGGCCCTCCTCTCCCTGCCACTGCTCCCAACCTGATTCGTTCCTCCCTTTGACCAACCAGGTCACACCTTCTTCCTGTCTTCACTTATCCCCGTTTCACCGCCCTGCCCCTGCCTCCCCCTTTATCTGCAGCTTCCCCCAAACCCACTCCAGTCCCAAAGAAGGGTTACACCCAAAACGTCGACTCTCCATCTCCTGATGTTGCCTGGCTTGCTGTGTTCTTTCAGCCTCCTGCCTGTGTATTTCAAAATGGAGGGCAGGTTTCATGATCTAAAGTTGCTGAACTCAAGAGGATGTCCAGAAGGCTGTGAAGTGCATAATTGGAAGACAAAGTGGCATCCATCAAGTTTGCATTGACTGTCAGTAGAAGAGGAATCAGGTTCAAACAAAAGATTTCAGCTTTAGGTTAAGGTGGTGAATTAAAATGACAAACAATTAGTTGCTTGGGCTGTGCTTGTAGACATGGCAGAGAAGTCCTGCAAAGTGGTCACTCTATCTGCATTTTGTCTTTCCTTGTACAGAAGTCTACATTCTCTCCTGAATACTGCCCAGTCCAACATGGCATCAGACATGTTTCAGGTACCATTGATTTTGGAAATTTTTTAAACTAATCTATTGTCAGTCATTATGGTAATTCAATCATATCTTTGTAATAATCAATATATTAATCTCCGTTTCTTCAGAAGTAGAAGAATGGACTTTTTTCCAATCTAAGCTCAGTCTTAAAGGAAGTCACAATTATTTTTCAAGGTCTTGCATATAATTTATTTCTATTGTCCATTCGTTTAACACAAGCTAAAACAGTTTACATTACTTAAGATACATCTGCTTTTCAGAACCAAAGACATAAACATTATTCTGATGTATTAGAAAACCACATAGCTTTGAAAGTTATGATCTGGAAATTTTTAAAATGTTTTGTGTGTAGTCTGGACTTATAAGCAGAATGTTTATCAATCTATTAAACATATTTTCAAAGAGCTTTTCAACAGGTTTATATTTTTGGGAGTCTGGGTTTCAGTTTGTTGGCAAAACATTAAACTTAATAAAGCACTCCCTTCTTGGGAAACCTAGGTAACTACAGACAGCAAAGAGTAAGTTTGAAAAATGATGTGTGTGAGATAAATAAATTCAATCAAATCAATTCAGATCCAATTAATTGCTGCACAATTATTTTGACATTGATTTACAACAATGCCCCTGTAGTCAAGATGTCTAATGAACATATCTTTTAACTTATGACTATTAGAAACATATGTAACTGAATAATCCATTACATCTGTATTGAATGTAGCTTTATAAGTGCAATTGAAAGAGAAATCCTAATTGAGAATGCTAAACCACACAATCTTCCCACTTCTTACCAACAGCTTTCTGAACTCTTTCTTCTGTGCAAGATTGAAAAAGCTATAGTTTATGCTGTCCATAATTTGTTTATATTCCATTAGCAGCTTTCTGCATTTTTTCTTAAAGGCTCTGATTTAAATTACCCAGTTTCTCCGCAGCCTGAAAGACAGACATGTGGTTGCACTTAATACATTA
Organism: Hemiscyllium ocellatum; assembly: GCF_020745735.1. Classification (NCBI taxonomy): domain Eukaryota; kingdom Metazoa; phylum Chordata; class Chondrichthyes; order Orectolobiformes; family Hemiscylliidae; genus Hemiscyllium; species Hemiscyllium ocellatum. The sequence goes on from NC_083415.1 coordinate 49,184,877, forward strand.
AGCTCAATGATATTGACCATTGGAAATATTATTATCTAAGTGAAATCATCTTTCTTCAAACACACTTGCAACTTAAAGTAGGATTCATTGAAAAACCCTTGGAAACAGAACCTCTGATTAGGAGGCTGGTGACTGATTTTCTTTTTCAGATCCAACCCAAAGCTCAGTGATGGTAAGATCAATTATAGCAGTTGTATTGGGATACACAGCAAAATAAAATGGATTTAACCCATGATTGTCTTGGCCTAAGTGACTTAGAATCATGACAAGTCTTAGTTTTAGTAAGTGAATCATCACAATTGCTCTTCAATTGATGATAGAATGCAATGATGATTAAGTAATACCATCACACGCAAGGTGGGACAGGGCTTATTGTAGAGCTCTGAACATCTCTACTGAAAGCAGAAATAGCATTTTCTATTCTCCACCATCCTGAGGACTGCGTTTCTAATTGATCTTGCTGGGTTGTCCATATGGTGGCAGAGGAGAAAGTAACGTTTGGTTCCTGAGCCCTGGATTTGTCCGGTCCTTTTCCCAAGCACTTTTCTTTTTCTTTATTTCCTTTTCCTTGTTGCATTTCATCAGAGAATGGGCAAGTGTGGGTCCAGCGGCGAAAAGATGGCTCAAGAAGAGTGGCAACTCCAAAATTGGTGAGTCCGGAACTGTCGGTGGGGTAGCAGGGTGTTGTTGTGAGCAGTTTAGGGCTCATGGTGGCAGCGGAGGGGTAAAGCCTTTAACTGGAGCAGAGGATAAAGAACAGAGGATAAACAATTTTTATTTTCAAGTCATTCAAAACGGTGCCAGAGCATGGCGATAGTTGAAGCTGTTGACTTATTTTCCCTTAAATACAACTGACAATAAATCACTCAATTCAATTCATTCATTCATTCATTCATTCAGAAAGAATGCTCCAAACTGTTCTTTAAACTAGGATAACACAAAAGGCACCAGAAATCAGCAACAGGTAGTCAACTCTGGGACAGAAAAATGTATGAGTGATATCATATCTGAGTTCAACATATTCTACATTTTCCATTAAAAAATGGTTTAAATGGAAATTAAAAATATTAAATCTAGTTACATGAACAGTCCAATAACTTTCAAATTAATCTAGTTTGTAGTGTATAAATCCAAATGTTTCTTTATTCCTATCATACACAAATTAAAATACTCCCACTGTAAATTACATAACATGATATTTGGGTAAATAATAAAGGTAGAACAATTAAAATACATTTGTATTTCCATCAATGTTTGAACAGATTGTTGACAGCAGCTCTCTAAAGGAAACCTTTCCCTAGTTTTTCTCATTGCTGATGCTAACTCATCTGCAGTATATTTTCCCACTACATCTTTCTGTTCCTAATCCAGGATTTGCCTTTACTTTTCATCACTTTGAAGTGTAGTGGGACTTAATACTCAAAAAGATCAGTTGTTGTCATTATCGTTGTTATTGTCAGAGTATATTTACTTAATAAGAATAATTGCTAATTTTTCTGTCAGCATTATTGATGCTAATTAGCTAATCCCAAAATCTAATGCTTTGCACTCTCAAATGCCTCCAATAAGGGTAACTGTCCCTTTAAGATGATTAATTCATAACATATTTACAATTTGAAAAACTGTGTACACATGCAGCAGGAGGTTAGCAGCTAGTTTGTACAACTGGAGACAGCTCTGCCAATCCACCCACCCCTTCTTCTCAAGGTGACAGGAACATGCAGCTGCTTAATGGTTACCGAAACTTGTCTATTCTTTTGTGATGACGTCTATTGCTAAATATCTTGGTTAAAAAGAAGAGACTTGCAAGGCTTTCCTCTTATCAGCTGGCCCTGGTCAGTGTCCTGCTGTCAAGGCCTAAAGTAATTTATGTCAGAGCTATGAGCATTTACTTATCTTCACAGTCACTGGCTGGGCCCTGATCAGCCAGTCTGGCTCCTCTACAGCCCACCAGGCTTTTCCTGCCAGCAGGGATAAGTCGGAACTGGGTGCTGTTTGCACCACTGCCAAGATACAAAGCTATGGAAAAACAGTATCAGGCAAGCCAGGGATTGTGGCACACAGTCCACAGCACAGCCCATTTACTTACCTCATACTTTGTTTTTGCTAGTTCTTCAAACGTAAGGAAACTCTTGGCGTTTCCTCATTTTTGTCGAGACTTTCCACAGTGAATCATAACTTTTTAAAAAAACACTAGATGATAAATTGAAATATAGTTGTATTCCTTTTTAGAAGCATTTGCTGGTTTCCCATTTGACAAATGTTCAACTTCCAGTTTCAAAACACTACCACAAGTTCAGGATGTACAAATGAAATATGAAAGAATTTTGTGCAATAGCTCACAAACCCAATTTTTTTTAAATGGATGGTGGTGCTGGCGAGGAAAGTTGTAGTGAGGATGTAAGAACATTATTAAAATATAAACATTAAAATGGAGATTTAAAATGGGGGGGGAAAGTCAAAGACTTCTATAAATCAATTATGACACAGGCTTTGTGGGCAGTATTATATAAGACAGTTAACAACTCAAAAGGGTGACCAGATATCATGTGATAACCTCTGCCCATCAGGATATAAAGGTCTTTTTCTGCTGGAGCTACTCAGAGCTCAGGTTGTTAGTTGTCTTTAAGAATGTTTCTGTAGTTGTAATGCGCATTTATTCTTAGATCTAGCCTCAGGTCTTTTAAATGAGTCACATGTATCTCAGTTGCTCAGGCTGAACCCATCTTGAAGATCTCATGTGGGCAGCTTTCCTCATTTAATATCCATAATGTAAACCATATGCGTATGTATGAGCAAATGGATTAGATGTGAAAGTAAGCTATTTGGTCCCTCAAACGTGCTTTGCCTGTTGTGGACTCTCCCACCAAAGGAAACCTCCTTTCTATGTCCTCATCAAGATAATTCCAGATCTTATGCACGTCAATCAAGTCAACCCTCAAATCTTCCAAACGGCAGTGAAAATCAACCCAGTATGTGCAATCTTTCCTGATAAAACAAGTTTATCATTCCAGTGATCAATCAAGTAAACCTGCTCTGACCTGCTTTCCACACATTTACATCCCTCTATAAATAAGGAGACCAAATTTCCACATGACGTGGTATCACCAATGCCCTGAATAACTGAACATGCTTAATTTTACGTTCAATTTCTCCCCTAATAATAGACAGAATTTTATCAACTTCTTAATTGCTTGCTGTAACTGTATATGCTCATGGTTGTGGGTTTGGAAGGTACTGTATAAGGACCCATGGTGAATTTCTGGTGCATCTTTTAAATGGTACATACTGCTGCCTCTGAACATGGAGGGAGTGAACACTTATGGATGTGGTGCCAATAAAAAGTGAGCTGCTTTGTTCTGGATGATATCCAGTTATTAAGTGTTATTGGAACTACATTCGTCCAGGCAGGTGGGGAATATTCCATTACACTCCTGACTGGTGCCTTGTAAATGGTGGCTAGGCTTTGGGAAATCAGGAGATGAGACACTCAGTCCAGTATTCGTAGAGAGGCTACTGTTTTGGCTATTATTTTGTAGCCATATAGTATTTATATGGCTACATCAGTTCAGTTTCTGGTCAATGATAAGGCACACAATATTGATAATGGGGGATTCAGTGATAGTAATGTTATTGAATATCAATGGCTAGATCCTCGATTGTTGGAGATGGCCATTGCCTTGAACTTGTGTGGTATAAATGTTGCCTGCCACTTTTCAGCCCAGCCTGATATTGTGCAGGTCTTGCTACATTTGGACACGCACCGCTTCAATATCTGAGTGTTACGAATGGTGCTGAACATTGTGCAATCATCAGAAAACATCTCAATTCTAACATTATGATTGAGGAAAGGTCATTGATGAAGCAGCTGAAGTTGGTTGGACCTTTGAACTTCACAGAATTTTGCAGTCAGTCATTCTCCATTAAAATAATATGGAAACTGTTATAGTCTTCTAGTCAAAACGTACAACATCACATTTTCCCACATTATACTCCATCTTCTACCTTTTTGCCTACTGACGTAACCTATTTCAGTGTGCAATCTCATTATGCTTTCTTCATTCCATACTCTCCAGCATATCCTTTTGCCATCTGAATATTGAGATGCTCTGCCTTCTAACGCAAATACAAAGGATTGGCAATACATCCTGATTATTTCCAATGCACATGACCACAACATATAACTGAATGATTCCTCATTTGAAAAAGGGAAACACCAAGGACACGACATAAAATAAAAACTAAGACACTTTTAAAAGGTTATCATTGCTTAATAGGCCCTTTCTTTGCTCATAAATCTTTTTTCATACTTTCTCTAACTCTATTTAAGCCTGTATTAGGTCACACATGACAGATGTCTGAAGAAGCTATTTGCTGAGCGTTGTCACTTTCCACTTTCACAATCGCTTTGGGGGAGGTGAAACTTAGTCTTTGCTCTTGATAAGTTGAACGTATTAAAGTTAGGAATTAGTGCAATTATACAATCATCAAAGCAAATGTTTAAAAATGTAATCAAAAAGGTTTTTGTTGTTGTTGTGAAATGCTTCAGTTTTAGATGGAGGGCATTAATGGCCCATGCATAGATATCCTGGTTCACATCCTGAGATTCTGTACTCTGCTCGCAAACGGTAGTGCCCAATCAAACATAAGCCAGTTAAGGACATCCTCTGACAGTGTAAGACTTTGTAACTAGATTTTCCTCTTTGGCCTTTTAAAAGTCACAGTTGATTGGTAGCTTGGTGATACAGGACACAGCCTACAGAGACCTGGCAGAATGAATGCCCCTTCGTTCAACTGCATTTCTCCTGAAATGTAAGCCAGCCTCATGAGCTGGAGAACAATTCAAAGGAAAATTACCCCAGAGTATTTGATTTCTGGTTCTAGCCATCCTAGTCACGGATTGTCTGCCCTTCCATCTTTTACATTTCACTGACAAGGGAGGTCAAGTGTGACAAGGCTAATAGCAGGGTAAAGTATTATACTCTAAAAGTAAAGGGAGATTGTCATCTGTTATAGGGAACTCATGTCCAAAAACAAACTGTATCGTAAACTTTTAATTTTGGTTTTTATTGAAACATCTCATGATAATTCACATACTGATGGATCATAACCCCAGATCATCTATGGATGTAAAACATTTTAATTCCATGCTTCTTTTTGTAAAGAGGACACGTAGCCAAGAAATGACTGGGGAAATGTAAATTTTGAGCAATGTAATTCAATGACCGAAAAGTCTGGATGGATTACCCTAGCTCCAAGGGACAATGACATGTCACATCAATAGATGTTAAGGTAGTTTCAAAAACAAGTATTTCGAAATGGAAAAATGCACTGTAAATGGAACGTTAATTTCCTGTGAGCTATCTCAGACTGTGAACATGATGGGGGAAAAAGGGAGCATGCGAAATTAAAAGAATCCTCTCTGTCCTTGCTGGAATTCAAAGCAAGCAAAACCACAGTTGAAAGGAAACAGGACTCTTCAATATAAACTGTTCACCTACCAAGACCAGTATCAGTATCACGCAAAGGAATGGTCACAATGCCCCATTGCCTACTCTCCATGGAACTCAGAGTCTAATCTGTATTTTTTTTTCATTTTTATCCTTTTGGACTGACTTTTTTTGTATATTCTGATATTATTTCTTCTCATGTTTAAGTAACTAATAAACTTAACTTTTCTAACTCAAGAAAGTCTTGCTCCTTATCATTTATTTGATTTAAGAGAAAAAGCTTCAGCAAGAGAAGAGATTATTTTCAATTAATTTTGTTGCAACTAACTAAGGGGATGGGTGAATAAAGAAAAGGAGTCAATTCATCCCTCCTCATGTAGGAATTTGGCAGTTTAGGGTATCCAGTCTAGAACCATAATATATTGGGAAACCTCGCATAGGGACTGGTCAATACACAATGCAAACTGCATTTTAAAAAAAGTGTCACTGATGTGAGGTTTTAATTTTACAGGAACATGGCATATTGGATTTTGCCTTACCTCAAATTTAAAAATGTTTTTTCTGAATGCCACCCATTAACTGCGTACAGGAAAAGTCATGTTTAAACTGAATGAGCAATGACATTAGCAACTTCTGAAGGGCATGTGCTGCAATCATGTCAACAGATCAACACTAAACAGCAAAACTCACCTAAAGAAATTTTTTTCTGGGTGCCAATAGTGGTGTTGCACCTGAATGTGCAAAGCAGCTTATCTCTCATTGTTCAAAAACAGATCATAACCAAAAAAATACTTATTCAGGTGATGTTATCCATCTTCAATCTAGGTGTTTGTGATTTTTTTCCTATTTGTCCACCTGTCTTCTGTTATTTATCTAACTTTGTCCAATAAGTGCATAGTTTGTTCCACTCTTCAGCTGTACGACAGGAATGGAGTAAAATGCATGAAATGAACCTTCCAAATATGTTCTTCATTCAACACATGCTTACAGCCAGTTATCTTTTTTATTAGATGAGAAATGGGTAACATTGTCAAGGTGACCATTTATTGTCCATCTCGAATTGTCCTTGAGAAGGTGACAATGAGCCACCTTTGTTAACTACTGTAGTCCATGTGACGTGGGTACATATGAAACTGTACAGCATGGATGGAGACCATTTGGCCAATCAGGTTGTTCCAGATTTTTCAAGGAGCATAGACACAAAAGCAGTAATCATTTGTTAATTTCTAATATAAAATGTCTTCCATTCAGGTAATATCACATCTGTCAGAAGCTACAAATCACTTCATATGATTTCTTAAAGTCCTGCTGTAGTTGTTATTGTTGTTGCTACAAAGATGAGCAGAGCAGCTGTTTTGTACATAACAGCATCCCGGTGAAAAGAACAAATCTAATTTTAGTGATGTATGAGGATAATAATGATATCATGCAGATTAAATGGTTATTGTAGACAAGTCATTTCTCACCTCGATCTGTTTGTAGAGAGCCCCCTGACGGGGTATGCTGTAAAACCAAATGTGTGTTACACAAAAACAGTTTCACCGACAGAAAATCAGGTGACATATAGTAATATGCTGTTTGATGTTGAGTCGCCCCCTTGAAAATACAAGCTTCTGTGCTGAAACTGCAGAATATGAATGAAGTTGGCTTCAAACCAAAAATAATGGTTATGGCTGTGAATATGGGAATTTATAAATATATAAAAGAAAATAAAAAGAGAAGACTTGCATTTAAACATGATTTGGAGATGCCAGTGTTGGACTGGGGTGTACAAAGTTAAAAATCACACATTATAAACTGGTGTTATGTGATTTTTAACTTTGCATTTAAACAGTAATTTTCGTGGCTACCATCTAAAAGTACTTCACAATTCATTACAGGAGTGACTGTACTTCAAAAGTACAGAATCTCAGAAATGCAGCAATCAATTTACACACAGAAAGTTCTCACAAACGTTGATATGATAATGACAAGATAATTTATTTTATTGACTGATGGGTATTGGTCGGGCAATCAAGAATAACTCCAGTTATTCTTCAACATAATCTTATCGAATCTTGACATGTACCTGTGAAGGCAGACCAGGCCTCAGTTTACAATCTCACCTGAAACATATTATCCCCCACGTTGTAGTATCTCAAGACGCGACTGGAATGTTGGACTTCATGCTGAAATCCAGAAGTCAGATTTGAACCTGCATTTAAGTGTAATCCCAGCAGAGTTGAGGAAAGGTCACTCAACCTGAAATGTTAACATTGATTTCTCTCCACAGAAGCTGCCAGACGAACTGAGATTTTCCGGCAATTTCTGTTGTTGTTTCTGATTTAGAGCATCTGTATTGCTTTCAGTTATTATTTAGTATTTAATTGACTGCCACTTCTCTTCTAGGATGCCCACCTTGAAGAAGTTCTGCTCCTCTCTATGACAGGATTTCTGTTCCAATCTTTTTTTCTTGTCCAGCATCATAATTTAACTGTCATTCCTGGTGTTTGACCAGATATTTTGTTACAACTCATTTCCACAGCCACATCACATTCCTCAGTGACTGCCTCCATCTCGTACTCACCCCATGTGGATTCCAATTCAAGTTTAATCCTTCATGCTTTAAATCCAGCCAGAATCACAAGTATCTCCATGATGTTCAACTTTCCCCCAGACAGCTGCTCTTGCTGCATCCTGAGATCCACACTCAGTGCCATTCATCACCAGATGCATATTTGTGACCTCTCTCCCCAACAGTATCGCATCACACTGGCTTAGGGCTGCGCCAGCAGTTCTGAGGAAGGGTCACTCAACCTGAAACATTAACTGTTTTCTCTCCACAGATGCAGTCAGATCTGATGAGCTTTTCCAGCAATTTCTATGTTTTTTTCTTTAAGTTATTGGTGTTCATTAGTGAAAGAGCTGTGGTTAGGGCAATGCTTATGGAGAGATGGTGACATAGTGGAAATGTAACTTAAACCAGTGCCTAAACCTAGAGATCTGGAGATGCCGGTGTTGGACTGGGGTGTACAAAGTTAGAAATCACAACACCAGGTTATAGTCTCACGTTTTAAGATTAGAATCAATCTTAAAACATCATGGCATAAACAGAGAACACAGGGGGCCAACACCTTCAACATATTGTCTCGCTATCACCATTGTTAACAGCTAACCCAAGAATGCAACTTTTTAATTTAAAAAAAAATGGTTTTGTGATTTACACATGAAAGAAGTGAAACTATCACTGTATTCTAACAGATGAAAGGCTTAACAGACAATCAATTTTTCAATGTATAATTTCAGTTACATCACACTGTAAATTTTTGCTATAAATTCTGTGTGTTAGGATTGAGCCCTCCACTATCACCTAATGAAGGAGCTTCACTCCGAAAGCTAGTGTGCTTCCAATTAAACCTGTTGGACTATAACCTGGTGTTGTGCGATTTTTACCTAGAGAGGTAGGTTCAAATCCCAAAAGTACAGTTGCTGGAGTTTAAATTCAATTAATAACACAATCTGGAATTGAAAGCTGGTAGTAATGGTAATCATTGGTTGTTGCTTAATTTTTAAGAAAATCTAGTTCACTAGTTCATTGAAGGATGGAAGTCTGCTGCCCGAATTCAGTCTGGCTGAAATGAGACTCCAAATCCACAATTATGTGATTAACTCTGAACTGTCCCCTGAAATATGTAAGAAGCCCATTCAATTCAATGGTAATTAGGGACAGACAATAAATGTTAGCCTTGCTGGCATCCCCCACATCCCGTGAAAAGGATATAAAAAAAATTGGGAGCAGGATTCAAATATGGCCCTACAATGATAGAACCCATTGTAATAAACATTCTGCTCTCCCACTGCAGCCCACCAATATAAATTCAGATAAAAATAACAAGGATTGGCTATTAATTTTTTAGATTTTCCAAACATTACACAGTTCATCACATCTGTATGAAATGTCTTTCTTCAAATAATAGATAGGCAGTCAAAACACCTAGGCAACAGTGAGGACTGCAGATGCTGGAAACCAGAGTTTAGATCAGAGTGGTGCTGGAAAAACACAGCAGGTCAGGTAGCATCGGAGGAGCTGGGAAAAAAAAACATGTTTCGGGCAAAAGTCCTTCATCAGGAATAGAAGCAGAATGCCTCCAGGGTGGAGACTTAAATGGGGGGGGGGGGGGGGGGTGGAGAGGACTGGGGAGAAGGTAGCAAAGAGTACAATAGGTGAATGGGGATGGGGATGGAGGTGATAGGTCAGAGGGGAGGTGGAGCAGATAGGTGGGAAGGGAGATTGGCAGGTAGGACAGGTCATGAGGACAGTGTTGAGCTGGAAGGTTGGAACTAGGGTAAGGTGGGGGGAGGGGAATTGAGGAAACTAGTGAAACACCTGACAGCTGAAAAATATCAGGTAGAAATCAATATTAGAACCATATACGGAGTTTACAGCATGGAAATAAACACTTCAGTCCAACTCATTCGTTCCAACCAGATGATATCTTAAATTAATCTAGTCCCATTTGCTAGCATTTGGTCCATATCCCTCTAAACCCTTCCTATTCATAGACCCATTCAGATGCCTTTTAAATGTCGTAATTGTACCAACCTCCATCACTTCCTCTGGCAGGTCATTCCATACACATATCACCGTCTGTGAGAAAATGTTGCCCCTTAGTTCCCTTTTATATCTTTCCCCTCTCATGTAAACCTATGTCCTCTAGTTTTGAACTGTTGATAAAGGCTATGGATGAAAACATAAGGATAATTATTGTGATGCACCTGCTCCTGACCTCATGTAGGACAGTTACAAACTCCGATGTCTCTCTCATCTATGGGCACTCTTGTGTCTGCAATTTGTGAGGTGGAACAATGTCCTTAAATAGGTTAATGCTTGCATTGACGTGACAGACAGAAGTATATGAATAAAACATGCTAAGCTTGCAACTGCTGTACACCCTATAACAATTGCAAAGCTCTTGTCCCAGCCTGCACGATCTGATTAAAAGAGATTCATGCTGTGTGTTATGGAAGAGCTGTGTGGTCATTCTGCTGACCTCTACTCCTCAACCCTGGGTTTCTGGTTGTGTGATCAGTAAAGGCAAAGAGCAGAGGTCAGCAACATAGAGTACACAAACTGGACATTCCTGAGACTGACCAGTTCTGTGAAACTTCAGTATCCTTATAAATGAGAAGAATACGTTTTTAAAAAAAACAGAAAGCCTTACCTAGATTTAAAGGATAAATCATGTTATAAGCACGGGATACAGCTCTTTAAACACAATGGCTCCTATGTAAGAACTTTGTTCTGAAAATACTGCTTCCTTGTCTCCACATGGTCTTTAAGAATCTGAACCCCTCTGTATTACACATCTAGTCTAGACTGATTAGGTACCAGTTCCTATGCTTGTGTAGACTTGTGAAAATTCACATTTTTATGAACTTTAAAACTATTTTTACTGCAAGCACTTGATCATAAAAACCAATAGACATACTATTGTTAGCAGGTCACATGATTCTGCATTGCCTTTCCTAAAGATATTTTGTTGTAGAGTGACCCAGACAATTTCAGGAATCCAAAATGAGGAAGCAGGTTTTTGAAACTGTTTACCTACCGGTTCAATGGCAATCTTCAAGGAGGTCATTTAGTGCTCAGTGTACACAGAATATTAAGTTCGTAAACTGATTCTCACAATTATCATCCTGTACTTGATCTGTTGCAACTCCAAAAGACCAGAGATACTGACAAATAATGGAGCAGTTGAATTCAAAATAATTTGCTTCACCTTCAAAAGTCATAATGCAAGAAGCCTCATAATAATATTATAAATTAAATTCATGCTTTAGCTTGAACATATTTCACATGAGTTAAGTATAAATTAACAGAGTATTGGAACTTTCCTTCTCATACAAATCTGCTATGAGATAAACTTTGAGATGTCACAAGCTCAGTAGGTGTTGGTTTAGAACATAAACTTGTGAATAGATGGGATTTCTTTCATTGGTAGGATCACTGTGCAAAAGGAATTCTTAGAATTCAATGCACCAATAATCATGCTAACAATCAGAACTCATTATGTCTAGTGGATAATATAATTTTACATGCAAGGTTCACGTTTACCTTTGGTTCTGGAAGATAGGAGCTTGGTTACTCCAGTGATATGAACTGTGAAGAAAACAGTGAGTTTATTTAATGTACAATACACTGTTGAGAATATGATCATTCTCAGAGAGTAGTTTACTTATATCGGATAATAGATCATATCAGTGCTTCTAAGCTAGAAGTTCCATGCTAAAGACCCACTCATGGACCTCTTGGCCAAGAGTATGTTCACAAGAGTATGGCCAAATAGCTTAGAGTGTCAATGTAAATCTTTCCAACACAGTGGCCAGCAGCAACAGTGAAGACATTTCCTGTGTGGTGCTGGAAAAGCACAGCAGATCACACAGCATCCTTTCCTGATGAAGGGCTCCTGCCCGAAATGTCGATTCTCCTGCTCCTCAGATGCTGCCTGACCTGCTGTGCTTTTCCAGCACCACACCCTCAATTCTGATCTCCAGCATCTGTAGTCCTCACTTTCTCCTAAAACATTTCCTGGTCAGCCTTGGTATGGAGTCATTACTATCACAGTCCATACTTCCAGACTACAACATGCATGAAAGTTTATGTTACCATCGCAACTGACTTATTAGGAGGCTTTTGACTCATTTATCTGGACAGTTGGTGTGGATCAAATGTTGTGTCATGGATAGAATTTGGTGTGTTCATTCAAAATACCATGATCAACATGTTTGTATGTAAGGAATGTGTCATCTCTCACCCTCGGAGCAATTGACTCACATAAATAACTCTAGTAGTAAGCTTTTGAGAGTTTTAAAATAAAAGTGTGTTATCATCATATTTTTAAAATGTGACATTCCACTCACTTGTTATGTGCTTATAAAGATTCTATAAAATTTCAATTGTCTCATTCCCTCTCCTAGCAGGCCTGCGGTTTCTGAGCTGAGTCGATGTTTTGTTTGAAAAAAAATCTTGAAAACAGTATTCGTAGTAAGCTATGAGATCTTGTCAAATTTCCAAGGATTTGATTCTCAGGTGAACTTGAATTTGATTTGCGAGAGGGTGTAGAGAAAGTCATTGTCTCAGTTTCAAGGTATTGCTGTTTATTATTTTGTTTGCTTTTATGACTTGTGGTCAATTTCTTAGCCTTCTGATTGAACTGTCTCTCCAGAACAGCTTCTTACTATTTAGAAATCAGACAGAATAAATGCCTGTCATATAATGTGACCTGTGACAAGTTCAAATTGCTATTGCAAATAATGTATGTGTGCTTAGATCAAGAATATATCCTCCATTGTGGATTTCACATCTTGGAAGTCTGAAATAGTCAGTGCTTTTATGCTTGGATAACCCATTCAACTGATAAACCTTTTTGAATTAATTTTAGGAAAGCCCTTTGAAAAATCATTAGTTTGGAAGATTCCTTTTGTTCCCTCCTTAGACAAGGGGTTAATTCTAGTTTGCCAAAGACAATATATATTTTTACAGCTTAGGTAGTCAGTATTAAAATATAAAATTTAAGTTGATGTTCAGAATATACAGGGACATGAAACATGCCAACAGTATATGGCTCAATCCCTGTTCTTGTTTGGACAGTTTGAAGACCTGCACCATTGTCCCACCAATGTTGGAGTTAATAGTATTATAGGTTTCACCTGCCTTTGGGCAAAGGACTGAAAAAGAATTTGCCCACTGCCCAATGTGACCAGCAATGATCAAAAAAAAATTATGTCATCATTAACATGATTAGGTCAATATTCCTGCAAGCATTTGCTAAATTGACTCATTTAGAGAAAGTTTTCTGTGAAAGTTTCAAAATCTAGCTGTATATTCAATCCTTGCATATCTTCCCAACAAATTAAAAAGAGCCAAAGTTTAATATCTATCATATATTGGATCACCAAACCGTTAATAAAATGGTCACATTATATGTGAAATATAAGCCTATCCTCCCACCATGTCAACTCAATTTTCAGCAAAAACTACATCTGTTCACAGAATACTTAACACAATTCACACCTCCATTTTATAAAAAGAATCAGGCGCTGGAGAAAACATTAAAAATAAAGTTACAAACTTTAAATGAAAACTGAGATGTTAGAACTATCAAACAAGACTCAGCAAAGCTGTTATTTTTTATTTGAAAGTAGTAAGGCTGAGGGTTGGCCTAAAAGTGATCATAGAAATGGAGATATTTGATAGAATATCTGTAAATAAAGGGTATTTCCACTTATGGGTGATAAATATAAATATAAAATGAGCACAAATTTAGGAGAAACTGAAACCAGAAGTTGCTTAGAATATGGAACTTGCTGTCAGATAAAATAATTAAATGGAATAACAGATACTTTAAAGGAGACAAAAAATGATAATGAAGTAAATGGTTCAAGAATACCAGAGAACCATCTGCCCTGGAAGCATATCATAACACACACACGTTTATTTAAAATAATTGTTACCTTTCTGTCTTACCACCTCATTCCTCCTTTCAGACACTCCTTAAAATGTATCCCCTTGAACATATATTTGGACACCTTTCATAACATTCTGTATAGCTATTACAAATAGTTATAGCTGTACAGAAGTCATACTAGACTGGAAATGTTAACTGGTTCTCTCTCCACAATGCTGCCAGAGCTGCTGGGTTTTCCCATCATTTTCTGTTTTTATATCAGTTTACCCCTCTCTCACACATCCCCTTTGTCTTGCAAGAACCCATTCTGGGAAACCATAGTCATTGAATTTATTGTTCATATTTACTGAATATTGTAATTACAATATAAACATTGGAAATGCACTGCAAGCCAGAGAAAAACGAACACATCTGTCTGGATGTACAATGTTCACAGATCACGGTATTTTCTTGATGAAGTTAAAGGTGAATTGAAATTCCTGCATTTTTTAAAAATAAGTTATTTTGCCTGATTTTTTATCATCTTTAGACACTACAAATCTGTCACACCAACTGTTTCTGCACAGGACATTGTAATGGAAATTAGGTCAACTCTGTGTCACTAATAATGTCCAGGACGCAACTTTCCATGCTTTCAGAAAGCACTTCCATTTGTACCACTCTATAACTTTAGACCAGTGTCAGAACAAACAAAAAATTTCTTAAAGCTTATCGGTTTACATGCTGCTCTTCAAGATCCTGAAAGCAATATGAAAATGTCTTCAGTATTTAAGTCATACATTGTTAAAATTCAGGATAACAATGCTCGAATGTCGAACAAGGGAATTTGCAGTCAATTATTGACACCCCTGGCTGTGCAATCATCACAGATTGACAATCAAACTTGAGATAGTCCTAGTATGGAATATCTTCATGTAAAACAGTCAGTGCATTTTACCTACTAGTGATGTCCTATTGTGTTGAACATTACTCTCATTCTGCTTGGGGTCAAATCTTATGGTCATGTGTGGGGGCTGCCAACTGGTCCTGTTAATTATAGGGAGAAAAATCAAAGGAGTAAGGCAGCACTAAAGCTTACCTAATCTATAGAATGCCCTTAGTGTATCTATACAAAGAAAACATGGAGCTGTCAGACATACGAAAGAGAAACAGTAAGTTAAAGCTTTCATTGTTTTTCACTGGGAGTAAGAATTGACCTTCAACCCTCCATTTAGATAGGAGAGATTGGAATTCATTTGTGGAAAAATAAGTGTGTCACTTCTCAACTCCGTTTTTTTCCACCAGCCCTTTAATACCCATTGAGTGTTTTCAACTGTTTAAATAGCTGCCCTAGCATTAGCTAAACTATAAAGATTTGACCTCAGTGATACTCAGTACAGCAAATGTTGTACAGATACTGGACCACAAATACATGTTCGCTCTTAAAGTTACTGAAAAGTCTAACTCCAAAACCCAGTGTAATATCCGAATCAACTAATACTGCAATCAAATATGTTAAAAGTGTGTGTTACTGTGGTGTAGATTGAGTAAAGTATTTCAATAAGGTCTGAGCCAATTAGCAGTTAGTGAGTTATCTAGATAACTGTCAAACAGTCTGCACAAAATAGCAGTTGTTAAGCCTTGAACACTTAGCTGAGTTTTATAAGGGCATATTCATAAATCTAAGAAGACAGTAGTACAAAACTGGAACCATGCTAAACTAATAATTTACAAGTCTGATGTAGATGATTATTACATAAAGCATGACAATATTATTACATAAAACATAACAATATGATTGATCGAGTATGTAGCTCATTTAATTATTTAAAAGAAACACTTGCTCAAACTTTAAATGTTCATGTTGCCTGCCGTCAACAAGGACCCATTTTGAGTTTTGGACGAAAGCCAATGCATAAGTGGATAATGGAACCAAGTGACACAACTTGTAAGTATTTATAGAGTGTACGGCCTGTGGGAATTACATGGTGCTGCTGACTGAAGTGCCGCATTAAAAGGCAACTGTGCACCGATCTGAAATTCCCAAAGTGATGCAGAGGTCGGATGGACATTATGTCTGCAGTCTGTGCTATCAACTAGTTATACACATCTTTAACTGAGCATTGATAATTCCTTCCATTTAATGAAGGTTTTAAATTCAGTAAATGTTTGCTCACGCTAGAAAGAGAAAACTTGACCCTCCACCACGAAGAAAAGAACAAAACCACAAGTCAGCATTTGCTCAACTGCCTAGCGCTCAAACTTCATATAGTAAAGGTGATAATCATTTAAAATTCATAATGTCTCACATCAAGGCTCTTTGCTTCACAATAGCATCTGTTTTATTTATGAGGAGAATCTAGTGAATTTGTAGGCGGCACAGTGGCACAGTGGTTAGCACTGCTGCCTCACAGTGCCAGAAACCTGGGTTCAATTCCCGCCTCAGGCGACTGACTGTGTGGAGTTTGCACGTTCTCCCCGTGTCTGCATGGGTTTCCTCCGGGTGCTCCGATTTCCTCCCACAGTCCAAGAAGAGCAGTTCAGGTGAATTGGCCATGCTAAATTGCCCATAGTGTTAGGTGAAGGGGTGAATGTAACAGAATGGGTCTGGGTGGGTGCGCTTCGGTGGGTCGGTGTGGACTTGTTGGGCCAAAGGGCCTGTTTCCACACTGTAAGTAATCTAATCTAATCCAAATCTTCTGATTTGGTAGCCATAATCTCCAATTTAGACAGCCAGTACATAGCTTCTGCAATCTAACTTTATTTGCAGTTCTCCTGTGTTCAGAGGGCATGTGATATAAGACCCTGGGTGAGATTTCTTGTTATTCCAACCAGAATGCACCAAATTGTCAAACTCCTGGGTAAGGAAGGATGAGCTGGCTCCGGATCTTATTGTGGTAAAAACAATGACTGCACATGCTGGAAGCCAGATTCTGGATCAGTGGTGCTGGAAGAGCACAGCAGTTCAGGCAGCATCCAAAGAGCAGCGAAATTGATGTTTCGGGCAGAAGCCCTTCATCAGGAATAAAGGCAGTGAGCCTGAAGCGTGGAGAGATAAGCTGGAGGAGGGTGGGGGTGGGGAGAAAGTAGCATAGAGTACAATAGGTGAGTGGGGGAGGGGATGAAGGTGATAGGTCAGGGAGGAGAGGGTGGAGTGGATAGGTGGAAAAGGAGACAGGCAGGTAGGACAAGTCCGGACAAGTCATGGGGACAGTGCTGAGCTGGAAGTTTGGAATTAGGGTGAGATGGGGGAAGGGGAAATGAGGAAACTGTTGAAGTCCACATTGATGCCCTGGGGTTGAAGTGTTCCGAGGCGGAAGATGAGGTGTTTTTCCTCCAGGCATCTGGTGGTGAGGGAGCAGCGGTGAAAGAGGCCCAGGACCTCTATGTCCTCAACAGAGTGGGAGGGGGAGTTGAAATGTTGGGCCACAGGGCGGTGTGGTTGATTGGTGTCGGTGTCCCGGAGATGTTCCCTAAAGCGCTCTGCAAGGAGGTGTCCAGTCTCCCCAATGTAGAGGAGACCGCATCGGGAGCAACGGATACAATAAATGATATTGGTGGATGTGCAGGTAAAATTTTGATGAATGTGGAAGGCTCCTTTAGGGCCTTGGATAGAGGGGAGGGAGGAGGTGTGGACACAGGTTTTACTGTTCCTGCGGTGACAGGGGAAAGTGCCAGGATGGGAGGGTGGGTTGTAGGGGGGCGTGGACCTGACCAGGTAGTCACGGAGGGAACAGTCTTTGCGGAAGGCGGAAAGGGGTGGGGAGGGAAATATATCCCTGGTGGGGGGGATCTTTTTGGAGGGGGTGGAAATGTCGGCAGATGATTTAGTTTATGTGAAGGTTTGTAGGGTGGAAGGTGAGCACCAGGGGCGTCCTGTCCTTGTTACGGTTGGAGGGGTGGGGTCTGAGGGCGGAGATGCAGGATGTGAACGAGATGCGTTGGAGGGCATCTTTAACCACGTGGGAAGGGAAATTGCGGTCTCTTAAAAAGGAGGCCATCTGGTGTGTTCTGTGGTGGAACTGGTCCTCCTGGGAGCAGATACAGTGGAGGCATTGGGAATACGGGATGGCATTTTTGCAAGAGGTAGGGTGGGAAGAGGTGTAATCCAGGTAGCTGCGAGAGTCAGTTGGTTTGTAAAAAATGTCAGTCGTCATTAATTGAGATGGAGAGGTCCAGGAAGGGGAGGGAGGTGTCAGAGATGGTCCAGGTAAATCTAAGGTCAGGGTGGAATGTGTTGGTGAAATTGATGAATTGCTCAACCTCCTCGCGGGAGCATGAGGTGACGCCAATGCTGTCATCAATGTAGCAGAGGAAGAGGTGGGGAGTGGTGCCAGTGTAATTATGGAAGATCAACTGTTCTACATAGCCAACAAAGAGACAGGCATAGCTGGGGCCCATACGTGTGCCCATGGCTACCCCTTTGGTCTGGAGGAAGTGCGAGGATTCAAAGGAGGAATTGTTAAGGGTGAGGACCAGTTCCACCAAATGAATGAGAGTGTCGGTGGAAGGGTACTGTTGGGGATGTCTGGAGAGGAAAAAATGGAGGGTTTGGAGGCCCTGGACATGGCAGATGGAGGTATAGAGGGATTGCATATCCATTGTGAAGAGGAGGCATTGGGGCCGGAGAAACAGAAGTCTTGGAGGAAGTGGAGGGCGTGGGTGGTGTCTCAAGCATATGTGGGGAGTTCCTGGACTAGGGGGGATAGGACAGTGTCGAGGTAGGTAGAGATGAGTTCAGTGGGCAGGAGCATGCTGAGACAATGAGTCGGCCAGGGTGGTCAGGATTGTGGATCTTGGGAAGGAGATAGAACCGGGCAATGCGGGGTTCCCAGACTATGAGGTTGGAAGCTGCGGGTGGGAGATATCCTGAGGTGATGAAGTTCTATATGGTCTGGGAGATGATGGTTTGGTAATGGGGGGTGGGGTCATGGTCGAAGGGGCAGTAGGAAGAGGTGTCCTAGAGTTTCCTCATTTCTCCCACCTCACCCTATTTCCAAACTTCCAGCTCAGCACTGTCCCCATGACTTGTCTGGACTTGTTCTACCTGCCTATCTCCACTCCACCCTCTCCTCCCTGACCTATCACCTTCATCCCCTCCCTCACTCACCCATTGTACTCTATGCTACTTTCTCCCCACCCCAACCCTCCTCTAGTTTATCTCTCCACGATTCAGGCCCACTGCCTTTATTCCTGATGAAGGGCTTTTGCCCGAAACGTCGATTTCTCTGCTCCTCGGATGCTGCCTGAACTGCTGTGCTCTTCCAGCACCACTAATCCAGAATCCGGATCTTATTCATCCACACCCTCCATAGGTCACCACAGTGTTAGTTACAAGAAGATCACTTCCCTTCTGGGTACCTTTATCCAAGACCCAAATGAACTCCTCTCTAGAAAGGTCAATTTGACCAGGCTGTTTTGAGTTGACAAAACATTAGTTACTGGCAGTCCCCAGGTTGCGAACGAGTTCCGTTCTGGAGTTCATTCACAAGTTGATTTGTACTCAAGTTTGAACACAATACACATGGAAAGCAGCTGTTTGGAAGTACAGGAAATGTTTGTATGTTGGGTTTTTTAAATTACACCTCTATGGAATTGCATTTGTCAGTACAAGCTTTCATAAATCAGACAATCATAATTTGAGAACCCGCTGTATTAATTATTACGCGAGGAGAAATACTGAGAAATAGTAATGCAACTCACACACACATGTGCACTTGCACACTCTCACACATACACATACTCACACAGTCATAGAGTCATAGAGATGTACAGCATGGAAACAGACCCTTCAGTCCAACCTGTCCATGCTGACCAAATATCCCAACCCAATCTACTCCCATCTGCCAGCACCCGGCCCATATCCCTCCAAACCCTTCCTATTCATATACCCATCCAAATGCCTCCTAAATGTTGCAATTGTACCAGCCTCCACCACATCCTCTGGCAGCTCATTCCATACAAATACCACCCTCTGCGTGAAAAGGTTGCCCCTTAGGTCTCTTTTATATCTTTCCCCTCTCACCCTAAACCTATGCCCTCTAGTTCTGGACTCCCCGACCCCAGGGAAAAGACTTTGTCTATTTATCGTATCTCTGCCCCTCAATTTTGTAAACCTCTTTAAGGTCACCCCTCAGCCTCCGACTCTCCAGGGAAAAGAGCCCCAGCCTGTTCAGCCTCTCCCTGTAGCTCAAATCCTCCAACCCTGGCAACATTCTTGTACATCTTTCTGAACCCTTTCAAGTTTCACAACATCTTTCCGATAGGAGGGAGACCAGAATTGCACGCAATGTTCCAACAGTGGTAAAAACAATGACTGCAGATGCTGGAAACCAGATTCTCGATTAGTGGTGCTGGAAGAGCACAGCAGTTCAGGCAGCATCCAAGGAGCAGCAAAATCGACATTTCGGGCAGAAGCCCTTCATCAGGAATAAAGGCAGTGAGCCTGAAGCGTGGAGAGATAAGCTGGAGGAGGGTGGGGTGGGGAGAAAGTAGCATAGAGTACAATAGGTGAGTGGGGGAGAGGAAGAAGGTGATAGGTCAGGGAGGAGAGGTTGGAGTGGATAGGTGGAAAAGGAGATAGGCAGGTAGGACAAGCCCGGACAAGTCATGGGGAAAATGCTGAGCTGGACGTTTGGAACTAGGATGAGGTGGAGGACGGGGAAAATGAGGAAACTGTTGAAGTCCATATTGATGCCCTGGGGTTGAAGTGTTCTGAGGTGGAAGATGAGACGTTCTTCCTCCACGCATCTGGGTGGTGAGGGAGTGGGGGTGAAGGAGGCCCAGGACCTCCATGTCCTCGGCAGAGTTGGGGGGGGGGGGGGGGGGGGGGCGCGGGGAGTTGAAATGTTTGGCCACGGGGCAATGTGGTTGATTGGTGCGGGTGTCCCGGAGATGATGTTCCGTAAAGTGCTCTGCTAGGAGGCATCCAGTCTCCCCAATGTAGAGGAGACTGTATCGGGAGCAACGGATACAATAAAATGATATTAGTGGATTCCAACAGTGGCCTAACCAATGTCCTGTACAGCCACAACATGTCCTCCCAACTCCTGTACTCAATATTCTGACAAATAAAGGAAAGCATACCAATGCCTTCTTCACTATTCTATCTACCTGCGACTCCACTTTCAAGGAGCTTTGAACCTGCACTCCAAGGTCTCTTTGTTCAGCAACACTCCCTAGGACCTTACCATTAAGTGTATAAGTCCTGCTAAGATTTGCTTTCCCAAAATGTAGCACCTCGCATTTATGTGAATTAAACTCCATCTGCCACTTCTCAGCCCATTGGCCCATCTGGTCCAGATCCTGTTGTAATCTGAGGTAACCTTCTTCGCTGTCCACTACACCTCCAATTTTGCTGTCATCTGCAAACTTACTAACTGTACCTCTTATGTTCACATCCAAATCATTTATCTAAATGACCCAGCACCGATCCTTGTGGCACTCCACTGGTCACAGGCCTCCAGTCTGAAAAACAACCCTCCACCACCACCACCACCCTCTGTCTTCTACCTTTGAGCCAGTTCGCTATCCAAATGGCTCGTTCTCCCTGTATTCCATGAGATCCAACCTTGCTAATCAGTCTCCCATGGGGAACCTTGTCAGACGCTTTACTAAAGTCCATATAGATCACATCTACCACTCTGTCCTCAGTCTTTTGTTACTTCTTCAAAAAAAACTTAATCAAGTTTGTGAAACATGATTTCCCATGCACAAAGCCATGTTGACTATCCCTAATCAGTCCTTGCCTTTCCAAATACATGTACATCCTATCCCTCAGGATTCCCTCCAACAACTTCCCCACCACGGAGGTCAGGCTCACTGGTCTATAGTTCCCTGACTTGTCTTTACCACCCTTCTTAAACAGTGGCACCACATTAGCTAACCTCTAGTCTTCCGGCACCTCACCTGTGACTATCGATGATACACATATCGCAGTAAGAGGCCCAGCAATCACTTCCCTAGCTTCCCACAGAGTTCTTGTGTACTCCTGATCAGGTCCTGGGGATTTATCCACCTTTACCCGTTTCAAGACATCCAGCACTTCCTCCTCTGTAATCTGGACATTTTGCAAGATGTCACCATCTACTTCCCTACAGTCTATATCTTCCGTATCCTTTTCCACAGTAAATACTAATGCAAAATATTCATTTAGTATCTCCCCCATTTTCTGTGGCTACACACAAAGGCTTACCTATCTTTGAGGGGCCCTATTCTCTCCCTAGTTACCCTTTTGTCCTTAATATATTTGTAAAAACCCGTTGGATTCTCCTTAACTCTATTTGCCAAAGCTATCTCATGTCCCCTTTTTGTCTCCTGATTTCCCTCTTAAGTATACTCCTACTTCTGTTATACTCTAAGGATTCATCGATCTATCCTGTCTATACCAGACATATGCTTCCTTCTTTTTCTTAACTGAACGCTCAATTTCTTTAGTCATCCAGCATTCCCTATACCTACCAGCCTTCCCTTTCACCCCGACAGGAATATACTTTCTCTGGATTCTTGTTATCTCATTTCTGAAGGCCTCCCATTTTCCAGCCGTCCCTTTACCTGCAAACATCTGCCCCCAATTAGCTTTCAAAAGTTCTTGCCTAATACCACCAAAATTGGTCTTTCTCCAATTTCGAACTTCAACTTTTAAATCTGGTCTATCCTTTCCCATCACTATTTAAAATCTAATAGAATTATGGTCGCTGGCCGCAAAGTGCTCCCCCACTGACACCTCAGTCACCTGTCCTACCTTATTTCCCAAGAGTAGGTCAAGTTTTGCACCTTCTCTACTTGGTACATCCACATATTGAACCAGAAAATTGTCTTGTACGCACTTAACAAATTCCCCTCCATCTAAACCTTTAACACTATGGCAGTCCCAGTTGATGTTTGAAAAGTTAAAATCCCCTACCATAACTACCCTATTATTCTTACAGATAACTGAGATCTCCTTACAAGTTTGTTTCTCAATTTCCCTTTGACTATTAGGGGGTCTATACACATGTTAGAAACAAGTAGTGTGAGTCCTATTGTGAAGAGTGAATAGTTACCTGCAGCATTGATGTTGGTAGTTGAGCATTGAAATTGAGATTTTTGGCATTGCAGGTTGATTTGAAACCCTTTTGTCCTGGTCCCTGGATGCAGTGGTTGACTGGCAGCACACACACACACACACACACACACACACACACACACACACACACACACACACAGTCTTCTCCCTTTCCTTTACCTGTTGGGCAGGGATCTTTAAATGGTTGCTCCCAAAACTCTGACTCTCACAAGACACTCATCTATCCATTAGAGCATCAGGCCACTAACACACACTGGCCAGGATTTTGAGTTCAGTTTTAACCACTGTTTCTCTGTATTCTTGTAAGATAAATATATCTCTCTCACCAAGAGTGCTCTCTTCTTTATAACCACCACATTCACGGTCTGAGGTGCTCCCAGTGGATTACAAGTTCAGTTTCTTTGTAAGTTCTTTTACTTTATGGAAATACTGTAATCACAAAATAGAAAATATCTTTCACTTGGTGGTGTAGAACTTTAATATTGCTGTAAAAAGAGATATTGCTGAATATCTTATTTCTATCCTAATGAATGCTTCAAATTGAGATGAAAATCCTCTGCAACCTTTTTTTCAGCAATGCCACGTGTGTTAATTAAATAAAAGCAAGGGAAAGGATGGTGTTGGTGGAGGCAAAAATCAAGAAATCCAGAGAACACAGTGGTCTAATTAATTTTAATGGCAGCCTCCATTACTGATGTTTCAAAACAATCTGTTCCTTGCCTCTTGAGAATGGAACATGGACACCACAAGTTGCATGACCATAAACTGGTGACAAACACCCACATGGTTTCAATTCAGACACTTAGTTTTGTAACCCCAGTTTTTTCCCTGACCTGTCAATAGAAATTAGTTATCGACGTCATTGCGTCCAATTTCCACAGAAAAGGGATAGAATTTGTCAAACATGTTTTTGTGAGAGATAGTGGCTTACAATGCTCTGTACTCAGAAGCACAGAATTGTTACAGTGGTGAAGGCGTCCATTTAGCCCACGTTGACAGGACCATCTCTTCAAACAAGACCAAAAATCATAGGAACAGAATGAGACCATTCAGCCCATCAGGTCTGCTCTGCCATTCGAACATGACTGATATGCTTCTCAACCCCATTCTGCTGTCTTCTTCTCACAACCCTTGATTGCTTTATTCATCAAGAACTTATCTATCTCTGTCTTAAAGACACTCAAGGACTTGGCATCCACAGCCCTCTGTGGCAATGATTTCCGTCAACTAACCACCCTCTGGCTGAAGAAATTCCTCAAGCATTATTACCTAGTTCCAATCACCCACTTTCTCCCCATACCCTTTCAAACCAAATAATCAACCAATACACTCTAATGCCTCAAGTGAACCTGCCTCTATCACATTTCCACATAGGGTATGAAATGCACTATCTAGTCACAGTGAAAACGTTTCTTCTCAGATTGCATTTGCTTCTTTTGCACATCTCCTTCACTCTCTGCCCTCTCATTCTTGTTCCTTTTACAAACAGGAACAGCTTCTCCCTATCTACCCTACCCTGCTCACTCATTTTGGACAGACCTTATCAGATTTCCTCTCAACCTTCTTCTCTCCAAGGGGAATAGTCCCAACTTCAAATTATCCTCATGATTGAATTTCTTATTCCTGGAACTATTCTTATAACCTGCTTCTGCGTTCTCTCCAATGGTTCACATTTGTTGTACAATGTGGCACCCACAACTGTACATGTTGCTCCAGCTGAGGTCTAACAGGTGTCTTTATACAGGTTCAGCGTCACTTCCTTACTCTTGAAATCTGTGCCCCTTTCGATAAAAGCGGAGGACACTGCCTGCTTCATTAACTGCTCTCCAACTGTCCTGCCATCTTCAATGTTCTGTGAACATTGACACCCAGCTCTTTCTGCTTTGACATCCTTTTTAGAATTGGACCACCAATTTTATATTGTCTTTCAATGTTCTTCCTACTACAGTGCATCATCTCGCATTTCTCTGCATTGAGCCTCATTTGCCACCTATCCACCCACTCCACCAACTTGTCAAATGTCCTTTTGGAATTCCAAACTGTCCTCCTCACAGCTTATTATTCTCCCAAGTTTTGTTTAATCTGCAAGCTTTGAAATTATTTTCCCCGCATTCATTAATCTATATCAGAAAAGGCAAGGATTCCAATACTGACTCCAAGGAACTCCACTACACACCTCCTTCCAGCAACTCAGGATGCCATCAAACATTGCAGTGGACACTGTTCTCTCTCCCTCTGTCTATCACCACATGGACAGGGGCATGCATGTTGGAGAGCCACCTTGAAAAGCAGTGTTGTTCTGGAAAAATGAGTAGGATTTTGCTGTTTGAATTTATTTTTAAGAAACAACATTATTTTCTAAACACCTATTGTAAACCTTTCCTGTTGTGTAAGTGGATCTTTCCTTAAACTTTGTAAGGAACAAATGGTGGTCTCAGATTTTGAATGCTTGCCTTTCATCCTCCCCAGATGTAAAAGGGTTAAATACTTTGATGCTTTAATTAAGAAAGGTCTCATTCTCTTTTGAGAAATAAGGAAGAAACATGACAGGCAAAAATATATCACCTTGAACAAGTTTGTAAAGAACTTAAGAACACGGGCAAAGTTTATACAGAGTACAAGACATCACTGGAATCTAAGAAAACCTCCCTCATCTTTGTTGTCTTTAGGAGGGAACATATTGAAGATCTAATAAATCAGTCAATGAAAATGGGACCTTTGTCCTTAGATTTCCAGAATATTGCATTTCAGTCTGAGCAATGGTTACACCAAATACAAAGCTGGTCCAGTGAGTATATAAAGCTTAACATCATTAGGTGAGGTTCTCACTTGGGATTATTCACCCTCAGTTCATTCTTCCCATATCAATGCTCCCATGTGACAACCCTTCAAACTGGGAGAAAATCCATACCAAATTGCTATTGTGCATTATGTTTAAAAATGCAATTAAGGCTCTTTTACATGGCTTGACCTGTGGGAACAGTTGCTGATGAGTGTTCAGAGATTGTTGTGGTTCTGTTCACTGAGCTGGAAGTTTTTGTTGCAAATGTTTCGTCCCCTGGCTAGGAGACATCATCAGTGCTCTGGAGCCTCCTGCAAAGCGCTTCTTTGATGTTTCTTCCGGTATTTATAGTGGTCTGTCCTTGCCGCTTCCGGGTGTCAGTTTCAGCTGTCCACTGTAGTGGTTGGTATATTGGGTCCAGGTCGATGTGTTTGTTGATGGAGTTTGTGGATGAATGCCATGCCTCTAGGAATTCCCTGGCTGTTCTGTCTGGCTTGCCCTATGATAGTAGTGTACATGGACATACAGAACAGAAAACAGGAGGTGGAACCTATCAACAAAGACGGCATCCTTAAACTACTGAACTTGTGCCTCACTACACACTTTACATTCAACAATCAGATATACGAACAAATCAACGGAACACCCATGGGATCACCAATCTCGGGACTCATAGCAGAGGCAGTTATGCAAAGGTTAGAACAAACAGCCCTACCACAAATTCAACCCAAACTCTGGGTCAGATATGTCGATGACACCTTTGTAATCATCAAAAACACGGAAATAGAAAAAACACACCGGATCATCAACGCCACACTCACAGGAATCCGATTCACGAGAGAAGAAAAGGACAGCCAACTCCCATTCCTAGACGTGATAGTACAGAGAACACCGAACGGAGAATTCACCACAAGGGTACACAGGAAGACAACACACACAGACCAAGTCCTAAACTATGAAAGTAACCACCCCAACACACACAAACGAAGCTGCATCAGGACACTATTCAAAAGAGCCACAACACACTGCAGTACACCAGAACTGCGAAAAGAGGAAGAGGAACACCTATACAAGTTATTCGCCAAAAACGGATACCCGCGCAACTTCATCAACAGATGCCTAAGAGATAGACCACGGAACGAGGACATGCCACAACCAAAAGGACTAGCCACACTACCATACATCAGGAGTGTTTCAGAACTGACAGCCAGACTACTGCGACCCTTAGGACTCATAACAGCACACAAACCAACAGCCATGCTCAGACAACAACTTACTAGAACAAAGGAGCCAATACCCAACATGAGCAAAACTAATGTAGTTTACAAAATACCATGCAAGGACTGCACAAAACACTATATAGGACAAACAGGAAGACAGCTAACAATCCGCATACATGAACATCAACTAGCCACGAAACGACACGACCAGCTATCCCTAGTAGCCACACACTCAGACAACAAGCAACATGAATTCGACTGGGAAAACACTACTATCATAGGGCAAGCCAGACAGAGAACAGCCAGGGAATTCCTAGAGGCATGGCATTCATCCACAAACTCCATCAACAAACACATTGACCTGGACCCAATATACCAACCACTACAGCAGACAGCTGAAACTGACACCCGGAAGCGGCAAGGACAGACCACTATAAATACCGGAAGAAACATCAAAGAAGCGCTTCGCAGGAGGCTCCAGAGCACTGATGATGTCTCCTAGCAAGGGGACGAAACGTTTGCAACAAAAACTTCCAGCTCGGCGAACAGAACCACAACAATGAGCACCCGAGCTACAAATCTTCGCACAAACCTTGTTCAGAGATTAGCATATTTATTTCAAAAAGCTTGCCCAGAATTTGGCCATCTTCCCTATATGTACTATGTGATGCTCTGTTAATCACACGGAGTCGAAATCTATAAATCAGTGGGAGATCAACAACTTCAATGCACTAAGCTTCCTATACTTTATAGCACAAGATTTTCAGCTTAAAAGGTCCATAGATTCTATTTTATTATGAAGTGGTATGTAAACAAGTTCTGAAAAAAAAACTGTAAAGGAATAAATTCCTTCTTTGTCCAACACGGAGGGAAAACCTCTTTGTATCACCTTAGTAATCCACTTCTTCCTGTCACTGTAAACCACATTTCCAGGAGGTAGAATGTTCGTAGATTTTAAACTTACAATTGGAGATTCAGACTTTGTAGTCTTTTGTCTTTTCTTTGTTTTGTCTGCTTTTTTTTACCGTTTTTCTCTAAGTTCATAATCATTGAGCCCTGGTTTAAAAATGTTGGATGGCTGGCTGTTCTATGCTTGCAAAGCACAGTCAGATCTTAAAAGTAACGAGAAAGTGATAAATAATCAGGCTTCCTCTTAGATAGATAGATAGAAGTTACATCCTACACTTGGAATTACATCCAGGCTGAATTCTGAACCTAAATTACCACACAGTGATAGCTCAGTGTCACCATCTGTGGGCAAAAGGTACTAAATATGTACATGATTTGTTTTTGATCCAATGTTATTTTCATACTTTTAGTAACAATGAAACGATGTCTGGATTTATTTGGTGTATATTAGCCAATGTAAACTTTCCTCATTTGAAAAACATGCTCTGTTTCTACAAGCTGGCCAAAATTTCAAAAATTTTGCTTTGAGAAAAGTCCTGATCAATTGAGGAGAATCTTAAGCCAAGTCGATCCTCTCTTTGCTCTGAAACTTGCATTAGGGTGTACTGCAATCACAAGTGATAAAGGGATGATCCAGCACAGTGAACACAGATAAAATACCGTAACAATTGCAGTCTTTGTAATGACCAGATTCCAGACTAGCTCCTGTTTTGTTACAACCACATGACAGGCAAGGTTCACCAACTTGTTATGGTTCCTGACATGATACCCCAAATCATTAAGCTCTTGCATGAGGAGCCACAAAATGGCTTCCCTTCTTTAATCATCCATCTCTTCAGGTGGCTGGGGAAAGGTTAATTTCAAAAGGATCCCATCCTTGTGGATGCCTTTCTTTTAGAATAAATGAATTTGGTGTTAAAAGGAGTCAAAATAACCAGGTTTTCTTGAGTTAACAAAAGAATGTGTTTATTAGTTAATTATTGAGAGAAGACATTTTAATTCAACACACAGCTTAGGAATCATAAGGGAGAGCGTAAAATAAAAAACCTTTTAAGAAAAGCTATATGGGTCAGTCTCTGAGTTGTTAATGGAGAGTAAATGGAAGAATATTGTGATGATTACAGCAGTTGTTACCAGTGGCATTAATGTTGATCAGTCAATTTCAAGATTCTTGGCTTTGCAAGCTGATTGAAATTCTTTTTTGCCCTGGTTGCTTTTGATTGTCTTGCTGTCAACATTCCCTCTGCTCTTTTATTTCCTGTTGCATGGACTTCAGAGATCCTTGCGCAGCCGTGGCTTCCATAACCCAAAATCAATGCTGGAAAAGTTGTCAGCACACTGAATGGTCTGTGAGGAACCTCCCAGTGTGGCCACACAGCTTAGAGGGAGCATTGCTTGCTGGCTTCTAGTTCTGAGGCCGATTCAGTCCTTTGTTTGGTCACCAAGTGCAGGGTTGATGTGTAAATAAGTCTCAGAGTGAGTTAAGACATGGACAGCAGAGTTTTGGATGACATAAAAAAATATTGAAATTA
Source organism: Hemiscyllium ocellatum (assembly GCF_020745735.1). Lineage (NCBI taxonomy): Eukaryota > Metazoa > Chordata > Chondrichthyes > Orectolobiformes > Hemiscylliidae > Hemiscyllium > Hemiscyllium ocellatum. Next base: position 49,214,263 of record NC_083415.1, read on the forward strand.
CTTAGCAAGTCAGCAGTCTGCATGGAGAGGAAACCCAGTTATTATTTAGATTGGTGTCTGTTTATCATTTATGGAGAGCAGGAAGTGAGAAATCATCTAGGATTCTATGTTGGATTAGTCACGAATGAGGATTTCAGTAGCTGATGAGCTGGTGTTGGAGTGGTTGAGCATGATAAGGAAGCAGAAATAGATGGTGTTTGGTGATGAGGTCAGAAGATCATCTCAGGATCAAATATGACAATAATATTACAACAGGCAGGCTTAATCCCAGAGCAAGAGGGACAGCATCAGCAGCTAAGGAGCAGGGTTTTGATTTGGAACTAAAAGTGATGAAAGTCAGACAGACATCTGATAATTTAGCAGTAGTGGAGAACTTTGGGTAACCGAATTGTGCCTATTGTACGCAGCATAATAAATCTACGGGTTTTTACCTACATACCAACCACAAAAGAAGTTGAAAGAATTTATAGTGGGTGGATCTTTAAATTTTGACAGAAATACTGTAGCTTCTGTTCAATCTCCAAGTTAATCTGACAATTGTTTATTAATATTTGAATAAGTGAATTTCATCTAGGACATTTTCCCTGTAAAGAAAGTTTGTGATCTGCTATCCTGGTTTATTTAAGAGCATGTGTTTTGTCGAAAACAGAATAGTAAGACCACACATGATTTATTTCCTGTATAAAAATATATCTTATATTTGAACTCTCTGGATGTAACTGAGAAACACTTAACGTTTTTAGACGTTCTGGTTATTAGCTTATTTACAAAGCTCAGAATTTTTACATTTTAGACAGGAATATGCTACACCTCCTGCAAACTTAACTTGCTTCCCAAGAAACAGCAGTGTTCTGAACTTTATTAAATTGGAAACATATTGATATGTAATTGATGTTTGGATAGGAAAATGGCTTCTATCATCTTAATTTAAAGAGAATGCTCAGCGCAAATTGACATTTTACTAAGACTAGCAAAGTCAAAGCCTCAATTTTAAAATACCCACCACCCTATTCCTTGCATCCCAACTCCATTCCTGCACAAGTGGGTGTGTTTTATACTGCATCCAAAGTTTAATCTAGAGTGGAATCATGAAAGAGTGGGGTGTATAATGGCACTGAACTTGGTTGAACCTATGCACACAGAGAGTAGAATTAAAATCATGCCCATTACATTTTACTGCTGTTTAATCCAATTAACATTCATTCTATAATAAAAAAAAAGAGAGATTTGGTCACTACAAAATGGGTTCAATTCAGGGGGACAAATTAATTAAGAGACAAAAATTGGCACATGCATTATAATACTGAATTAATTTGAACCCATTGCCTCCAATGCAGGAGCCAATATTAAGTACATTAACGTGGGACTGGATGCCTAAGCATAAGGCTAAAATTTGAGAGCCATGAATAAGCTCAAGTTAGCCTTTGCTACTTAAAGCCAGTCTGCAGTTTAAACAGCAAAGTCTAAGGAGCATCACAACATGGCAGAATGAGCTCCAAGGTTCACACTGAGGCCATACTGGAGGCATTGGGGCAGGAAGTGGATGAAAAAGAAAAGCCGTCTATCCAGAGGATCTTCCTGAGGAAGGGGCACTGAACCGAAAATGTTAATTCTGCTTTCTCTCCACAGCTGCGGCCTAACCTGCTGTTTTTCCAGCAATTACCTGTGCCTATAAGGTTCAGGTTACCCTCCAGACAGGTGACTAAAACAGAAAGATGTTCATATTAATTCCAATAACCAGATGTCTCTCTTTACTGTGAACAGTATGGCCTTGTCTGCATGAATTATACACCAAAATCAATGGGCTAGGTAGTCAGCATGTAGCACTTTGCCCTAAAAAAAACAGGACAGAGGCAAAAAGCAGGTAACCATAAGCAGATTAGACAACACCTGTTGTTGAAATCAGTTATTAAAGCTGCAACACAAAGGGACTTGGTGGTACTTGTACATATAAAGCTAGCATACAGGTACAGCAGGTAATCAGGAAGGCTAATGGAAGGTTGGCCCTTATTTCAAGACCGGTGGAGCATAAGAGTAGGGAAGTCTTACTGAGACTGTAGAAGGTGCTGGTGAGACAACATCTGGAGTACTGTCAGCAGTTTTGGTCCCTTTAATTAAGGAAAGGTATTTCATTAGAGACAGTTCAGGGAAGTTTCACTAGGATGATCCGGTATTGATAGGTTGACTTTTGCCCATAAGACAAATGGATTGGGGCTCTACTTATTGGAATTTTGAAAAATGTGAGCTGATCACATTGAAACATATCAGATTCTGAAGGGATTTCACAGGGTAAATGCTGAGAGGATGTTTCTCATCGTGGGAGAGCCTACGATCAGATGGCATAGTCTCAGAATAAAGGGCCACCAATTTCAGACTGAAATCAGGAGGAATTTCTTCTTTCAGAGAGTTGTGAATCTTTGGAACTCACTGTCCCAATGAGCTGTGGGGGCAGAGACCTCGTGTATATTTAAGGCTGAGATAGCTAGATTCAGTCAGTGAATCAATGGTTATGGGAAAAGGCAGGAAAGTGGAGATGAGGAATGTCAGATCAGCCATGATCCTTTTGAATGGTGGGGCAGGCTCAAGGGGTGAAATGGCCTAATCCTGTTCCTATTTGTTACAGTCTTATGGTTGCCCAGCAACCACCCTCTAGTCTTTCCTGGTGGTTCAAATGTTGGTGGTACCTTGGACCAGATTGACTAATGAGTGCCAACAGGATATTGGGCATTGATGTACCTGATGAACTAAGCACACAGTCATCAACAACTGGGCATTGAGTTAGAGGCAGTCTTTGTGGTTGTGGTATCTTTGAACTTAGATGCATCACTTGCAAAGCAACTAATGTGTCATCAATGGCATCTTTTGGAAACTGCTATCTTCTGAAGCTGCATAATGGCTCCAGCTGTTTCCCTCAAGAAAAACAATAGTACTCCATTAATTTCAAGATAGTGCTTCCCTTTATAATGGGGACCAGCCAGTCAGATATTGAAGATATAAAATAAAAACAGGAAGTGCTGGAGAAACTAATCAGGCAGCAACTGCGGAGAGGAGTTAATGTTTCAAGGTTGACATGATACTACTTCAGAACTCAGACGCAGCAGGTGACATGTCATTGAGTACCATCTTCGTGAAATGGACAAATGTAACACACCATTCTTTACTTAGGTTGAATAAGAGATTTGCTGCTTGAAGGATCTGAGTGGATATGCCCACCAACCCCAGTGAGATTGCTTCTCTCTTTCCCGTTCCTCCCTTTTTCAGAAGTTTGTGTTCTTTTTTGCTCATTCTCCCTGTCCTGCAGCAAGCCAAGGAGAGTGAGAATTATCTGTGACCAAGACAAAGGAGCTGCAGAAGAATACTTGAAGGCAGAACCACAGCAGGTACTACACCACTCACTTCAACATTAATTGATGGGACAAACCTTCAGACCCTTCCACTAACTCAGCAACAGCCAATAGAAATCAATCTGGATTAGTGGTGCTGGAAAAGCACAGCAGTTCAGGCAGCATCCAAGGAGCAGTAAAATAGACATGTCGGTCAAAAGCCCTTCATCAAGAATACAGAAATCAATCAACAACCTACCCAAAAGTAGTTAAATGTTTTTGTTTTCCACTTGGCACTGGTGGGGAGTATTTCCTGTTGCTGTAAGTATGTCAGTTGTGTGAGGCTAGGAAAAGAGGTTCACTGGAACATTGAAGGGGGAGTGGTGGAAGCAAACAGAAAAATCAAACTGGTGCTATGTGCTGACCAAAGTCGCAGTGTGACTACGATGCATGTTGTCAATACGTGTACCTAGTCTAGATCTTACAGATCCAGCCAAAATGACATGGCACAGTCCACACCAACAAAGTACATGAATCATAAAATCATCACTTTCAATGTAAAATTAAGCTGGTAGTTCCAGAAATATGAGTGTGTCACTTCTGTATTTTTGGGACCTTATATTTCTGGGCTTCTGAAGCATGTAATGATTTTAACAGATTTTGCAGTCAGTAATGGAATAATCGCAGCCACTGTTCACCTCAAAGAGCTGCCCACAAAGGACATGTGATCTCTGTGGCATGGATTTCATACTTCTTGATGTTCCTTTGAATCTGTCACCAAGTCAAACACATCCCAAAGTGTCCAAAAACAGTGATATCATCAAGCAAGGCAAGCAGTCAATCCTGTGGAGATATTCTTATTGAAAGCAAACATGAAAAAAAAAGGTGAACCAATTATCTGTTACTCATTATTGACTTTAGACGGGATGTTACTCATGCCCTCTTACACATATACAGCACAGAGGTGGAATGAGTGGAGAGTGTCAAGCTCCTGGGAGTGGTCATCAACAACAAGCTTTCTTGGACTCTTCATGTGGACACACTGGTTACAAAGGCCCAACAACATTTCTCCTTCCCCAGGCAGCTGAGAAAATTTGGCATGATTGTGAATACCCTTACCAACTTTTATAGGTGCACCATCGAGAGCATTTTGTCTGGATGTATCAGTACCTAGTATAGTAACTGTACCATTCAAGATTGGAGACAGTTACAGAGAGTGGTGAACTTGGCCCAGACAATCACAAAGGCCAACCTCCCATCAATAGAATCCATCTACCAGGCCCGCTGTCAAGGAAAGGCAGCCAGCATTCTCAAAGATCCATCCCATCCTGGCAATGCTTTTCTACAACCTCCACCATCATGGAGAAGGCACAGAAGCCTGAACATTCGAAAACGGCTGGTGCGTAACAGTTTCTACCCGACTGTTTTTAGAATACTGAATAGACTCAAATTCTTAGCATTCGCCTGTACCTGTGTTTTTGCTTTTGCCGCTGTTTACCTATTATTTACTATCTATGCTACTTAATTCTGTGATCTGCCCGTATTAGCTTGCAAGCCAAAGTTTTTCACTGTGCCTCAGCACACATGACAATAAATTCAATTACAGATATCTCTACAGAAAGTGAAGCCACTGATTCAAACATAAATATTAAAAGTTAAAACATAAGAAATGTTAAAACTTTATTAAAAAAAAGTGTTAGCTTTACCAGAGTAAATGAGAAGGACATTATATAAATATATGGACTAGTAGGACCAAAGGGTCTGTTTCCATGCTGTACAACTCTACGATGCCCTCTGATTCTATAACATCTAGTTAACAAGCCATCACTGTTTCAGGGCCCAGATATATTCTAGCTGAAAATGTGTTGCTGGAAAAGCGCAGCAGGTCAGGCAGCATCCAAGGAGCAGGAGATCAAATGTTTTGGGCATAAGCCCTTCTTCAGGATATATTCTAGCAAGAAAGGGGAAGTTATTGTCAGCTCAATGATTTCTAATTGATTACAGTTTGCAGGGTCTTCAACTACATACTATATGAAGAGTAAAATTACTGACACCAATTCTGAAATTTTCACATTTAATTGTGCAGGCAGACTCTAGAAGTTGCAAGGTAAAGGCAGCAAATGGTGGTACCTTCTCCATGACAATTGTAAAATCTGGGTACGTGTTCTCTAGCTTTTCATTTTTCTCAATCTTATTCACATTGAACAATTTTCCTTTATCTTATATTCAGTAATTATCATTTTATTGCATGTACGCAAAATTATTAAATGATTATTCTAAAATGCTAATTTATATATTAAGTATATAAAATACATCAGATATTGCTTCTTAATGCGGGATAAAAATCATTACTTTACCTTTACATACAGAGCATAGGATGCTCAGCAAAGGCAGGGTCATGGGATTGGGGTTAGACAGGCCATACTCACATTGGATTAGATGGAGACAGGTGAGAGGTAGTTTATTTCCAGCATAAACACAGGTATGGATCATTTAGACTGATTGGTCTGCTTTTGTAATGCATAGCCTATTTAATAATTGTTAGCTCAATCTCATAATTCTTCAATTACCATTATGATTGTCACCTACAGGATTTAAATTCTCTAAGGATTGCCAATAGGATAACTCATTTTTGCATGCTTACTTGACTTACTTACCACTTATCTCTGTGAATGCTTTGCACTTCCTGCTGTTAAATGTCAGCCAAAAATGCATACAAACTTTAACCTTTACACTGATGACAGAATGAGGTCAAATGTTCAAAATTTATCTTCTGACTGGTTGAAAAAGAGGCCTTTGGAACTGGTTACCAACCAATTGGAGATGCTTTTTAAACAATGTACATCCCACTTGTTAGACATGTAATGGATTGGTAGAAATTTAAGTTAAAAGAAATACCAAAGATATGTCAGAGAAAATAAATTAATGATTGGGAAGACAGAATAAAGATAACAGAGGCTTTTCCAGTAAGAAAACTATTCCTTGCATAGTTTAACATGAACAGTATTAAATTTAGAAGCAACATAATACCGTAAAGTACACATTTCTCTTAGCAATTCATGGGATCACAAGAAAACCATTCAGTCCCTCGACCTGCTCCACCATTCACTGAGATCATTGCTGATCTGTGGTCCAACTCCATATACCTGCCTTTGGCCCATATCACTGAACACCTTTACTTCAAAAACATTTATCTATCTCAGATTTAAAATTAGTAACTGATTCTGCACCGACTAACATTTGTGGAAAAGAGTCCCAAATCTCGACCACTCTTTGTGTGTAGAAGTGATTCCGAACATCTCTCCTAAATGGGCCCTAATTCACAGACTATGCCCCTTAGTTTTACAATCCACAACTGGGGGAAACCCACCTTTTCTGTTAGTATCTTGAAACCTTTGATCTGATCACCCCGTAACCTTCTAAATCCTAGAGAAAACAGGCCAAATTTGTGTAATCTCGCTTCATAGCATAAACCCTAAAGTCCAATTCAATACAGTATAAAAAAAATCACGGTTCCAGGATTATTAAATTATCAAAAATACAAGAATAAGGTTAATAAAAATGTAATAGGTATTGAATCCCAATAACGCACAAATGAAATCTGCATTTAAAGGGGTCAATTAGAACGTGTTGCAATTGCTATTAACAACATGATAATGTAAAGACTGTGTCTTTTTATTTTGTGCTTTTTTTTAAAGTTGTGGGTGGAAATGAGAAAAAAACTGTGTTAAATCCAATATTTTAAAGGTTTGCTGAATGTTTTGGAAAGCAAGTAACTAATGGCAAAAAAGTTATGTAATCAAATACTTTTAGCAAGGAATTATTGAAGTTTGTGTTATAGATCGATTGGAGCCAAAGGGTTGCTTCCAGATGTAGCTGGATAATAACAAGATTAAATGCAAATTTCTTAATGACAAAAGACTTCCGCCTGCCCAGAGCCATGTGACTGGTTTTGAGGTAACTGAACAGCTTGGGGCTAGGAACAAGATCAAGAGAAGTATTTTCAACTGCACACTATTCTTTGCATGCTAAAGGAGAAGGAAATCAATTCATCTTTCCTTTATCAGCTATTGAAAACTATGATTTTTAATTGATAATTTGAAGAATGTTTATAAGTGACCCAACTACCTGGAATCCCTTGCAAAGCTGTGAAACCTGAAGAAAAGTGACTGAGAAACAACACTGACCAAAGTAACAAGCATGAAAATGATCTCAGCAACCTCAGACTAGACACTGAACTGATTTCCAGTTTTTTTCTGCACACAAACTATCTATCCTTTCTGTCTGTTTGTTTGTGTGAGCGTGTAAGGGGAATTTAGACGAGCTGAAGAAGCAAAGCAAAAGTAAATTTGAAGTTACTTTTTCAGGAACTCTGCAGTGCTTCTTTTTCTCCAAGCCAAATTTATAATCTGTGCTGCTACTATCACAGGTCCCATTATATCCCACATTGTAATTCAAACCCCTACCCCATCACTACTCCTTGTGCTCTCTGCTTACAGTCGAGAGTGTGGACCTGGAAAAGCACAGCAGGTCAGGCAACATCTGAGGAGCAGGACACCTTGTAGAGAGAGGACGAGAACTTCTTCAAGGTAAGCATCCTTGGAAGAGGCTTCACTGTAAGGTTAAAATCTACTGGTGAACAGAGTCGAGAGTGTGATGCTGGAAAAGCTCCTGCTCCTCGAATGCTGCCTGACCTGCTGTCCTTTTCCAGCACCACACTCTCGATTCTGACCTCCAGCATCTGCAGTCCTCACTTTCTACTACTCTCTGCTTAAAGACTGGTCCATCCCAGAGAGTTGTGAACCTCACCATAGGCAGGGTAAGGAAACAGGTCCTGAATCCACACCAGCCACAATAGGGGTTGAATCCCATGCTGCTGTCCCCTATCTGATCCTTTCCAGCATTCTCGCCAAATCAACTCCCCAAGGTGTCTGACTTGCTGTCAAGCATATGCCTTCACATACATGTCAGTTGTCGGAGATGGAATGTTTCAGAGAACATCTCAGGGACGCCAGCACCAAACAACCACACTGTCCCATGGCCGAGCACTTCAACTCTGCCAAGGACATGCAAGTCCTGGGCCTCCTCTATTGTCAAATCCAAGACACCCAACACCTAGAGAAAGTACACCACAAACCCCAGGAATCCCACCCAGGAGAAAGATATAAACAGAAAGCAGGAGACAACAACTTCGCTTCACTTGGAGGTCGCCACTGATGATATTACCTAGCCAGGTAATGAAACAACTGGATATCAAACCTATAGGTCAGTGAGCAAACCTACACCATAAAGTACACCTCATCTTCTGCCTTGGGACCCTCCAACCATATGGCATCAACATCGACTTCACCAGTTTCCTCATTTCCCCTCCCCCTACCTCATCCCAGATCCAACCCTTCAATTCAGCACTGTCCTCTTGAACTGTTCATCTTCCATCCCACCTATCCACTCCAAGTTCACCTCAAACCATCATGAACACCTCCCTCCCCTTCCTGGACGTCTCCATCTCCATTTCCACCAGCCGACTCAACACAGACATGTACTTCAGTCCCACCAACTCCCACAGCTACCTTGACGACACCTCCTCCCACCCTGCCTCCTGTAAAAATGCTATCCCTTGTTCCTAATTCCTCCACCTCCACTGCATCTGCTCCCAAGAGGATCAATTCCACTCCAAAACATCCCAGATGTCTTCCTATTTCAAGGACCACAATTTCCCCTCCTATGTGGTTAACAATCTCCCCAACTTCCTGCACCTCACTCCTCAATCACAACAAGGACAGAATCCACCCCTCCCACGGTCCTCACCTACCACTCCACCAACCTCCAGATAGGTCACATCATCCTCTGCCACTTCCACCATCTACAGTCAGAACCCACCATCAGAGATATATGACCCTCCCCACCACTTTCAGCATTCCGCAGAGACCATTCCTTCTGTGACTCCCTCGTGAGGGCCACACCTTCTCCCCCTCCCCCCCCCCCACCAACCCACCCTCCACTCCCAGCACTTTCCCTTGCACCGCAAGATGTGTAAAATCTGCATCCACACCTCCCCCCTCACCTCCATCCAAGGCCCCTAAGGATCCTTCTACATCCAGCAGAGATTTTCCAGCACCTCCAAACACCTCATCTACTGTGTCTATTGCTCTCAATGTGACCTCTTCTCCATTGGGGAGACTGGATGCCAACTTAGAGAACATTTCAGGGAACATCTCTGGGACACCCACACCAAACCACCCCACCGTCCTTTGGCTGACCAGTTCAACTCTCCCTCCCTCTTTGCCAAGGATATGCAAGTCCTGAGCCTCCTTCATCACCGAATCCTAGCCATCCAACACCTGGAGGAAGATCGCCTCATCTTCTGCCTTGGGGCCCTCCAACTGCAAGGCATCAACATCAATTTCATCAGTTTCCTCATTTCCTCTCCCCCCACCTTATTTCAGATCCAACCCTCTAACTCAGCACCGCCCTTTTGAACTGTCCCACCCGTCCATCTTCCTTCCCGGTTTGTGCGAAGATTTGTAGCTCGGGTGCTCGTTGTTGTGGTTCTGTTCGCCGAGCTGGAAGTCTTTGTTGCAAACATTTCATCCCCTGGCTAGGCGACATCATCAGTGCTTTGGAGCCTCCTGCCAAGCGCTTCTTTGATGTTTCTTCCGGTATTTATAGTGGTCTGTCCTTGTCGCTTCCGGTTGTCAGTTTCAGCTGTCCGCTGTAGTGGTTGGTATATTGGGTCCAGGTTGATGTGGACCTGGACCCAATATACTAACCACTACAGCGGACAGCTGAAACTGACAACCGGAAGCGGCAAGGACAGACCACTATAAATACCGGAAGAAACATCAAAGAAGCGCTTGGCAGGAGGCTCCAAAGCACTGATGATGTCGCCTAGCCAGGGGACGAAACGTTTGCAACAAAAACTTCCAGCTCGGCGAACAGAACCACAACATCTTCCTTCCCATCTATCCACTTTATCCTCTGCTCCGACCTATCACCATCAACCCCACCTGCACCCACCTATCACCTTCCTACATACCTTCCCCCAGCCGCAGCCCCATCCCCCTCCTATCTATCTCTCAGTCCCCTTTGTTCCCTCAACTCCCAACCTTCCAGATGAAGGGCTTATGCCTGAAACATCGATTCTCCTGCTCCTTGGCTGTTGCCTGACCTGCTGTGCTTTTTCAGTGCCACATGTTTGACTTTGCCCTCCAGCATCACAGTCCTCACTTTTTCCAACACTTCAGGTAAGTTTTATCAAGGTTCTGTGCAAATGAAGCAAAATGTCTTTACTATCTGTTACTAGCTTGAATGTTGCCCAGCTCTTGCTGCCTGTGAATACTATCTCGGTATCTGAGGAATTGTGAATGGTGCTGAACATTATGTAATAAACTGCAAACATCCCCACACTGTCTTTAATGTGGACTGCAGGTTTTTGATAAGACAGATCAAGGTAGCTGGGACTAGGACACTATGCAAAGGACCTCCACTAATGCTGTCCTGGGGTTAAGATATTTGACCTCCAAAAGCGACAGTCATTTTACTTTGTGCTGTGATTCCTCAAAAAAACTGGAGAGTTTCCCTGTTGATTTCCATCAACTCAGCATTGCTAGAGCTTTTTGACTCCATAATTCAAGCAAGTGCTGCTTTGATGTCAAGGGAATTCCTAAAAGGCTCCTACAACACTAAGAGCAACATACACAGCATTGCCTCTGTGTGCTAACTCAACTCTGAATGCCAAATCCGCAATACTGTAATTAATATTTTGTGAAATTAAAACAAGCTGGAAAATACTATTCAGTTTATTATAAATATCGATTGTTCATTTTTAGAAAAGAAAGTCTTACTTGAATGAATAAAATTGTTTATAGAGGCATTTTATGTACATTTTAAGGAAAAACGTATGTTTTATTGTTAGTTTTTAGGAGCTAGTTGAATGTAATATATATCCCAGGGTGTCACATTCACTGTAGCCATGCAGTCATGTGCTGGGTAACAACGTCGCAGTCCCAAGACACACAGAGAGATGCAAGGGACACATACTGAAGTTGCAGCATTTTGAGTCTGAAGTATGAATTTCAAATGTGTGGGAATCAGGAGAAATAACAGCAGGTACCAAGAAATCTCTGTCCCTGCATCTTTTGGCGCAAGCGTTAGTGATTGCTTGAAGCAAAGAGAATGTGGGACTGTGGAGAGAAGACAGATCAATGGGACTAGTTATCCTTGGCAAAGAGCTGAATACATGAATTCTATCTGGTAAACCCGTATAATTCTATCTTATCTAGTCAAGTGGATACCTACAACTCTATTCCACTGACATTCCAGAATAACTGGTTTCCCCTTGAGTCTCCCAATGATAATGTAGTTGACTGGCAATTTTCCATGTTGGAATTATCTGTTTGGTGGATGGGTACTTTGATACTTTGCTGAAAATGTGTTGCTGGTTAAAGCACAGCAGGTTAGGCAGCATCCAAGGAACAGGAAATTCGACGTTTCGGGCCAGAGCCCTTCATCAGGAAGCTTTAACCAGCAACACATTTTCAGCTCTGATCTCCAGCATCTGCAGACCTCACTTTTTACTCGACTACTTTGATACTTTGCACCTTCTATCTTCACATCAATGCTGACTGTGTATCATCAGCTGGAAGGGATCAAGCTCACTCAAGTAATAGTTTGTCAGCCATGCAGAACCTGACTAATTTACTAGGTGTCTGTCTGTCTGTGACTTTTAAAAGTGCAGTTTCAGAGAGATATAAACATCTCCCAGGATTGTCTTTACCTTCTACACTCCAACCTTTTGCCCAACGTTCCCGGATGTACCCCATCCCGTGTAAAAGGGAAGCTGCAGTTCACAGTGGGATGTAAATTCACATTCTTCAGAGTGCAAGGCAAGAGAACTGTGAAGTGAGCAGCACTTAGATTAAAGCGGAACAACTGAGAGTCAACTCCTTTCCATTTCCCATGTTATTAATCAATTAATGTTGGATAATACAATGTTATTGTACAGTTATTAAAAATTTGCCAATCACATGTCTAAGAATTTATGTCTGTTATTGTCAGGGATTTCATCCTTTCACTTATCTAATTAATTTACGAATCTTGCTATCTTTATTTAGCTCTTGTGAATTACAGCATGAATGAATAGGAAACCCTCAGCTGTCTTAAAAAGATAATTTATACTTTTTAGGGCTGGGATTTGGACGCTTCACTCCTCATGTGGGAGGAATTCACAGAACCAAGACTGAAAGGTGCCATTGTTGCACCAACACAGTCTGACCAGACCAGCAGAAAGATACTGGCCATAAATCAATAGCTACTCACAGTGGATGTGGTTTAAGATTCTATCTACTCCTCTGCTTACATGAAGACAGTTTGTCTCCAGATTATCCCTGTGTAATCTCCAGCAGGTTCTCACTTACAAAAGGTCATAATCAATGTAAAATAGGTTTTTATTTCTCATTTAATATATCATTCTCTTTGTTTTTAATCATCTGGTTCAGTAAGTCATGACAGATAGTGAGAGAACCCTTAGTATGAAAAGCTTTCACATGAGAAAGGGTATGTTCTCTCATTTATGATTGTTAATAAATTGTCTTAAATGATGGTTTACTTATGGTAATTATTACGGTTGCTCTGGGTTCTAATTATACACTATTGATCCTCTTCTACCTCTTTATAATTTTCCCTTCCCCTCTCATGAAGTAAATATTTACATACAAGTTATATGTCTTTTGTATATTCCAAAAGAGTTTACAGTCAATACTTTTGATAAGTAGTGTTACTACATGGGGTAAACCCTCCTGATTAATTTAAAGCAGCAACACAGAAAAGATTTATCCCTTTCAGTAATCTGTGAACATTCGAGAGGCTAAGAACTATTTAAAGTAAAAACTAACAACTTTATTTCTTAAAGTATAACAGAGAATAATGAACTAATAACTATTTACAACTCCTTTCTCTCATCTATTGTTTTTCTTCCCTTCTATAATACTAGTCTGATAAAACTCACAATTAAGATTTACAAAACAAAACTTCTTATCTCAAAACCAGGCAGCTTTCAGTTTTCTCTGTATTTCTGTCTTCGTTTCTTCTTCTTGGGAATTCTGCTTCACAGGTTACTGATCGATAGAGGTACATTTGAGAGAGCTATTCTCTGGCAGTTTTAAGATGTCATTGGCTTGGCAGTTCTCCTCCCAACTGTTCAATTTTATCCAGTCTTATATCCCCCAAAGCATTTGATTGTGTCTTGGCTTTTAAGATTGCCAATGTACTAAATTCAAACTTGACTGGAACTTGGTACTTTTTGGGTATAATTTAAACTGTTAGGCTTAATTCAAATCTGTTTTTGTATCCAGGCAATCAGCTACACTAACTGTTGGACCAAAAGGTTAAATTATATCTTTTGTCAGAACACTTGTTATTGTCAGGTAGTTCTGTTGCTTTTAACTCTCTTAAAGGTATAGTACACCCACATTTTCATTACAGCAGTCATTGTTGTAAGGTAGGAAACGCAGCAGCTAATTTGTAGAAAGCAAGCTGCCATAAATGTGAAAATAACCTGACAACCATATGGGCCTCTCGCTGCTCACTGGCAAGATTCTCATTTTGCTGTTAAAACCTTGAGTGCAAGATTGGACATTTACTCAATGTCAACAATCTAATTTTTCTGTAATTGCCATATTTTACCAACTCATTCGCCATTGCACATGTTTTTCAAGGGCTGAGAAGATTCCACCTATCGTTTTCCCTGCCCTTCCTCAAAGTGCCGGCTCAGGCTAACAGATCCTCTCCTAAAAGGCTTTTCTTCACATGAGTCTGGACAATGGGACATAATGTTTGCATTCTTGTAAGTATCAGAACCAAGTCTATGTCCGAGTGTATCTACACAGAAAATCCAGACCTATTGTGAAATTGAAAACTCAGCTGGGTTCAAGTAACTGTAGTCCAGACCAGCAGTTAAACCAGGAAACACTTTGGCCTAGTCCAGGTTCATGATAGGCTGAGCACTTGCCAGCCAAGCCATTGCTGAATGTCTTCACTTTTTTATTTTTTCTCAAAGCCATAGGTCTCACAGGGGAGGAAATTGCCAAGTGTTATTATTGCTGCACTGTTAATCGAGAGTCGAGAGTGTGGTGCTGGAAAATCACAGCAGGTCAGGTAGCATCTGAGGAGTAGGAGAATAGGCTTTTCGGGCATAAACCCTTCATCAGGAATGAGGCTTGTGGGTCGGGGCTGAGAGATATATGGGAGGGGGGTTGAGGTTGTGGGGAGGAAGCTGAGAAAGCGATAGGTGGATGAGGGTGAGGGAGAAGGTGATAAGTCAGAGGGGGCAGTGATGGAAGGGTCCAGAGGGCGGTGCCAAGTTGGAGGTTTGGGACTGGGATAATGTGGAGGGAGGGGAAATGAGGAAGCTGTTGAAATCCACATTTATCCTATGTGGTTGCAGGGTCCCAAGGCGAAATAAGAGGTGTTGGGTTGTAACGGTTTAGTGTTGGAGGAGGCCCAGGATCTGCATGTCCTTGATAGAGTGGGAGGGGGAGTTGAAGTGTTAATCCAGAGACCCAGGACCGGAGTTTGAATCCTACATTGCAGAATTTGGTTACAGTAAAGATCTGGAATTGACAGTCTAATAATAACCATGTATCTATAACCGATTGTCAGAAAAACCCATCTGATTCACTAATGTTCTTAGTGAAGGAAACTGCCATCCTTACCTGGTCTGGTCTAATGTGACTCCAGATCCACAGCAATGTGGTTGAATCTCAACTGCACTCTGGGCAATTAGGGATGGGCAATGAATGCTGGCCCAGCCAGCGACGTCCTCATCCTGAGAATGAATAAGAAAAGTAAACCTCTTTTCAAAGTATTATCACATCAACAGTGAATGTTACTTTACTGAGTTCTTGAGCAACGTTATTAACATTGCTGCTATCTTCACTTGGCCTTTGCTTTAACTGTAACAAATTAGCTTTAACATTGATTTCAAAGTAAAATACTCCATGCTGTATGTTACAGGGCTGAAAATGTGTTGCTGGTTAAAGCGCAGCAGGTCAGGCAGCATCCAAGGAACAGGAAATTCGACGTTTCGGGCATAAGCCCTTTAACCAGCAACACGTTTTCAGCTCTGATCTCCAGCATCTGCAGACCTCACTTTTTACTGTATGTTACAGGGCGTAAATCTTGCAAATATATTTTCTTTTGCAGAACTATATCACATTGAGCAGATAATGAGTTTCAATACCTGTGCTATGTGTGATAAACTATATGATGAAAACAATTCTATTTTCTTGATGTTGAGTTAGAAATTGATAAGCAAGCTCTTTGCTGAAATATCTTTGCAATCCGATTCTGTATCACTGTTTCTGATCCCATATGAAATTGCTAAGTTTTAAAATAAACAATAACAATTCATATTGATATAGATAACAGTCCCAAGGTGTTTTACAGGAACTTTAGAAAGCGATTTCTGATACTGAGTTACATAAGGAGGTATTAAGACAGATAACTGAAAGCTCAGTCAAAGAGGTAGGTTGGAAGAAATATTTAAAATTAGGGAGTGAGAGTGGTTTGAGGAGGATGTTCCAGACTTTAAGGCCGAGGCAACTTAAAACACAGGCACCAGTGATGGAGTGATTAAATCAGGGTTGCTCACAAGGTCAGTGTTGGAGGAACACAAATAACTTTGAGAATTATGGAGATGAAGACAGTTACGGAGATACGGAATGTAAAGCCATGCAGGAATTTTATGTTCAGAGATTTTCTGAATAGAGGAATTACTAAACAGAGTCAATGTAGGTCAGTAAGGTAGAGAACTAATGGTGTGATTTAGGACATGAGCAGCAGAGTTTTGAATGAGTTCAAGTTTATTAAGAGTGGAAAATCGGAGGTGAACCAGAAGAGGCTTCGAATAGTTCAGGTTGAGGTAGCAAAGGTTCAGTGTTGCAGTAGGGGCCAAGTTAAGAAAGGTATAGAGTCAGACAATGTTACAGAAGTAGTAACAGGCAGTCTTAATCATGTGGATATGGGATTGGTACCACGCCCTTATTGCGTATATTGCGTGCAATTTTGATCTCCTTCCTAATGAAGGATGTTGTGAAACTTGAAAGGGTTCAGAAAAGATTTACAAGGATGTTGCCAGGGTTGGAGGATTTGAGCTATAGGGAGAAGCTGAACAGGCTGGGGTTGTTTTCCCTGGAGCATCGGAGGCTGAGGGGTGACCATATAGAGGTTAATAAAATCATGAGGAGCATGGATAGGATAAATAGTCAAGGTCTGTTCCTTGGGGTCGGGGAGTCCAGAACTAGAGGGCATAGGTTTAGGGTGAGAGGGGAAAGATATAAAAGAGACCTAAGGGGCAACTTTTTCACACAGAGGGTGGTACATGTATGGAATGTGCTGCTAGAAGAAGTGGTGGAAACTGGTACAATTGCAACAGTTAAGAGACATTTGGATTAGTATATGACTAGGAATCACTTGGAGGAATATGGGCCAGGTGCTGGCAGGTGGGACTAGATTGGGTTGGGATATCTGGTTGGCATGGGCGGGTTGGACCGAGGGGTCTGTTTCCATGCTGACCCTATGACTCTATAATTGCCAGTTCCATGTGGTAAAACCATTTGGAATTGATCACATTTCACAAGAAATTCCAAATAAGGAAATCAGTATGCCAACTTGGCAGGTCTGAACTAAATAAAAAGCAGCCTGGAAAGCACTCAATTTTAGCAGGACTTCAAAGATTCACTACTCCGAAGAGGTACTCTACTTCAGAAGTAGTGGCAAAGATGTTGAGAAAAGTTCCAACCTGGCCAGCTGCTAACTCACCAGGGTAATAACACTCAAAGGTGGCTACAGAACTCAGGGTACTAAAGGACAGTAGTTGAGATAGCTGTCGTAGCTAAAAGCATGTATCAATTGCTTAAGCACCTAATAAATTAATTGAGTTTACGGAGGTTTAAATATCTCTGTTGTATCTTCATCGATGTATATATTGTTTTACCGAGACACCAACTAGAGACTGACTTAAAACATTGGACAAGATTTTCTGAGAGTTAGCAATCTCCTGCAGGTTGCCACTCCGACCCTTCTTTTTTATGAAAGATTGGTGCTCTGCGTTTCTGAGGTGATTTGACTCAGTTATTCCTCAGACTTGCACAGTCATCCTTCCATTCTGATATTTTTTCATAGCACAGAGGAAGGCACGCCATGTCCCCTTTTTTAAAAGTGCTGGAACAGCTGCTGTCAAATTGCCAGTACGTATGGCTAGCATGATGTTATGGTGCTAGGAAGATGATGTGTCAGATGGGTCATGGCTCGATGCCAGATGAGTAGAGGGTAGGATGCCAGACAAATAGAGGATGGGGTGGCATATAGGAGGATGCTAGTTGGATCGGGGTAGGTTGCCTGGTGGTTAGGATGCCTACTTAGAAGCTAGTGTGCTTCCAATTAAACCTGTTGGACTATAACCTGGTGTTGCGTGCTTTTTAACTTTGTACACCCCAGTCCAACACCAGCATCTCTGAATCATACTCAGAAGAAGGTAGGTTCCAAAGTGCAAGCTGATAAAGTAAGTTTTTTTAATTGATTAATTTATTATTGTCACATGAACCTAGGATCAGTGAAATGTTTTGTTTTGCGTGCAGTATCGGTAGATCATACCCAACAAGGTGCATTAGGGTAATAGACTAGAGTAAGGAATACAGTGATGCAGCTGCAGAGAAGATGCAGAAAGAGCAAGGTCAACATTAAGTTTGAAAATTAAGAAGTCCATTTGGAAGTCTGATAACAGCAGGGGGAAAAGCTGTTGTTGAATCTGTTGGTACATGTGTTTAAGCTTTTGTATCTTCTGTCTAATGGAAGAGATTATAACCATGATGGGAGGAGTCTTTGATTATGTTGTCTGCCTCTCTGGGCAGCAGGCAGTTAAGATGGAGTCAATGATGAAAGGTTGGCTTAGATGATGGACTGGGCTGTGTTCTCTGTAGTTTCTTATAGTCCTGGGAAGAGCAATTGCCATACCAGGCTGTGATGCATCTGGATAGAATGCTGTCTATGGTGCATCTATAAAATTGGTATGAGCCTTTATGGACATGCCGAATTTCCTTCGCCTCCTGGGGAAGTAGAGGCACTGTCATGCTTTCTTCACCATTGCATCAATGTGGGTAGACCAGGACAGATTGTTGGTGATTATCACTCCTGGAACTTGATACTCTCACCCATGTTCACCTCAGGACCATTGATGTAGATAAGGGTGTGTCCTCTCCACCTAGTTGCCTAAAGTCAATGACCAGCTCTTTCATTTTACTGACACTGAGGGAGAAATTGTTATTTTTCCAAGTCACTAAGCATTCTATCTCTTTCCTGTATTCTGTCTCATCAATATTTGAGCTCCAGCCCACAACAGTGGTGTCATCAGTGAACTTGTAGATGGAGTTAGGATGAATCTTGGCCACACAGTCACTAGTGTACATGGTGTATAGTAAGGGCTGAGAACATAGCCTTGCAGGGAGGAGGTGCTGTTGCCTATTCTCACTGATTGCAGTCTCCAGATCAGTAAATCAAGGATCCTGTTACAGAGGGCAGAGCAGAGACCAGGTTTCAGAGTTTGGAGATTAGTTTGGTTGGAATTATGGTGTTGAAGACAGAGCTGTAGTGAACGAGTAGGAGCCTGACATAGGTAACTTATTATTCAGATGTTCCAAGGATGAGTGTAGGTCCAGGGAGATAGCATCTGCTGTGAACCTGTTGTGATGGTGGGTGAACTGCAAGGGATCAAGGCAGGCTGGGAAGCTAGAGTTGATATGAGCCATGACTAGCCTCTCAAAGCACTTCATTATTATGGTGTCAGATCCACCCCAAGCAGTAGTCATTGAGATACACTGCACAAGTTTCTTTGACGCTGTACTTAGGATAGGTCAGGGAAGGTAGGAGAAATTGGGTCATGTGATGGGGTGGGGATTTGTCGGGTTAAGTCTGATTGCAGGACAGAAGCAGTTCTGGTCTAGTCTGGTAATAACTAGGGAGGCATCACCTCAGACCTGGGCAGAGGTGAAGTCAGCTCTGGTCCATCAGGAGCTGGGAAACTGAGTTGGTACAATGGGAGAGAGGCCGAGGATCCTTTGGGTGGAGGTGCGCGATATCCGTTCAGTATCTGGGAAGTTATAATGGGGTCTGAAGGGGATATAGTCCAGACTGTATAAGGTAAGTATAAGGCCATTTGAATAATTATTCAGGAGTTAGACTGTTTATTCGATTTTCTATCTTTTCCGGAGTAACTATTCTTCCTAATTTCATTGCAACCCTCCAATGTCTCCAATATAAATGGAGACTTTTGGAAGGATCCAGGTAAAGAGGAATTGCTAAACAAAAATTCAGTTTCCCAAGCAAATTTCTTTGAAATACAGTATACTAAATGGGGATTTGGAGGGTCCCTGTACACAAATCACACCTGCTTTGGAATACTGACGGTCCAGCAGAAAATCCAGGCAGTTGTTCCTTGCCCATGAACATTCAAAAATATTATGACATTTCAACTGCTTTGTGCCTGGTTCTAAAAAGATGATTTTTGTCAGTCCGAAGACTTCAAAAGTAAAAGTGGAAAATTAATGTCATGTATCAGGATGGAAATCACACAATAGCAATAAAGAGCAACAGTGTAATTAAAGTTCCTCACTACCTTGCGTAACACAAAATAGTATTAACGTTACACTGTTCAACACTAATATTATTTGGCAATGATATGACAGCAATACAATTCTTCCCGTGGTGTTTATCTGTACATTTTCAGGGCACAGTATACCAAGAAACACGTTGACTGGTACATATTTTTGTACTACAATTCTGAGGAATGTATTTGACCTGTTGAAAACACCCTTCTAAAGTACTATTGCCTCAATCTTTTGCTGTAACAAAGAGGCTCTAACAAATAAGTTAAAATGGACTGAACAGTAAACACAAACTATGACGGTAATGAACTGATAGCCTGAAGTCGCTGGCCATGTTAACAGATAAACACTTCAAATATTCATCAGGTTCATGGACTTTCTGTAAGTGTGAAGTCATTTTAAAATAAACACATTAGTGCCTTTGTTAACTTGTAGACAAAGCAATATTTCACTAACTGTATTTTTCTTGACCTGTTTCTTTGCACCTCTAGATTAACACACTGGTTTGGCAAAATATAGTTCTACCTTCTGCTCAGAGTGAGTGAAAGGAATGTTACAGGGCAGTGTTTTCTGCACAAAGTATTTTATTAACAAAAGTGGGGGAGGGGTTTTTTTGAAACATAAGCTATTGTGGCATGGGGCTATCACCAACAAAGCCAGCATTTGTTGCCCAACCTTAATTCCCCCTTGATTGCCATTTCAGAGTGCAGTTAGGAGTCAATCACATGTAGGCCAGATCAGGTCAGGGTGAGAGATTTCCTCCCCTTAAGACATTAGTGAACCAGACTTTTTTTTTTAACTGCAACTGATGATAGTTCATGGTCAACATTACTGACAGTAGTTTTCAATTCTAAATGTATAAACTGACTTTAAATTTCACCAGCATATTGAGCCCATATCATTGGAACCTCATTCCAAGTATTTAGGCCACTAGATTCATGACATTACCACAATGCCTTCATCCCCCAATTAGAATTTTTCTTCAACTAATTAACCACTTGCAGGGAGTATTCGTTGGAAAGTCATGGTTATGCAATAGCAACTCAATGTATAACCTATAATCATTGGGAGCTCAATTTCCAACCTGAGTGATGGGATTACTCCCTGATAATTATTTATTTTTGGAGGATCTGCTTAATTCTTACGCTGCTCCCAACTATTTGGGGCCACTATACTTTTATTGATGTGGCTTGTGTTCCTTGACTCAATTTACCAGGTGCTATGTGGCATTCCCACAAGCATTAAATGGAACATACTTTGCGATGTATTGTCTATGTATAGGGAATCAAGAATAGAAAAGTGAGAATTGTTTCAAGACAATCATCATTGTGATCGAGCCAGTCATTGAAGTTAATTGGGGCAAAGCAAGGCTGGCTTTTCTGCTTTGAATGAAGAAACTTCTGGAATTTTTCCTAGGGTGATGATGTCAGCTTGTACGAGGGGGCATAACTACAAATTGAGGGGTGGTAGATTTAAGACAGATGTCAGAGGAAGGTTCTTTACTCAGAGAGTGGTAAGGGCATGGCATTCCCTACCTGCCAATGTAGGTAACTCAGCCACATTGGGGAGATTTAAACAATCCTTGGGTAAGCACTTGGATGATGATGGGATAGTGTAGGGGGATGAGCTGAGAATAGTTCACAGAGCGGAGCAACATCGAGGGCCGAAGGGCCTGTTCTGCACTCTATTGTTCTATGTTCTAGGTTCTATGTTCTCTAATCTTGGTGCACACCATTGACTGACCTGTATTACAAGCAGTGTTGTGGTAATTACTTGTGTTGAGAATTCTGTTTCAGTTCTCCTGGAATATGTTCTTCAGCACCAGAAATATCATGTGCAGAGTTCAAACAGCCAACAGGTCCAGCAGCAAAGAAAGCAGTTTGATTGAAAACAAAGGCAGGTAGATGTCATCACTGACTGCAAGAAATACTGGCAAGGGAGGATGAAACAATATCTTTAGCTGTACTTGAGGGAAACTAGCTGTCACTGAGGAAGCCCTACATGCTACATTTGGCGCAGGCTTGGAGGCCTGGTCCTGTGCTGTAATTTTCTTTTCATTAGCGAGAGGCTGCTTATCATGGCAGAGTTGATATTGAATCTGCCATGATGGGGCTTAAAAAGCTGTTGACGCATTTGCCTTGGGCAAAGCTCAAGGTGCTGATGTAATACTTCCTGAATTCATCAAGGAAAATGACTTTGCTGAAGCATCTACATCAACATTTCTGACCCAATCCCACAGAATTATTTTGTCAATTAAGGGAGAATTGCTGACCAACAGCACCTGCACTAGTCCCATGGGATCTGTTAATAGTCACTAAAATACGGATTGGACCATAGGCTAACATCTTGTTTGAGGGAGCTATACTGGCAATGCAGCTTCTTCTATATACAGAGGAACATCTTTTTCATCCGAATAAGATGGGCGGGCACTATTTTGTTCAGATAATTGATTATTTGTTTAATCGATTCAATGCCTTTCCTCTGGGGGTCAGAGTTTTCTAATAAGTAGGCTCCCTCTTCAGGAGACTGCAACACACAAGGTCCCTGGCATCTAACACTGCCCTCAACCCTGTCCATCACCACCCTGCCCCCCCAACCGCCCAGCCCTCAACACCATCCCCCAACACCACCCCCAAACCCATCCAAACACGCCCCCCCCGACCGGCCCCCAACACTGCCCCAAACCCTGTCCAAAACACCCCCCTGCCTGTACCCCAACACTGCCCTTAACCCTGTCTAAAACTTCCCTGACTGTCCCCCAACACTGCCCTCAACCCTGTCTAAAACCCCGCTGCCTGTCCCCCAACACCGCCCCCAACCCCATCCAAACCCCCTCCCATCACCCCCCAACACCACCCACAACCCTGTCCAACACTCCCCCGCCTGTCCCCCAACACTGCCACCAACCACATCCAAACCCCGCCCGGCCCCCAACACTGCCCTCAACCATATCCAACCCCTCCCCCCTCACCACCCGGAACCCAAAACTGCCCCCAACCCCGCCCAACACCCCCACCCGCTCCCCAACACTGCCCCCAACCCTGTCCTAAACCCTCCCCGCCCGGCCCCCAACACCATCCCCAACCTTGTCCGAACAGTCCCCCCTGCCTGGTCCCCAACACTGCCCCCAGCCCTGTCCAAACCCCACCCCCCCCACCTCCCGGCCCCCAACCCTGTCCAAACCCCACCACCCTCCCTCCCCCCGTCCTGGCCCCCAACTCTGCCCCAAACCCTGTCCAAAAACCCCCCACCTGGCCCCCAGCCCTTCCAAAAACCCCCCCGCCCGGCCCCCAACTCTGTCCGAGGACCCCCTGCCCGGCCCCCAACACAGCTTCCAACCCTGTCCAAACTCCCCCCCACCCAGTCCCCAACACCACCACCAACCCTGTCCAAACCCCCCCCCACCCAGCCCCCAATCCTGACCAACACCCCCCCACCTGCCCCCCAACACTGCCCCCAAACCTGTCCAAACCACCCCCCCGCACGGCCCCCAACACTGCCCCCAACCCGGTCCAAACCCCCCTGCCTGTCCCCCAACACTGCCCCCAACTCTGTCCAAAATCCCTCCTGCCTGTCCCTGTCCCCCAACACTGCCCCCAACCCTGTCCAACCCCTCCCCACCCAGCCCCCAACACTGCCCCCAACCCTGTCCAACCCCTCCCCACCCAGCCCCCAACATTGCCCCCAACCCCGTCCAACACACCCCAGCCCAGCCCCCAACACTGCCCCCAACCTTGTCTAAAACACCCCCTTCCTGTCCCCCAATACCGCCTCCTAACACTGCCCCCAACCCCATCCAACACCCCCCTGCCTGGCCCCCAACACTGCCCCCAACCCTGTCCAAAATCCCCCCGCCTGTCCCCCAACACCACCCCCAACCCTGTCCAAAACCCCCCCTGCCTGTCCCCCAACACCGCCCCCCAACACTGCCCCCAACCCCATCCAACATCCCCCTGCCCAGCTCCCAACACCGTCCCCAACACCACCCCAACATCATCCAACGCCACCCTGCAACCTTGTGAACACCGCCCCCCCCCCCCAATATGGCCCACCACCCACCCCCCCCAACCCAGTTCAACACCGCATCACCACCTGCCCCCAACTGCCCCCACCCCCTCCTGCCCCTCAACACAACCACTGCCTGCCCCCAATGCCATCCAAAACCACCCCCCACCCACCCCAATCCCATCCAACACCACCCCACCGTCCACCCCCAACCCTGGCTAACACCGTCCCTTCCTGCACTTCCCACCCGCCCCAACTCTGCTTCCCCCCCCCCCATGCTTCCATCCACCACCGCCCCCTCTCCAACACAGTCGCACTGGGTACTAACAACAAGACTGCAGCTGCTGCTGCTGTTGCCTTTTGGGTGGTGAGTCTCCAAATAGCGCGCGCGCACACACACACACATACACACACACACACCGTTTTACTGCAACCTTATGACTGGTTCCACCTTTGCCCTGTACAGGACAATGTTGGAGAGATATCTGGGGAAGGGGGGTTTAGGTACACCTGTGTAGAACTCCAGGGGAAGTGTGGGAAAAGAGAGGGAGGGGTGGGAGGTCAGTCATTTAGAGACGGTGTCTGCGATCCCATCAGTCCAGGACATTTAATCACTGTAAGCAAAAAATGCGATCAATGTTGGACACACGTCGTTGATGTAATGTTTCTGCCAGGACCTCGAGATCTCCTTCAGATAATTCAATTTTCGGATAATCCAGATTCCACTTTGCTCCCCTCTCCCCCAAACAACGTGGCATGTTTGCAGTGCTCCTATTATTCCCAGGGATCACATTGTATATTTCCCAGTTTCTTATCTGTACATTTTATAAGTTTTACATAATTGTCAATTTTGACTCCATCTACACTTCTTATTGTCATGGAAAGGCAGCCAACATCATCAAAGACCCCTCCCAGCCCAGTTATAATTTCTTCCATCCTCTTCCGCCAAGCAGAAGATACAAAAACTTAATCACAGGCACCAACAGGCTCAAGAACAGCTTCTTCCAAGCTGTTATTAAACTTCCAAACGGATCTTTCAAATTTCAAACTTAATGGTATTCCTGCTCCTTATATACCTTCTTTGCAGCCATAACTTTGTATTCCTCTCTTTGTTCAATCACCCAATGATCTTTGTGTGTTTGTATGTTGTGATCTGCTATACTGCACACAAAACAAAACTTTTCTCTGTACTTAGGTACATGTGACAATAATAAATCAAATCAAATCATTTTACATCTTATTTATTTTTCCCATGTCTATACATTTTGTTTTTGCTATGGTGATTTATGAAATATGCCAATGCTTTTGTTCTTTGATTAATATTCCTTTATCGAGTCAAAGAGTGTGGTACTGAAAAAGCATAGATAATAATGTAGTATCTCAGGAACAGGAGAGTTGACATTTCGGCATAAGCCAATATTCCTTTAGGTTCTTCCTTCTGACCTGATTTTCTTTTGGGTTTTTTTACCCCTACTTTTTCATTGTGTCATATAGGAGAGAGATTCAAGCTCCTAATCTCTTACCAGCATCTGGCTGGTTCTGTTAAATTCCTTTCCTTCAGCAAATGTCATTCAGACACTAGGCAGGCAATGGGTGGGAAGGCATTTATAAATGAAAGGGTTACTTATCTACCCATAACTTGACTCTATTTCTGTCGTCGATAGTGTGGTGCTTGAAAAGCACAGCAGGTCAGGCAGCATCTGAGGAGCAAGAGAATCAACATTTCGGGCATAAGCCCTTCATCAGGAATGAGGCTTGTGGGCCGGGGTGGGGTTGGGGGGTGGGGGTGGGGGGGGGGAAGAGGGTTTAAGAGATAAATGAGAGGGGAGTTGGGGTTGCGGGAAAGGTAGCTGAGAAAGCGATAGGTGGATGAAGGTGAGGGAGAACGTAATAGGTTGGACGGGGAGTTAATAGGATGGATGGGAAAGACGATGGACAGGTCAGGAGGGCGGTGCCGAGTTGGAGACTTGGGACCTTTCCCATCTATCTGCTCCACCACCCCTCCGACTTATCACCTTCTTCCCCACCTTCATCTACCTATCGCTTTCTGAGCTACATTCCTCCCCAACCCCAAACCCCTCCCATTTATCTCTCAGCATCCCACCTCCAGTCCACAAGCTTCATTCCTGATGAAGGGCTTATGTCCGAAATGTTGATTCTCTTGCTCCTCAGATGCTACCTGACCTGCTGCGCTTTTCCAGCACCATACTGATGACTCTGATCTCCTGCATCTGCAGTCCTCACTTTCTCTATTTCTGTGGTGATGATTGCAGAGTTCTACAGTTTCAACAGGCACCACCTAAAGCATGCCGTAGTCTCATGAATGTATGCAAATCAGGAATCTGTCTGTACAGATGGCTACCTTCATAAAATTTCTAGAAGATATTGTAATTGATTAAAGCACAATACAGATCAAGTCCTTTCAAGACAATGTGTGAGGTGCCTCACTCTCGTCATGGGATTGAGGATGCCTTGCTTTCATTCCAACTTGCTGGACTCTGAGATGGTTTATGAGTCCAAATGAGTGATCTCCAGATCCAGCCACATATAGGGCATGTAGTGGTTGGAGGATTGGGTTGTTTGGAGGTACACTCTACCTCAACTTTGCATTTGCATGTCTCCCAATGTGTTTGGTGCCTTCCCAAATGAATCTTCGCTATTTTACTCCGCTGCAGACCAGGGTCTCCCAGAAATGGGAGAGAATGTCTGCCCTCTTCAGGGATGCTTTGAGGACATTCCTAAGGGAATTCCACTCTCCTCCTGGGCATCTCTTGCCAATAGCAAGTTCTGAGCAATGCCTCTTCTTCAGAGCTGTCATGTTAGACTCAAAACATTAAATCTACTTATCTCACCAAAGGTGTTGCCAGACCTGCTGAGTTTTGCTGGCATTTTCTGCGTTTTTCTCAGATTGCTAGCATCCTCAATATCTTGTCTTTCTTCAAATAGAGCACTTACTTTGGAAACTCTGGTGTTGGACATGAAAATAATAAATTCCACCCAGCAGAGCTAGATTTGAGTGAAAAGTGCTTGATTGTGGGTACGATATCGTAGCAGCAGAGGACACTAATTTTGGACTGTTTTCATGACAGTTACAATTACAAGTTACTTTTACAATGTACATTTACATTTCACATCAAATACTTTCTGCCTAGTCCAGTTAATTAGATCCCAGTTGCACACCAATTGAGTAATTAGTAAATGTCCTTTTCCATTAGGTCAAATCTAGCCAAACCCCACAAATGTATATGGAGAACTTTCCTTTGGAAGATCAAAGGTATCAGGGATTCTTCTTGATCCCAAGAAGACCAAGGAGAGGTCTGGCTATTCTATGTACGCCAAATTTGTTTTAACCAGCACCATATGAACCGGCAAAAATTATGTACCTCAAATACTGTGAAGCTTACTGTACTATTCTGTACAATTATTATAGTTTTTTAAGTTTATTTGCCTCAATGTAAATATATTTGTTGTTCAATCAAATAGCCCCATGAAATATCAACAACTGAGTCAATTTCTCCTCATGTAACGCGATCTATTGCAATGTCCAAATTGTCAGCTGAGGGTGCACATGAGAAGGCTCTCTGCCAGTAAGTTTTATTTATTGTTATTGAAGTGATTTATGCTGTAAATAAAGTGTAACAGTGCTGTGTATAATCCGAGCATGATGTTTCTATTGCTTAGTGTGTGTGTGTTTACATTTGGAGATGCCGGTGTTGGACTGGGGTGTACAAAGTTAACCTGATGAAGGAGCATCGCTCCGAAAGCTAGTGTGCTTCCAATTAAACCTGTTGGACTATAACCTGTAGTTGTGTGATTTTTAACTGTGTTTACATTGATTGTGTGGTTTTCTTGATTATTCAGAATATTTGATCACCCTCCTGCTACTGGATGATCAACAGTTTACTATACAAAGTAGATCATACTTCCTCCCTCTTTTTCCCACATAGGATGCGATGATGAGGATTTAAGTGAGCCCTGAGAATTATACTACTCCAAGCGTGAAACTTACGTAATCCAGTTCCCTCCAAGTCCCCCCACATTAGTCACCCCCTCTCCACTCCAATCCCACCTCATCCAACTCATCCTCTCAAAACAAGAGGAGCTTATTGAAAGTAGAGCCCATTTTTTAAAATGTATATTTGAACTGCACCTTTAGTGTTACTATGCAAGGTTATGGAATACTTGCAGGTTATATTTAAAGTCTGAGTGTGAGCTTGAATGCATTAAACAAACGGAGATTGCCGAACGACACAGTCTCATGCCACAGGGAATTTGACTCTGATAAAATGCAACTTCAGGTAATGTCAGGCCAGCTTTAAGAAAGTTAAAAATCACACAATTATAGTCCAACAGGTTTAATTGGAAGCACTAACCTTCGGAGCACCACTCCTTTTAAATCATGAGCTTTAGGAAAGACTCATCTGGATCCCCAGGACATTTTTAAACCTGTCAAGGATTAATTAAGTTTCTAAAAAGATAAACTTGACATCGGTATGTAGATATTTGCTGAATAGTACTCATTTTAGAATCAGGAGGGAGTTCAGGGAAAACCTGGCTCATACACAAATTACAATCATTGATCAATGCTTCCTCCTTTAAGGTTCAAAATCTCAAGACTGTGCAGCTCTTGCTGTGGATAATGTTCCTGCCTCTGAAGCCATGTGTTCAAGTTGCACTCGATATCTTAACAATAAAGAAGGTGCTGTAGCATAATGCAATTCATGTAACTCATGATGATGAAACTAATGGCATGGTCCTGATTTTGGTAAGTGAGGCAGTATCAGTCTAGAGTGAGCATGTGGAGAGGTCGTAGACACTGCATGAGAGAGCTGTATTTGAGTGCCTACAATGGGCAGTTGTAAATAAAGCAGTCTTACTATACATTCGGACAGCACGATGGCTCAGCAGTTAGCACTGCTGCCTCACAGTGCTAGAGACCTGGGTTCAATTCCAGCTTTGTATCTGTCTGTCTGGAGATTGCACATTTTACCTGTGCCTATGTGCATTTCCATTGGTTGCTCCAGTTTCCACCCATAGTCCAATGATGTGCAGGATAGGTGTATTAGCTATGCTAAATTAGTCATGCCACTAGGGTGGCACGGTGGCTCAGTGGTTAACACTGTTGGCTCACAGCACTAGGGACCCAGGTTCGATTCCCATCTCAGGTGACTGTCTGTGTGGTGTTTGCACGTTCTCCCCTTGACAGCGTGGGTTTCCTCTGGGTGCTCCAGTTTCCTCTCACAATCCAAAGGTTAGGTGAATTGACCATGCTAAATTGCCATTGTGCTAGGTGCATCAATCAGGGGTAAATATATGATAGGGGAATGGGTCTGAGTGAGTTACTCTTCAGAGGGTCAATGTGGACTTGTTGGGGCAAAGGGCCTGTTTCCATACCGTAGGGAATCTAATCTCACCTAAATTGCCCTGTAGTGTCCAGGGATTGGCAGGTTAGGTGGAGTAGCCATGGTAAATGTGATGTTACAGGGATAGGATGGAAGGGAGCAGGTTGTTCTTCAGAGGGCTGATGCACACTTGATGGGCTGAATGGTCTCTTTTTGCACTGTGATTACAAGTAAGCACTATCAGAGAACAGTGTACATACAGACACTTCACCTCAATGTGCAGATAGCAGTTGGCTTCAAGCACGAGATAAAGCAGGTGCTTTCATAATATGCTGAAAATGTGTTGCTGGGAAAGCGCAGCAGGTCAGGCAGCATCCAAGGAGCAGGAGAGTCGACATTTCAGGCATGAGCCCTTCTTCAGGAATGAGGAAAGTGTGTCCAGCAGGCTAAGATAAAAGGTAGGGAGGAGGGACTTGGGGGAGGGGCGTTGGAAATGCGATAGGTGGAAGGAGGTCAAGGTGAGGGTGATAGGCCGGAGTGGGGGTGGGGGGGGGGCGCGGAGAGGTCAAGAAGAAGATTGCAGGTTAGGAAGGTGGTGCTGAGTTGGAGGGATTAAACTGAGACAAGGTGGGGGAGGGGAAATGAGGAAACTGGAGAAATCTGAGTTCATCCCTTGTGGTTGGAGGGTTCCTAGGCGGAAGATGAGGTGCTCTTCCTCCAGCCGTTATGTGCTATGGTCTGGCGATGGAGGAGTAATATGCCCAAACTGCTTGAGTGTGAACCCACAACTCCTTCCAACACACCAATAGCAGGCAGTTAACGCAGGAGGGATCTCAGGGCAGCTGTGTGATGTACTGAAAGTTGGACCCTCTGTATTCACTCCAGGCAACAACATACATGTGAAAATCTATGTTGCCACTGAAACGTGGACTTCTCAGTAGCAGTTGGTTCAGTTAGTGTGGGTCAGATTGATGCCAACAACATGAGGTTTGCTCCATGTCCAGCTGAAGTAGTTTGGAACTGATTCCATGTCTCCCCTCCATGGTGGAGATCATGGACTGTGGGTGGGATCTGCATTCGGGAAGAGAACTTAACGATTAGAAGATTCCCAGGAGTCAATCTCTGTTGATCCGATGTCGAATTCTGCAGATCTGGTTTGAAGGAATCTGAGCTTCTGAAAATGTAATCAAATTAAGGGAAGCACTTTTTACATGAATTTGATTCAAGAGGAACCTTTATTAAAGTCAAACTCAATAATCAGACTTCTCTGTGTACTGGTTGAGGGAGACTAAATCTAGGACCAAGTCTTTATGGCAGAATGGTAACTAAGTTATTAAGTGACCTCTTTAATCAGTTCTTTTAAAAAAGCCCCTGTAAGTGCAGGAAGAGCTCATTCCATTGGATCTTTTCATTTTTAACCTGATTGTTCTGTGTGACTATTTTGCTGGATAAATATTTAAATAAGGTATCTACTTAAAGGGAAAAAATCACAGATTATAGTCCAACAGGTTTAATTGGAAGCACACTAGCTTTCGGAGTGTCGCTCCTTCATCAGGTGATAGTGGAGGGCTCAATCCTCACACACAGAATTTATAGCAAAAATTTACAGTGTGATGTAACTGAAATTATACATTGGAAAATACCTTGATTGTCTGTTGAGTCTTTCATCTGTTTGAGTACCATGATAGTTTCACTTCTTTCATGTGTAAATCACAAAACCTTTTTTTAAAAAAAGTTGCATTCTCAGGTTTGCTGTAACAATGGGCATTAGCTAGACAATATGTTGAAGGTGTTAGCCCCCTGTGTTCTCTGTCTATGTCATGATGTTTAGATTGATTCTAATCTAAAAAGTGAGATAACAGAATTCATGCAGTTTTTGAGCTCAGAGTTTTACATGAATTCATGCAGTTTTTGAGAAAAGTACAATGTAACTCTGCAAGTACAAATTCATCCCACAAAATATGTGTGCATGTGGGTCTTTGTGTATCTGTGTGCGTGTCTGTCTGGGTTGGGGGTTGTGAGTGTGAGAGAGAGAGAGAGAGAGAGAGAGAGACAGAGAGAGAGAGAGAGAGTGTGTGTGTGTGTGTGTGAAGTGAGTGTAGAGTGTCTTAAGTCTGTCAGGGGGTGCATGTGGGAGTGTGTGTGCGTGTCTGGGGTGGGGGGTTGTAAGTGTCTGTGAGAGAGAGTGTATGTGTGTGCATGAGTGTAGAGTGGTGTAAGTCTATGAGAGGATGCCTGTGTGAGTGTGTGTGTGGGAGTGTGTGTGTGTGTGTGTATGTCTGTGGGTTGGGGGTTGTGAGTGTGAAAGAGAGTGTATGTGTGTGTGTGTGTACACTGAGTGTAGAGTGTCTTAAGTCTGTAAGGGGGTGCATGTGGGAGTGTGTGTGCGTGTCTGGGGTGGGAGGTTGTGAGTGTCTGTGAGAGAGAGAGTGTATGTGTGCATGAGTGTAGAGTGGTGTAAGTCTCTGAGAGGATGCCTGTGTGAGTGTGGGAGTGTGTGTGTCTGTAAGGGTGTGTGTGGGTGTCTGTGTATATGTGTGTCCATGTGTGTGAGTGTGTGTGTGTGTAGGAGTGTCTGTGTGTGTGTATTGTGCAATGGTGGTCACCTGTAATGTGACATGAACCCAAGGTCCCAGTTGAGGCCCTCGCTTTGGGTACTGAATTCCTATCAGGCTCTGCTCAGCCACTTTTCGCTGCTGCCTGTCCCGAAGATCGCCTTGGAGGATGGTCACCCGAAGGTCCGAAGTTGAATGTCCTGGATCACTCCAAATCATACTTAAAGAGAAACTATGGTTCCTAGCCTCAGGCTGATGGGTACTGCAGTGTAGCAAAGCTGCTTCTATGATTTAGTGATTAGATTAGATTAGACTTACAGTGTGGAAACAGGCCCTTCGGCCCAACAAGTCCACACCGACCCGCCGAAGCGCAACCCACCCATACCCCTACATTTACCCCTTACCTAACACTACGGGCAATTTAGCTTGGCCAATTCACCTGACCCGCACATCTTTGTGACTGTGGGAGGAAACCGGAGCACCCGGAGGAAACCCACGCAGACACGGGGAGAACGTGCAAACTCCACACAGTCAGTCGCCTGAGTCGGATGTCTTAGCATCAGTAGCACCACAAGTGCCATACACTGGATCTGTTCAGATGAGGAGGAACATGATGGCCTCTTGGAAGTACTCAAAGATGCCCTCATAAGAATGTGGTACTATGCTCAATTCATTGACCACCAGTTCTAACATGCCACAACGAGAAACTGTAATGACTTCCTCAGGAGACAGACATAAGCTACAACCAATAGGTATCCTTTGTTGTTCAGCACTTCGCAGGAACCAAAAAACTATGCTTTGTTCTTCGCAACCTGCAACACATTATTGATGAGGATGAGCTCCTCACCAAGACCTTCCCCACACCTCCACTTCTTGCCTTTAAACAACCATCAAACCTAAACAGATCATTGTTAGTAGCAAACTGCCTGGCTTTCAGGACATCACCATACAACTCTATCACGGCAACCCTGCAAACCGTATTAGCATGGACGCAGACACCACCATTACATGTGGGGACACCACCCACCATGTATGTGGCAGGTACTCATGTGACTCAGCCAACGTTGTCTATCTCATACGCTGCAGGCAAGGATGCCCTGAGGCATGGTACATTGGCGAGGCCAAACAGAGGCTATGGCAACGGATGAAAGGACACTGCACAAAAATCACCAGGCAGGAATGTTCCCCCCAAGTTGGGGAACACTTCAGCAGTCTGGGATATTTGGCTCGAACCTTTGGGTTACCATCCTCCAAGGCAAACTTTGGGGCAAGCAACAATGCAACATGGTTGAGTAGCGGCTGATAGCTAAGTTCGGTACCCATGGGGATGGCCTCAACCTCAACCTTTCGTTCATGTCACACTACAAGTGACCCAGCTGCACTATGCACTCTTTCTTGCTCACACACACACACTCACGCAGACCCTCTCTCATACACACACATACACCGCCCACACTCACACCCGCACACACACCCTCTCACAGACTTATACCCCATTACACTCACACACATATACACACTCTCTCACAGACACCCACACATGCCCACACACACACACCATATGCGCACACTCACTCGGTCTCCCCTGCGCGCGCGCACACACACACACACATAAAAGTTTGGGGAGTAAATTTGTACTTGCAGAATTACATTTTATTTTGCTCGAAAACTGCATAAATCCATGTAAGATTCTGTAAATCCCACTTTAGGAATAGAATCAGTCTGACCTATCATTGGGACTCAGAAAGACTTTAACCTCACACCTTCAATGCATTGTCTGAGCAGAGATGATACCTATTGTTAAAGCTATCCTGAGAATGTAACTTTAAAAAAGTTCTGAGATTTACATATGAAGGAATCGAAACTAATAGGATCATTTTAAAAGATGAAAGGCTGAAGCTAAATTTGTTTAATATTGCATTCCATGACACTGCAATCCTGTTGTTATAAATTCTGTGTCTTATGATTCTGCTCCACAACCACCTGATAAAGGAGCAGCACTTCAAACACCAGCACTTCCAAATAAACCTGTTGGACTATTACCTGGCGTTGTGTGATTTTTTTTTACATTTTCCACCCCAGTCCAACACTGGCACCTCCAAATCATGACAACAGGTTGGTCTTGCATGTTCCCCACTTAAATTAAGATTCATGTACTAACTAACTGCTTGAAGGATCCATCTCCACTCCTGAGGCCTTTTTGAGCAAAGTCAGGTCAATGATGGGACACCCTACACAATCAAACAATTGAGATATTGAATGATGAATAAAGGCTATAGATTTACCAGTTGGCTTGCAGGCCCACCATTGGAAGTGTGGTAATTCTGAACCTTTCTTTCATTTCAGATTTTATGAAGTTGCTGAAGGTAGAAATGCCTTCATTCTCCCTTACATGCAGAGGCAGCTGCTGTACCTTCCTACCTGGAGGATCTATATCAGCCCTCTAACTGCAAGAGTCCACTTGGGTGATAAATATACCGTCTGGCCAATAAATGGCCAATCAAAGCCAATTATCAGTTGATTGTTCCTGACACAGTGCAGCGCAGAGACCCTTATCTGAATATCACATCAGGCATCCTGATCCAAAACAATAATTCCCTTGCCTGGATTGATTATAAACACAGAACTTGATGGTGTGTTTTGAATACATTCAATGAACCTACTTTGGGATTGCTATCAACTGATCAAGACTTGCTAAATTAAATCAGCAATGAACGTACACAAAAAAAAACACAAATTAGCTTTTTCGTTTTGGCCTAGTTTCTCAATGTATTCCTCCAGTACCACCCAATCAGTGATTAGTTAATCTAACTGATTACATCTGCCCTCCCTTATTGTTGCAGCATGAAATTAGTCTATATTAAAACCTCTGGGTTTCAACCAAATTTATCTCAGGCTTTTGAGTAGAGTTAGCTGTTCTTTTGCTTTTGGCAACACCACCAGAGAGACTTTCTTTATTCGAAAGGAAACCTTTCTAATCAGAGTTCTTAAGATTTCTTCTGCTATCTTTGGAGCAGACAGTGTTGTTATCACTGAAAAGATACACAGTCTCCCAGCACTAAATGTGTTGTGATAGGTTTATAAGGGAAAAGAAAACATCAAGTAGGGGGATAAATTAAATACAAATAACTAAGAACAGTGAAGAAATGTTCTGAAATATTATTGGCAGTTGCTCCACCCTTTTCTTCACTTCCACCCTCACCAACATCAGGTAGCTCCGCAGTTGTGTTTTTTAATGGGCTTTAAGGTTAACTCTGTGATCACCTTCACAGCCAAATTCTATTTATGCCATTAAAGTCACTTCTTAAGCAGGTTGCCCCTTTGATCAAAAATCACTGCAGCTTATAGTGCTTCTGGCATGTGGCCCTTTTTTAAATAAAGAAGTAAACATTACAATTAATTAGCACCAACAGCAGCATGATAATGGTCAATTAATCTGTTTTGGTTGAGACCGTGCAAGCTTTTCATTTTGTTGTCTAGGGCCTGGGATAACTTCCTTCCAACTGACAAGGTCAAAGGGGCTTTGGTTTTAAGTACTACGCTGAAAATGTGTTGCTGGAAAAGCACAGCAGGTCAGGCAGCATCCAATTCGCAGGAGAATCGACGTTTCGGGCATGAGCCCTTCTTCAGGAATGGCTCATGCCCGAACCGTCGATTCTCCTGCTCCTTGGATGCTGCCTGACCTGCTGCGCTTTTCCAGCAACACATTTTCAGCTCTGATCTCCAGCATCTGCAGTCCTCACTTTCTCCTTTTAAGTACTACCTCAAAGTGGTACCTTCAATATGTGGTCAAGTCCTGGAAATAGCTTCAACCCAAAATCTTCCAGATTTGACATGTTAGTCAATAAACACCTGCAACAAACCAAAAATGTGGACTTTTCCAACCATTTATATAAGGAAAAGCATAAATTATCTTGCTAAACAAATTACTATATATAAAAGAAATTGGTTTCTAGCTGTGACATAAAAGTTGCCCACAAATTTGTCTCACAAACAACATTGAAACAAGGAAAATTCTGTTCTGAAATCATGATCTCTATTTCAGTGTGAAGTGTAATTCCACTATTCAGATGAGGGAATGTCCACTTACACATTTATATTCTAATCCAGTTAGAACCAAGAACCTAGTGTTTCTGAGTTAGGTCTTTAAGCAACTTGAGCCATGGCTGAAGGTGTCAAGATATGTGAACAAGTTCTTGGTCAAAAGGGAATGTTTTAATGAACATCTTAAAGCAATAAAGAAAGTCAAAGAGGTCTAGTTAACGAATTTTAGAGCTTAATGTTTGCTTTTTCTATTGATTGTACATCAGCCAATCATAAACAATGAGAATTTGATTTGCCTGAGTGTCCAGAATTCAAGATTTGGAGATGCCGGTGTTGGACTGGAGTGTACAAAGTTAAAAATCGCACAACACCAGGTTATAGTCCAACAGATTTATTTGGAAGTACAAGTTTTCAAAGTGCTGCTCCTTCATCAGGTGGTTGCATTTGAGAATTCAAGAGGCAGAGATCTTGAAGTGCTATAAGAGGTTACGGTGATGGAAAGTGTTTTGAGTCAAGGGATTTCAGATATTTTTAATCAACCTGTTCAGGTCTGTTATGATACACCTGGAGCAGAGAACCTAGGTCCTCACGATAGAGACTCCATGCCTGTGCAACAAGACGACCCCTAGAGGGATTTCAAAACCAGGATAACAATTTTACAAATCAGATATCTTATGTGGCTTGCATGGTCACAATTAAAGAGTCAAAGGTTCTGAGCCAGAGAGATATCTGCCCCCATATCTTTTCAGTGCAAATTTTGATCTAATGTATGGTTTTACATCAAAGGAGCATTTTTAGGAATAGTTAAAGTGATTCTTTGACAGGTTGGCAGATGCGACAAACATACACTTCAAAACCAATAAGGCTGTGAGGTCAATTCTCTACACCTAAGTTGTCAATGTTTAATGTTGGTCAGTGACTGATTAATAACACAGCTGACCTATTGCTCCTCTTGCCAGTTGGAACTTAATGCTTTAATTACTAAACAACAGGAAATAAATCAACTTTATCAATACATTTTAGAATATAAATCATAATTTGATTCTGTACAATATACCTTTGTTATATGGATGAATAACTGCAAATATTGGTAGAAGAGGTTGGTTTTAGACATAAACTATTAATTATTTGTTTTCTTTCAGTATTTGGAAGAGAGAGACGTCTCAGTCCTGAGTAATATCAGTGTCAACACCCGCAATCCCAAGCATAGTAGTGGACTAGATACAGGTGAAAGGTCTCTTTGCTCTGCCCCAACATTAATCCTAGAATACCTACTGTTGCAACAGTGTAAACATTCTTTATCTCCTATTGAATCTTAGTGTGATATTGCCAATTAACGCTTAATCCCCCCCCACCAAAATGGCACTGAGTTATTAGCAGTCTTGAATTGAAACAACATTAAATGTGATTTAAAGTCAGTGAGGAGGGGTGTCACAGTGTTAAATGCAATATGATCTTCTTTATGTGGAAAGAAGAATGATCTGCCAGTAACCTTCAATTGGGGTATCTAATTTTGCAGCAAAAACACATCTGACCATATGAGGTCCAGTGTAGAGAACATGCTATTCTATTCAAATTTGTGATAATCACTCATACCTCTTGATACAGAGCCTTTTATATTCAGCACAAACTATTGGCTTATGCACATTGGGTTATTGTTCACCATTCTTAATATTCAAGGTGACCTTAGGACCAAGTCCACTACAAAAATTGAACTCCCAAAACTAATATACAAGGCCAAAAAACTTCTAACGTGTTTGAAGGACGTCCTCTTCTCTGAGTAGACCAGTTATCCAAAATGTATCTGTTTGAGAGGGCAGGCATTTAATGAGCATCAGTCATTTTATAGGGGTTAATTTTACAAATCTACATTGACAGCTGGGAACATTTCCTATTCTGAACAGAGAATTTAAGACTGCACTGGTCACAACATTCTAGCCATTAAAATCAATGGTCAGAAAATAAGGAACACTGTGTATTTGAGTTTCCTAAGGGAATAAAGCCACGACTTATGGGGCTGTGGTCTGCCTTAGGTGTGTCTCCCAGTTGTGCTTGAGGGTGTGTGTACAATTCCAGCATGTGTGAATAGGCCATGTTTCTTTACCTTGTCTCTCTAATACATACTTATTGAACTAAGTGATATTTTAAATTCCATCAGCTGATGCCAGAATGGAGGGGCATGAGGTGTGCAGCTGTTGATCAGATTCAGAAGGTGGGTGAGCACAAGTTGGGTCATGCTGGAGTTTTGTGCAATTATTATGGCCATTTCAAGAAAGAAAAGTCATTCATAGCTTGTGTGTGTCACTGGCATTTATTCTCTGCTGCTCATTGCCCTGGTGAAGGTGATGACAAACAGCCTTTCTTGAATGTAACTTAGAGTCATAGGGTCATAGAGGTACAGCATGGAAACAAACCTGCTAGCTATTTCAGAAGGTGCTTAAGAATCAACCACATGCAGTCACTTAGGAGTCAATTTGAGTAGGGATGGCAGATTTCCTTCCCTGAACATCAGTACTGAGCTATTTCATTTTTGCAACAATTCAATATTTTCACATGCACCCTTGCTGATACAAGTTTTTTATTCCAGATTCATGTAATTAATTGAGGTGAGGTGAGAGTAACTGCCCTTGATATCAAGGCTGCATTTAATCAAATGTGGCAGCAAGGACCCTTAGCAAAACTGGAATCAATGGAAATCAGAGGGAGAACTCTCCACTGTTTGGAGTCATATCTAATATAAATTAAGGTGGTTACACATGTTGCTGGTCCATCATCTCTGCAGGATTTAGAGTCATAGAGTCATAGAGATGTACAGAATAGAAACAGACCCTTCGGTCCAACCTGTCCATTCCGACCAGATATCCCAACCCAATCTAGTCCCACCTGCCAGCACCAGGCCCATATTCGTCCAAACCCTTCCTATTCATATATCCATCCAAATGCCCCTTAAATGTTGCAATTGTACCAGCCTCCACCACATCCACTGGCAGCTCATTCCATACACGTACCATGCTCTGTGTGAAAAAGTTGCCCTTTAGGTCTCTTTTATATTTCCTCTCTCACCCTAAACCTATGCCCTCTAGTTCTGGACTCCCCGATCCCAGGAAAAAATACTTTGTCTATTTATCCTATCCATGCCCTCATAATTTTGTAAACCTCTGTAAGGTCACCCCTCAGCCTCTGACACTCCAGGGAAAACAGCCCCAGCCTGTTCACCCTCTCCTTATAGCTCAAACCATCCAACCCTGGCAACATCCTTGGAAATTTTTTCTGAACCTTTTCAAATTTCACAACATTTTTCCAATAAGAAGGAGACCAGAATTGCACACAATATTCCAACAGTGGCCTAACCAATGTCCTGTACAACCACAACATGACCTCCTAACTCCTGTACTCAATACTCTGACCAATAAAGGAAAGCATACCAAACGTCTTCTTCACTATCCTATCTACCTGTGACTCCACTTTCAAGGAGCTATGAACCTGCACTCCAAGGTCTTTTTGTTCGGCAACATTCCCTAGGACCTTACCATTAAGTGTATAAGTCCTGCTAAGATTTGCTTTCCCAAAATGCAGCATCTTGCATTTATCTGAATTAAACTCCATCTGCCACTTCTCAGCCCATTGGCTCATCTGGTCCAGATCCTGTTGTAATCTGAGGTAACTCTCTTCGCTGTCCACCACACCTCCAATTTTGGTGTCATCTGCAAACTTACTAACTGTACCTCTTACGTTCACATCCAAATTATTTATGTAAATGACAAGAAGTATCCTCAGGTTAGCATCCTAAGTCCACAACTTCAGCTTCTTCATCCTCCATCCATAAGGTCAGAAGTTGAGATACTTGCTGATGTTTGCATTCTGTTCAACACCATTTGTGACTCCTCCCCCTCCACTCCCTTTACCTGCAGCTCCCCCGGCATTCACCCCCATGCCTGAAGAAGGGTTACACCTGAAATGTTGACTTCTCCACCTTCTGATACTGCCTGGTTTGCAATGTTCTTCCAGCCTCCGATATCTATCCTCAGGTACAGAAGCAATCCACATCCAAATGTAGCAAGACTTGGGCACTATCCCATCTTGGGCTGAAAAATGGCTAGCAGCACAAAAATGCCAGACAATGGCCATGTGTAACAACTGAACAAATGAACCCATTGCCCTTTGACAGTCAATGACATCACCATCACTGAATCCATCATATCAACATCCTAAGAGTTACCATCGATCAGAAACTATGCTTGACTAGCCACTGTGGCTACAAGACCAGGTCAGCGCTAGGAATCTTGCAGTGAGTAATTCCCCAAATTCTATCCACTGTCTGTAAGGTACAAATCAGGAGTGTGATGGATTATTCCTTATTTGCCTGCAAGATTGTAGCTGGCAATTAAGAAGCTAGATACTATCCAGGATAGGGCAGCCGTCTTGATAGGCACTACATCCACAAACATTGGTCCCTTTCACCACTAATGCACTGTATTTATAACCCACATGAAGCACTGAAACTAGAAGTTGAAGCTTTTCATCTTGCACTCATCAGAACTAGGACACAAGAAATAGACTATTATATAGTAGGAGGAGAGGGTGCTGATTGGTTGAACCATCCCTGGTATGGAAATATAGCAAAAACAATCTTAATACTCTGACCAGGTAGGAAGCCTCTCATTTGGTTTGCGTGTTGTCATGGGGATGCAGCTGAGACTGGTACTCTCCCTGACTCTTTCCCAAAAAGTACAATTTTTGTACGAATTTCTTTTACCTAAAAAATGATCTTGACTGGATGTAGCTTCTAACATATGCAAATTAATCACACTGTAAGTTTGGGACCCAAATATTAAAGGATGCATAACATTTAGGAAGAACAGGAAATGGTGGAAGCATGACTCCATTAGTTAAGAATGGTATTAGTACAATCAAGGTGATAATCTATGTTCAGCAAACTAGGACATAGAAGTGGGTTGTATTTAGGTAAAAGGTGTTGGAATTCTGCATGCAATTCTGGTCTCCTTTCTATCGGAAAGATGTTGTGAAACTTGAAAGGGTTCAGAAAAGATTTACAAGGATGTTGCCAGGGTTGGAGGATTGAGTTATAGGGAGAGGCTGAACAGGCTGGGGCTGTTTTTCCTGGAGTGTCGGAGGCTGAGGGGTGACATTATAGAGGTTTACAAAATTATGAGGGGCATGGATAGGGTAAATAGGCAAAGTATTTTCCCTGGGGTCGGGGAGTCCAGAACTAGAGGGTATAGGTTTAGAGTGAGAGGGGAAAGATATAAAAAGAGACCTAAGGGGCAACTTTTTCACACAGAGGGTGATATGTGTATGGAATTAGCTGCCAGAGGAAGTGGTGGAGGCTGGTACAATTGCAACATTTAAGAGGCATTTGGATGGGTATATGAATAGGAAGGGTTTGGAGGGATATGGGCCAGGTGCTGGCAGGTGGGACTAGATTGGGTTGGGATATCTGGTCGGCATAGACGTGTTGGACCGAAGGGTCTGTTTCCATGCTGTACATCTCTATGATTCTATGACACTACAAAGGGACAGATTAGGTCATAGGACATAGGTTAGGTGAGTGACAAAAAAACTGGCAAATAAAGTTTATCATAGGAATATGTGAAATTGTCCATTTTGAAACATTATTTAAAAGAAACATATTATTCAAATTTTGAGAGATTGCAAAGCTTTGAGATGCAAATTGGTCTGGTGTCTCAGTGCATGAATTGCGAGGCAAGTACAGAAAGTAACAAGAAAAATGTTTAGAATGTTTCCATTTATTAGAAGTGGAAAAGTAGGGAGGCTAGGCTTCAGTAATAGAAGGCATTTAATTATCTGGGGGAAAACTGTAGAATTGGTCTCTTTAAGAAAAGATAAAATATGTTATAAGCAGTTCAAAGAAGATCTATTGGACTAATGACTGGAAGAGATGGCTAATCAAATAAGGACAGGTGGAATGGGCAACAAATGCCTTACCAGTGATGTCTAGATTCCACAAAATGATAAAGGAAGTTCAAACTTATTCTGACCTGGATGCACCCAGTTTCTGTGGGAGTTGTTGTACAGTGGAAACTCTGTCTAAGTCTTTTTTCTCCCCTCAGATCAATAGGAACACCCATACTTGCTGTGCTGGCTGAAATTATCCAACACAGGAATTAAAAACCTGTCAACTGTTTAGTCTGATTACTGAGTAAATTTGTCGAACATTGATCAAAAGGCAGAAAGTTTGTAGTCATGTATTACCTCAATACATCCTGACATTGTTAAAGCACTCCATTTCATAACTGACCTTTGATATCGAGACATCATTGTTATGTACGTTAACTTATTTGGGGTGATTTCACAATCGGGCACTCAAGTAGATAGCAGGGTTGAATTTTCAGGAAACCTCCAGTGCACGGCTTGTCATTTTCCAGCATGGGTCACAAAATCATA
The DNA here is from genome assembly GCF_020745735.1 of Hemiscyllium ocellatum. Taxonomy (NCBI): domain Eukaryota; kingdom Metazoa; phylum Chordata; class Chondrichthyes; order Orectolobiformes; family Hemiscylliidae; genus Hemiscyllium; species Hemiscyllium ocellatum. The sequence goes on from NC_083415.1 coordinate 49,256,616, forward strand.
AAAATGCCCATGTTTTACAATAACTTTGTAAAGTGCTTTGAAAACTTCTCAATGTGTTTCACATGCATGGTATCAAACAAAATTTGATGCTGAGACATAAAAGGAGACACCAGAGCAGGTGAGCTAAAACTGGTCAAAGTGTGGGTTTTAAGGATTGTCTGAAAGTGAGCGAGAGAGAGATAGAAACGGAGATTTCGAGCCTACAACTTAGATAGCTGCAGGCATATTGCCAATGAAAGAACAACGTAAATCTGAACTAATTGCTGGAAATTAGGACGGAAGACAATACTTTTGAATGTTTGTATTATATCTGCTTATGTAACAAAAGTTTGCAGTGCATTTATCCAACTTTTTTTCAGAAGAATTTCCTCCACTTCACGAATTTGTTATTTGCTTTAGTATAATTAGCATTAGATTTTAATGTCATGTGTACTCAAGTACAGGAGTACAGGGATACAGTGAATTGTATACAAAGTTGCCATACTTGGGGGTCATCTTAAAATATAAAATACAAAACCAGACTTTTTAAAAAAAGCTGAAAATGTGTTGCTGGAAAAGCACAGCAGGCCAGGCAGCATCCAAGGAGCAGGAGAATTGACATTTCGGGCATGAGCCCTTCTTCAGGAATGAATCTGATTCATTCCTGAAGAAGGGCTCATCCCCGTAACATCGATTCTCCTGCTCCTTGGAGCTACCTGACCTGCTGCGCTTTTCCAGCAACACATTTTCAGCTCTGATCTCCAGCATCTGCAGTCCTCACTTCTTCCCTTTTAAACAAAATTGAAGAGTTAAAAGAAACTGAGCCAAAAGAAAAATAAACTTGTCCAGATAAAAAAGTCCTTATCCAAAAGAAAAGGAAAACGTCCAGATTTTAAAGTCGTATCCCTCTGGGCCTAGTCCTGGCCTGGAGTTTTGTTCAGCCTCCTCCTGAAACATGCTTTCTCTGTAAGCAGCTTTGTCTACTATCCTCTCTAGTCCTGTTTTCTGAAGGTCATTCCATACATGTACTATAAGAGATACAGGCTCACAGCTGAAGGTTCCCACATTGTTGGTAATTATAAATTGGAACACAGATGGTTTACTAATATAGCTAAACTGAAAATGGCACCCATTACTTCAACGATCATAGTATGTAACAAAGAAAGAGAGTAACTGAAAGGAAAGTAATTGTCTCTAAATATCAAGTTGTCCTTTTAGATCTACTTTTCACTCAGTAAGGTCTGTCAATTAAATTAATTACTTTTCAAATTATAGTTATGCAGACAAATTATGCATAACATAAAATACAGGACCAATTATTTTGTTTAATTGGAGTTGGAATTTTGTTTGGTTGGAATGTTGTGTATGAGTTAGGAAGACCAGCTGAACTTGAGAATGTACATACTGATCATTAATTGTGCCTGCAGAGTATTCAGCAGAATTGCACCCTGTGTGTTCTTGGTCATTGATCCTAAGGGTGATATCTTAAAATCTTTCCATTTAGCTACTTGCTATAAAAATAAATTGGCAAGGGAAAATAGAATAAGCAAATTGTTTTTAAGACTTTTCACAAAAATATAGTCAAAAGAAAGAACAAATCACTCTGTTCAATACTTAAATATTTCTTTGATCTGCTTCCCTTCTCCACTTTGAAATCTATGATGAACACAATGCACCTAGATCATAAAATGAAAAATTGAATCAAAAAATGTTAAATGAAAGGATATTTACAAGTTGGTTTGTGATATTTCAGACTGGATTTCCCTCACTACACCAAAGGAGTAATAATAGCATGCGCTACTCATGTTACGCCAATATTTTCCTGGGATGCAGTTGTTTTTACATCTCGGAGCACTTGGGCTGGAAGGAGAGAACCCACCATAATCAGGGGAGAAATAAATAGCAATGCTATAATGGAATACTTACTCATGCACCAGGATGAGAGGAGGCAGAATTTGTAATAGGCACACACCCCACGAATTGCTCTTGCCACTCCATTTTTGGGAATTAGTTGTGCCAGTGACATACAACAGAAAAGACTATTGTTCAGTTCCTGGACTCTCCCTTCATTCTGTCATTTAACATGTGGCTGCAAACTCAGTTACATTTCTCTGCTAAGGAAGAAGGCATTACCTCTTCACAAGAGTTTATCTATTTTATCGCCCAATTTGGTAGTAAAAGAAAAAATGGTACGAGTGAAAATGATCATGAAGCTGAATATTGAAGAGAAGGAATCCTGCCAGCAGGTCTCAATGTGACTCCAGTCCCTCAGCAATATGGTTGACTCCTGACTCTTAATTGTCACCTAAAGTATAGCCAGCCTCTCCGTTGTATCAAAGTCAGAGCAATAGTACACCTGGCCCTGACAGTGACGCAGATATGTCAAAATCAAATCTTTTAAAAAATTGTTACATTTTGTCCACTTGATTAATTTTCCATACATTAATTACATTTAAATGCATTATCCCAAAGTAAACAGGTTCAAACCAGTCAGACAGTGAGTCTGTAAAACATGGAGGAAAGTAATGACTTTCTCAATTTACTGACTCTGTCATGTTTATTAATATGTTCTACAAAAGACGTATGCACAGACATTACAAACATTATATGTTAGTATTCACTGATAACAGTGGATTACACAGAAACTCCACCTTGCAGTTTTCTATTGACACTAACCAACAGTCAATTTCTCCTTGGTTTACCTCAGGTTTTAGTAACTTAATCATTAAATTCTTTAGGTTTAGCTCACCAGATTGTCAGAAGTGAGGTACAAGCAGCTGAGACTAGCCAAGTCAAACCTCATAATGGCAATGTTTAGTTTTGTGTTCATTAAATAGTACTGTGTGACTTATCTAGTGTAATGTGCTATGTAAACTTCTTAATCAAGGCATGACTCTGTAATCATACCCTTTATGCACGCAACTGGGTTTTGAATGTAGAAGCAATGTCATTTTAGTCAGAGTGGAAGCAGAACAGATTTCATTCCATTGACCATAAATGACCTATTTGCACTTAGCAGGAGGATGGATGATTTGGATGTAAGAAAACACCTATGTTGACATGATAAACTTGGATTTCTGCAAGAAAAATTGAACTGATTACAAAGTCTAGAACTTTGTGAATTATGTGGTTATGATGTGGGCTTATTATCCACATGAGATGTCCATATAAGACGAGATTAAACCACTCCAGTTTTTGTGTCAATGGTGGTTTCATCATGTTAGGACATTTCATATTTTAATCTAGCAATGAAATATGAAAATGGCTAATTCTGGATTTTGAGAAATTCAGATGAGAACATTGACTTTATACTCTCAATCCCTTGGGCTAAAGATACATTGCAGTCAACAACATGAGTGCAAGAAATTATCCCTATCCCTGAGATTGCTGTTTTAGACTTTGATCTACATCATGATCAGACTGAATCAAGTGGCAATCCTTGTGCAGAATGTGCTCCACACAACCAATGAGGCCAATGGCAGTGACTCAATAAGTTCCTGATGGCTCCATTTATTGACTGATCACTACTTGCTGTGGCTCCAAAGACATCTCGCCATCAGAGCATCAATATAAATTATAAGGTTCATCCTGTGACAGAGATAGTAAATAGGTTTGAGGGTAAGGAGAGAGGCAACTGAGTGATGGTGAAGTAAGGAGTAGCCTCCAATTTCAGTCAGTAATGAATTTAAGAAAGGAGTTCTCAGTCGAGCATTAGGCTCACTATTTAAGAAAGTAGGCATATAGACAGAAGTCGTTGCCGATAGTAATTGCTGAAATTAACAAAGTAGTCCAAGGTGCACATCAGCTCTTTTGAAAGCTGGCTTTGTTAATCCTAACACCATTGGCATTAGTCATTCCATTGAGTGATTTAATTAAAATACAAGTTTAATTTTCAAACACAAAGAGCCTATCACCCTTTTCCAGTGCAAGCCTAGACGTCTATCCAGGAACTTCTAACAATAAACATTAATGCACACGTCTTAAGTGGAATGTCCACTTGGTCAACATCAGTGACCATCATTGACCATTTTATACCTGCAAAGAAGACAGGGCAACAATCAACAGATTTGTTCTTTTTCATCATCACTTCATCTGCAAAAGGGTATCTTATATAATTTCATATAGATAAGCTATTAATGCTTTTTTACACAAGTTTAATGTCTTCAATTTGATATTTAATTGGTGATGAGGATCCATGGAAGTTGTACTTCAATCTGCTTGATACTCAGTTGCTGCTTCATACCTTAAAGAGCAGAACAGATGAACAGCTGGACTTCTGGTTCCTGCCATTGTAATAACACGATGCCATTTGCACTTGACCAGTCAGTGTGGTCCTACTTCAATACTGGAATGGATGTGAATCTGTAACATGAATCAAAACATCACTGTAGGTTGTGTCACAGTCCCTGCATGTGTAGATGTAAAGGCAGCTCCAACACCTAAAAGCTTAAGTCATTTCACATCTATTTAAATTACCATCAAGTATTCTGTGCATACAATATCGAATAGCTCAATTCCTTCATGAATAGGAAGGAATAGAGATACTGTGACATTTTAGCAAGCCAGTTGTAGTCAAGTATTTAATCTGGCAGGATCCATTAAAGGTGTGAACTGGCTTTGATGTTTTATCTCAGCAATGTTTCAATGGTTAGTGCCCATACAACTCTTGTGGTGACAGCATGACCAGACCATGCTCATGTCCCCCACTGTGACATGAACTTAGAACCTCAGATGTCAGAGTCAAGCAACTACCCCCGATCACTTGCACTCAGCATTTAGCCTACTGAGTTACAGACTTCCAGTTCCCTTCTCACTGCTGTACTGATGGTTACATTAACATGCTTTCATTTATGAAGTAGAATGGTCCTGAATTTTAATTTTGGCACTGAATATCTCCCATTATTTGTGAACTGACATACGAAGTGTATTCCTCTAACACAGTATGACTTCCACCTGGGAAAAGGGCTTAGCTAACATGTTGTTTATTTGCCAGATCCTATAAAAACAATGAGGCTACTAGTGGCTGAATGCATCATTCATACAACACAAAAATAGTTACATCACCCATACCTGAACCCACTACCTCCAGCATAGATTGTATGGTTAACAAATTGCTTTCAATTTTTGCCTCTCTTTAAGATGCATTATGGAACATTTCTAATCATTTATGTGCCAGGTGTATCAAAATTCCATTTGTGGGTGTAAAAAAATGTTTATTTTACACTCTATGTATGTGATTCCTACAGTGCTAACTTGAGGGGCAATAAATTCTATAGTACTTGAGAGAAAAAGTCAGTGAAGAAAAAATGTAAAGGACCAGATTCAAAGAATCCAATGACATGCAAGTTAGGTGGATTGGCCATGCTAAATTGCCTGTGATGTTCAGGGATGTGCAGGCTAGGTGGATTAGCCATGGGAAATGAAGAGATACAGGTATAAGGGGGGTGGGTGGGTCTGGATGGGATGCTTTCCAGAGGGTTAGTTTGTCCTTGGGCTGAATGACCTGCTTTCACACTGTAGCGATTCTATAATTCTATAAGAAACTTAATTCTGCAAGGCCTGTTTTCAGGGCTCCACATTGGCAGAATGAAGGTGCACATTCATTTTGAGTCAAACATGCTCCTCTTATTTTATTGGTGCAAGAGTGATCATCCCAGTTTGACCTTAATTACAAATACCACTTCTGGCCATAGAGTTACCCCTTTGTATTCATCAGCTGCACTCTTCCCAGGACTTGCCTTTGCATAAGTGGCCTCCCATTGATCTTTATAAAAGAAGGGGAGAATGTGTGGAACTATAGTAAGTGCCAACAGGTAGGCCAAGTGATATTTTGGGACCTGACATCTACTGGGACGAATGGTTTCCATACATATGGGTGATGCAGTGGCAAGTGGCCTAACAGCAGGACCATAAGTGATTGGAACTGCCTGTTGGAGATGGGTTGGCTGATCTTTCACAATCAGTTAGCTCTGCACAGTTGAAGGGCCTGAATAACTGTGTAGTGTGGATAGGCAAACATTGTTATCCTTGATGTTGCATCCATTCGCTGTTGAAAAACATCTTGCTCATGTTATTTTTTTCTTCTTTTACCAATTACTTTAAATCATTGCAATCTCATTCTTGGTCCTTTCATGAGTGAGTTGGTTTCTCCCTATTTATTCTTTACAGACCCCTCACCATTTTGAATACCTCCATAAAATCTCTTCTCAGCTGCCTTTTCTTCAAGAAAAACAATGTCTAAACTCTGAAGTTCTTCATTCCTGGAACTATTTATTTTCACTGTAGGACATTCTGTATGAAAACTGACCACTATGTTTGTCCACAAAATAACGGTGACAAGAGAAGTAGCTATTTTTTTCTAAAGCATGTTTTTCTACACTAGGCAATATGAATACAATTTCCTATTGAATGTCTGATATTCAAATTTGTTAGTTCTCTTTTAGTTTAATCTGCTAAAGAAAAAAAAAGAAGAATTTGTAAACAGTGTATATTCTAGCATTAGTCGATTTCGTAAAAGGAAATCCTGACTTCCAGGCAACAAATCTTTAATTCTTCATATATCTCACTTATAAGTTAACCTCTGACATGTCTGCTAAAATATCCAAAATCATTTTCTACTTGCTACCCAAGTCAATCTAGCCATTGTATATACTTACTCATTCCAAAGCAATTATTTCCTTCTGTCTGTACAGAGCACGAAATATACTTTTTAGCTCCTGCGTTGGTTCTGAAAGTGCAGAACACTCTCTGACCTAGTAATTCTTCAATCAGCTGATATAATGCTATAAAGAGTAGCTAGTGATGGGGGAGTGTGAATTTCATACCCTCACGACCCCTTATAATTCTGCTAAAGACTTGGCTTCTCTGTAGTATTAGCATTAAAAGGAGAAAGGCAAAGGTTGATAGCAATCATAAGTTATTTATATTCTTTAATATTTCTGATATTCATCATAAAACTGACTTGACTGACTTCTACTGAAAGTACCAAAATAAATTAGCAATAGTTGAAAGGACCATAGAATGCACAAAGCAACAGCTTCATGTTGAGGATTTTCTAGTGCAGCGCTTAGGGAGGGCTGATTTCCTACACATAAGATAATAAATCTTAGAGCTGTTTGCCCATTTCTTTAGTTCATTTTGAGGTTAAAAGTCCCATGGCACCATTGAAAGATGAGAAAGGAATTTTGGTATACTGGGCCAGCATGGCTGAACCTAGCTCAATCAAAACCAGATTAACTGATCATCCATTTCATCGCCACCTATGGGATCTTGCTGTCTACAAAATGGCTGTTACATTTGTTTACATGAGTGTCACTGCATTCCAGTGCACCTTAGGACATTTCTGAGATGTGCGATCAGGCACTTTATTTATTGAAAACCATTTTTTATTTCAAAGGATATATGGTTTTACTGATGTTCCATCAACCACAAAAGTCTACTGAGCTGGCTGCATATTGCTGAAGACGTGACAGAAATTAGAATGCATGAACTCCTGCTAAACATCAAGAATTTAATGTCCCAGCTGTGCATGCCATATGCTATTGGTTCATCTAAAATAAGTACGTACTGGTACATTGCTGGCATACACCTCTTAATCACTCTATCGTATTATAGGGCTTTGAAATAGGGGCATAAGAGCATGATCAGAAAATTTATTCCTAAGTTTGTTTGTCTTTAAATAAGTAGGTAGGTGGCTAGAAAATTCATCTGGCAAGAGCTTTTCATATTGATATGATTTTGTAATTGCTAATCCTCAACCTGTTAAAAGTATTGACAAACTGGTGAATGTGGAGTTAATTTTCAGCAATATCATATACTACTAAAACAGGGTATAATAAATCCCTACAGGACAAACATATTGTTTGGAAAAAAAATGGCCCTTTCACTTTACAATATTAGAACATGCACTGTAACTACTAGAAGAACTTTTAATTCTATAAAGGAATAAAATATCACTCATGTTGCTGGAGGACTATTAAACAAAGTATGACATAGAGCTACATAAGATGATATTGAGTCAAAACCTTGGTGAAGAAGGTACTAGGGGAGGTCTTAAAGGAGGAAATCAAGATCAAGGGCTATTGGGAGTGTTTCCAGAGTTTGGGACTTGGGTAACAGAAGGTTGAGCCACCACTGGTGGAGTATTTAGAGTTGGAGTGTTGCATATGTCTCAGAGGGTTCCAGCAGATTGCAGTGATATGGCTGGACCAGGGCATGCAAGGATTTAAAATCAAGGAAAAAAGTTTTAAAATCAAGCTATTGCTTGACAAGGAGCCAATGTAAATGAAAAAGCATGGAGGCAATAGAGGAATAGGACTTGCTACAAGACACGGGCAGCAAATGTTTGGATAAGTTCCAGTGAAGGGAGGGTAGAATTTATGAGAACAACGAGAAGTGTGTTGGAAGAATCAAAAGTGAGGAATCGGCAGTAGATGGGGTGAGACAGAGGTCACGCAACAGACGTGGAAATCTTATTGATGGCTCATATATGGGGTCGGATGTTGATCACAGGTGAAGGAGACACCAAGGCTGCTAACAGACTGGCTTAATCTCAGACTGTTACTAGGGAGAGGACGGAAGTTGAAAATTAGTGAATACAGTTTGGCGGAGGGACACTGCCTTCATTAAACTTGTTTGTTGCTGAATGTTGGACAAGCTGTCAGATAACACCAAAGTAACAAAAATACCCACTTGGAAGCATTACCTTCCACATATTTAAGCTTTCCATTCATCCTATGAAAGCAAAGGTGACATTTCTTAAAGGGCCAACATGCAACAAGCAATGTTTTTGTCAAAAATGCATAATCAGATCTCACATTCTTCACTTATTCACTGAAATTGCTGATAAAAGAAATATCCCTCATCCTACCAGGTGACTATAAAAATTATCAACTTATATCGAGTTTTTGTGGAGCAAGACTTTACACAAAACTTTTCCCAGAGCTAACTTAGATCCCTGCATTTGTGAGCCTGGAGTCTGAGGAAAAAGTGTCAGAAAGTCAAGCAGCAACTTCTATGTGACTGCCCTCATGCACCTCCCAGTGGTCATTTGTATAGATCTCCGAATGTGCTCAAGGGGGAGGAGGATACAAGTTAAAAAAACAAATGGAGAAGGAAATAAACAAGAAAAAAATTGGAAATGACACTGAGCAAATTCCTGCTGTCCAGCAACAATGGCCTGATTGTTTTTAATAAAGATTTTAAACAAAATCGGTATTTCATTGATTAATGTTTATACTGCTCCTAATGTATTATCTTCTAATAAGGCAGACTAGAAACAGAGCAGAAGCTTTATATTTGTGTGCCTGACACATTGTGTACAGATAAGCAAGCTAGTTACCACTGGAAGGTTAAAAATCACACAGCACCAGGTTATAGTCCAACAGGTTTAATTGGAAGCACACTAGCTTTCGGAGCGAGCGACGCTTAAGGAGCGTCGCTCCGAAAGCTAGTGTGCTTCCAATTAAACCTGTTGGACTATAACCTGGTGTTGTGTGATTTTTAACTTTGTACACCCCAGTCCAACACCAGCATCTCCAAATCATGACCACTGGAAGGAGTAGTGATGTGTTCACACTGTGCTGTATTGCATTAAGCTTGACCAGGAATCATATTCATTTAACTGCAACCAAAATTAGTTCTCAGTTAACACAATATAATTTCCTAATGCTTCTTAATTGATATTAGCTGTTGCTTAGTTGGTAGCATTGCCAGCTCAGAATAAGAAGATTGCTGCCTCAGTGCCATTTTGACAGCATTATTTAATACCAAGATAATGCTGCACTGTCAAGAGGGACAATCTTTGGATGAGGTACGTCCTAAATACCCTCTCAGGTAGACATAAAAAAACTCCCATTGCTCTACTTTGAGAATAGCTGGGAGTTCTCCATGATATGTTGGCCAATATGTATCCCTAAACATCACTGAAAGAAAGATAGAAAAAGTTGGTCTTTAATATGGTGAGTTATGGGAGCTGCACTATGCAAATTGATGCTATTTTTCCTTAGTACAACAGTGACTGCACTTCAGAAGTATTTCATTGGCTGTAAAGCACTTTGGGATATTAAGGGATTGTGAAAGCTGCTTACAGTAGGCCACCAATGAATAAAAACAGTGAATAACCTCAACATCGTCAGCTCTATTTTATCAGAAGATTTGACTCTGAATAGGGAAAAAAGCTGCAATAGAGTCAGAATATATGAATTTCTGAAAAATGAATTATTCTGATTTTACTTCAGTTGGCCATAAGGGAACACATCATAACAGGACTTGCTCTGTTACATCATTGTGATTCAAATCCAGAATGTTTCATTATAGTCTATGAAACCACTATTTCTGAAAAGTGAGACTGGTAAAAGTGAACATAGTGAATTCAGTGTTAATTCAAATAAATAAAGTAAGATAAAGAGAAGAAAAGAATGACCTGGCATGAAAAACAAAAAGTTCAAATAAATTTATTTAATCTTTTTCAAAATCAACAAGAATTAAAATCTGAAGGAATGAGATTGTAAAATTCCATTTTCAGTGGCAGAGATGTAATTTGGCAGTAATTAAACTTTCACAATGTTAGAAGGGGATTTGTATTGAAATGGGAAAGCCCCGTAGCTTTTTCAATTGAATTGAGCCTATATTCAATAGATAAGTTCATCAACTTTATGCTATTCTATATATTTCAATAATTAGTTCTCTTACAGAATATCATCCTACTACAACTTCTGGAACAGTGTGGCAATATAACAGTACCACTTCTGATTTGCATATTAAAGTGTGCCCTGTGGTAAAAAGAATTTGCTATCTCGCTTCCACAGAATTAACAGAGAGGGCTGAAAATCTCACCATTATTTCCACAGGAAAATCTAGTCCATTATCAAAGCCAATATCAACTATGATTTATCAATGTTGATGTCTTTTTGACCTTGCACCATAAAAACACAACTTATAAAAAACAAGTTGTCTATTTTTAGCAAGAAACAGGACTATTTTAAATTGCTGAGGAGGTAATATTCCAGATGTGTCTTTTTTTAACTGAGGCACACGTGCACTGAAGTGGAATTTTTGAAGGTTACAGTCTTGCCCTCATATATAAACATATAGCTGGCAAGAGACAATATCCAGGATGAACAAACTCTGCCACTAATTGTATCCAAATTCCTAAAATGTATAAAATAACTTAATCTTCCAGACAATGTGCTTCCAGTTTCCTTTGTATAACATTCGGCCAAGTGGAGGCCATTTTCCTTGACAGTATGAAGTTTAATTTCTGTCCAAGTCATATAAATCACATACTTGGCACTGTTTGACATGATGGCTTAGGCCTGTGGGTGGGCTGTAGAGGACCTGCTTCCTTGGCAGCTAATTTGTGTCCAATACGGCAAAATAAATTTTCTGAATGATGTACTAGGTTGTGAATTGAACTGCACAATAATCATGTTCACAGTACAGTACAAATTTAGTTTCCCAGATCACTCCTTGAATCAATCCAATTTATTTTTAATAAATTGCATCAAATGTATACAGTCTGTGGTAGATATGTTTGAAGATTTCCAAACAAATAAACTGACACAGGTTGAGGTTACTTTAATTAGCAGTACTGTCTTTAGTCACATTGTTTAGCTAAATAAAATCAGCAGCAAGTTTAATGTTGCCTTTGATAAGCCAATGCAAAAAGCTATGTTGAAACGATAATGATTAATGCCCTGTCACAGATAATATATGTTTCTTATAGTGTATCAAAAAGAAACCATTAGAGTTCACTGCATGTTGCTTTAAACTTTCTTCTGAATGGCAATCAATCACCCCTCCCACAGCCAGCAGTGCTCACTGTAGCCTAGCCACTGCGACATAATCAAAGGCAGAGGGAGCCTATGTATCAGACTGCTGCTCCTAAGATAAGAACACGACTTGGTAATGACTGCCCCAAGATGCACAGTTTGACTACTTCATGTAAATTGTGACCATTTTGGCAACAGTACTTCATGTAAATGTCAACATGAACCCCGTGACTAATTGAATTGAGAATGTAATGGCGCAATAAAATCACAGCCCATTCGTCTGTGAATGAAAGTCATATTTACTTTCAGTAGGTTAATGTCAAAATACCAAATGGTTGCAGAACATTAGTGCTCAGTGACAACACTACTTCTGTATTTTGCAAGTTTAGCATTGAGGTTTCAGTGTGGAAATTATTTTGGTGGCAGTTCATAAATAATGTACAGTGAAAATTTGCCTCTGAACTATTCATTGTATTAATCTGTCAGGTTATATTAAGTGTGTTTCTTGTGATACCTTGGGTCATACATCAAAACATTGAGATTCAACCTTAAAACAGAAGCTCCCATTGTTTGGCGCAAAAGTTATAGTGGCACTCATTACTTCATACTAAGTGAGCTGCTGAACAAATTTATTTCTTGTTGGATAATTGTGAAATGACTGAAAGTGCTTGCCAGTGTTTAGTAAAGCATATTGTATAATAGTTGGACAAACATTGTGATCCTTAAGTGAGCCAAATCATTCAAACTAGAAATGAACATTCCCTGGGATTAAATTTGGCATTTGCATCAGTGTTCATTTGAGAATAGGCATCAACTGGGACATTGTAACAATTACTTCCCATATCTTACCAGGTATCAGTGTTAGCTGTGAATCAGTGGAGATACCAACTTTCAGGTAAACATAAGAATTATGAGCAGAATTAGACCATTCAGCCCCACAATCCTATTCAAACATTCAGTATGGTTTCTCATTCCTGTCTTGTTCCCTATAATCCTTGATTCTCTTAAAGATCAAAAATCTAATTCAACCATTAATAGATTCAATGACTCCACAGACATAGAGTTCCACAGACTAACAACCTCCTGAAACAAAAAAATCTTGTTGTCTCAGCATTAAATTTGAGATTGAAATTTCTTGGGAACTGGGTCTGCTAATTCTAGGTTCCTCTATAAGGAGAAACATTGTCTCAGCATCCATTCTGTTAAGTACCATCAAGATCTTCCACATTTTGATAAGATCACTTTTCATTCTTTCACATTGCACACTGTCTCATAAGACAAGCCTCTCATCCCAGGAATAAATCAAATAATCCCTAATCAATTATAGCCTTTCTTAAGTAAGGACCTAAAACCTGCACAGTCCTCCAAGTGCAGCCTTACTAAAGAAGAAAAAAAACAAAGAACTGCTGATTCTGGAAATCAGAAACACAATCAGAAATTTCTGGAAAAGCTCAGCAGATCTGGCAGCATCTGTGGAAAGGAATCAGAGTTAATGTTTAACCTCCAGTGACCCTTCTTCAGAACCCTCACTAAAGCCCTGTGCAGTTGAAACAATACTTCCCTATTTTTATACTCAATCCCACTGTTGATAACTGTCAGTATTATACATTAATGCAACGTTAAATTGGGTTAGTAGCTTCTCCTTTTGTGAGCATAAACAATCCCTGGCATTCTTATCGTCCCTCAGCCAGTATCACTAAAACCGGTCATTCTCTCATCGCTGTTTCTGGGATCTTGTGCTATAATTGCCTGCTCACTGCATCCTACAACAGTCACCACACTTTAAACATTCTTCATTAATTTGCAACATCTTGATGCCATGTATGATGCTATTAAGCTGTGCTTAAGAACAAATAAAAACTGCCATTGAGTTGGTCATGGTGAATTACGTTAAGCTGTTGATATATTGAAAGAATGTGAGAATTTTATATGAGATCCTATAAAAGATAAGGCCTTACCTTATTAAAGATAAGGCACAACCACCTGATGAAGGAGCAGCATTCCGAAAGCTAGTGCTTCCAATTAAACCTGTTGGACTATAACCTGGTGTTGTGTGATTTTTAACTTTGTACACCCCAGTCCAACACCGGCATCACCAAATCATAAGAGATCTCAATATTGTGATTTTTAAATGATTCCTAGAATCAACCACATTGCTGTGGTTCTGGAATTACATTTCGGCCAAATCAGGTAAGATTGGCAGATTTCCTTCCTGAAACGGCATTTGTGAACTAGCTAAGTTTTTAGAACAACTGGCAGTGGTTGAATGATTACCATTAGGCAAGATTATGTTTACTTCAGATTTTTATTGAATTCAAATGTTACCATCTACCATGGTGGAATTTGAATATATGTCCCCAGAATGTGTTCTGCCAGGTCTATTAGTCCAGTGACAGTGCCTCCACCTCAATAAACCTTGCTGTAAAAATATTCAATGACTCTGCCTTCAATACCTTCTGGGAAACAGACTTCCAAAGACTCCAAAGCCATCTAAAAATAAACATTTTTTTCATCTTCATCTTAAATGGTAAACACTTTATCTTTAAAATATGTGGAGAAAGTGAGGACTGCAGATGCTGGAGACCAGAGCTGAAAATGTGTTGCTGGAAAAGCGCAGCAGGTCAGGCAGAATCCAAGGAGCAGGAGAATCGATGTTTCGGGCATGAGCCCTTCCTGAAGAAGGGCTCATGCCCAAAACGTCGATTCTCCTGCTCTTTGGATGCTGCCTGACCTGCTACGTTTTTCCAGGAACACATTTTCAGCCTTAAAATATGTGCCCTAGTTTGAGTTTCTTCAAAAAGGAAACATTCTTTCAGCATCTGCCCTGTTAAGTCCCTTCAGGATCTTGAAGATTTCATTTAGATCATCTCTTATTCTTCTGTATCCCAAAGGACACTGATTAAGATTAAGATTGTCCAACATTTCCTCATAGGTTTAAGTGAAAATAGTCACAGTCCCAGAGAACCATAGGTTGCTCTCCACTTAGAGAGAAATGATTGGTGGCGACATTAACCTGTGGGGCACCATAGCTCATACAAGGTTGGGATGGCACCTTCATGATGATCTCAGAACATATAAGAATTGAACTGATGCTGATGGTGTCATTTGGCATCACAAATCAGCCACTCAACCAACCAAACACACCAATAACAATCCCCTTTCATACTGCTCCTGTCATCCCTCAACCCATCCCAGTTAGCAGTTCAATGAATCTTCACTAGACTATTTCTAGTATATTCATATGCATTCTTAAATAAGGAGAACAAATAGTGAGTACATTTTCTTCCTCATATCTGTAAATAAACCCATGAACATGTGCAGAAAATAATTAAGAAAGCTAATAGAATGCTGGCTGTTATAACCAGAGGACTGGAATATAAGGATGCAGAAGTCATGCTGTTGTACATAAGGGAAGTATATATAAGGTCTAGGCAGCTAAGAACAGAACAGGCCCTGGAGGAATATCAGAAGAGTAGGACAAGTCTTAAACAAGGAATCATGCGGGTCATGAAGTAGCTTTAGCGAGCAGAATTAAGGAGAATCCCAAAGCCTTTTATTCTTATATAAGAAGCAAGCGGGTAACTAGAGAAAGGATTGGTCCGCTAAAGGATAAGGAAGGAAGACTGTGTGTCGAACCTGAGAGAATGGATGAGATTACTTTGCATCAGTGTTCACTGAGGAGAGGAACATGATGAATCTTCAGTTTTGAGATAGAGGTTTGATTAGTCTGGATCACGTTGATATAAGTAGGGAAGATGTTTTGGGTCGGCTGGAGGTTATTAAGGTGGACAAAACCCCAGGACCAGATGAGATCTATCCCAGATTGCTGAGGGAGGTGAGAGAGGAAATAGCTGGGGCCCTGACAGATATCTTTGTGGCATCCTTAAATACAGGGGAGGTGCCGGAGGACTGGAAGATTACTCATGTTTTCCTCCTGTACAAGAAGAGTAGTAGGGATATTCTGGGCAACTACAGACCAGTGAGCCTGACGTTGGCGGTGGGAAAATTGCTGGAGAGGGTACTGAGGGACAGGATCTACTTATATTTAGAAAAGAATGTGCTTATCAATGATAGGCAACATGGTTTTGTGCGGAGGAGATCGTGCCGTACCAACTTAATAGGGTTCTTCAAGGAAGTGACAAAGTTGATAGATGAAGGAAGGGCTGTTGATGTCATATACATAGACTTTAGTAAGGTGTTAAATAAGGTTCCCTATGGTAGACTAATGGAGAACATGAAGTCATATGTTGTGTAGGTGGATAAAGAACTGGTTGAGCAACAGGAGACAGAGAATATTAGTTGAAGGGAGTTTCTTGAAATGGAGAAAGGTAACCAGTGGTGTTCCACAGGGGTCAGTGTTGGGATCACTGTTGTTTGTGACATACATAAATGATCTGGAAGAGGACACTATTGGTATGATCAGCAGGTTTGCAGATGACATGAAGATTGGTGGAGTAGCAGAAAGCATAAGGGACTGTCAAAGAATACAGGAGGATATACATAGACTGGAGATTTTGGTCAGAAAAGTGGCAGATGGATTTCAATCCAGACAAATATGAAGCGATGCATTTAGGCAAGACTAATTTTAGAGTAAATTGTACAATGAACAGAAGAGCCTTGGGAAAAGTTGATGGACAGAGAGATGTGGGAGTGAAGGTCCATTGTAGTATGATGTGTGGCCATAACAGAGACATGGGTTTCTCAGGGGCAGGAATGGTTGCTGGATGTTCCAGGGTTTAGAGCATTTGAAAAGAATGGGGGGTGGGGTGGGTGAATGAGGAGTGGGTGTAGCACTACTAATCAGAGAGGGTAGCACAGCTACAGAAGCTTCCATTGTCGAGGGAGATCTGCCTACCGAGTCAGTATGGGTGGAAACTAGGAACAGCAAGGGAGCAGTCACCTCATTAGGGGTTTACTACAGGCCCCCCAATAGCAGCAGGGAGATTGAAGAAAGCATAGGTCGGCAGATTTTGGAAAAGTGTGGACGTAGTAGGGTTGTTGCAATGGGTGACTTTAACTTTCCCAATTTGGAACCTCCTTCGAGCAGAAGATTTGAATGGAGCTGTTTCTGGAAGGTGTATTCAGGAGGGTTTCCTAACTCAGTACATTGACAGGCTGACGAGGGGAGAGGCCATTCTAGACTTGGTGCTCGGAAACGAGCCAGGGCAGGTATCAGATCTTGTGGTGGGAGAGCATTTTGGTGATAGTGACCACAACTGTCTCACATTCTACATAGCTATGGAGAGGGAGAGCATTAGGCAAAATGGGAGGATATTTAATTGGGGAAGAGGAAACTATGATGCAATTAGAAATGAATTAGGAAGCATGGATTGGGAGCAATTGTTCCATGGTAAAGGCACTATAGACATGTGGAGGCTGTTTAAGGAACAGTTGTTGTGAGTGATGAATAAATATGTCCCTCTGAGACAGGCAAGAAGAGATAAGATAAAGGAACCTTGGATGACGAGAGCAGTGGAGCTCCTCATCAAAAGGAAGAAGGTAGCTTACATAAGGTGAAGGAAGCTAGGGTCAAGCTCAGCTCTAGAGGATTACAGGCAGGCGAGGAAGGAGCTCAAAAATGGTCTGAGGAGAGCCAGGAGTGGGCACGTGAAAGGCTTGGCAGAACGGATTATGGAGAACACAAAGGCATTTTACACTTACGTGAGGAATAAGAGAATGGTCAAAGAAAGAGTAGGGCCGATCAGAGATAGCATAGGGAACTTGTGTGTGGAGTCCGAGGAGGTAGGGGAAGCCCTAAATGAGTTTTTTGCTTCTGTCTTTACGAAAGAAACGAACTTTGTAGTGAATGAAACCTTTGAAATGCAGGTGTGCATGCTAGAATGGATAGAGATAGAGGAAGCTGATGTGCTGAAATTTTGTCAAACATTAAGATTGACAAGTCGCCAGGCCCGGACAGATTTGTCTTCGGCTGCTTTGGGAAATGAGAAATGCAATTGCTTCACCACTTGCGAAGATCTTTGCATCCTCGCTCTCCATTGGAGTCGTACCTGAGGACTGGAGAGAGGCAACTGTAATTCCTCTCTTCAAGAAAGGAAATAGCGAAATCCCTGGCAATTACAGACCAGTAAGTCTCACGTCTGTCGTCTGCAAGGTGTTAGAAACGATTGAGGGATAGGATTTATGACCATCTGGAAGAGCATGGCTTGATTAAATGCAGTCAGCACGGCTTTGTGAGGGGCAGGTCATGCCTCACAAACCTTATCAAGTTTTTTGAGGATGTGACTAGAAAAGTTGATGAGGGTCGAGCTGTGGATGTGGTGTATTTGGACTTCCGCAAGGCATTTGATAAGGCTCCCCATGGTAGGCTCATTCAGAAGGTCAGAAGGAATGGGATACAGGGGAACTTAGCTGTTTGGATACAGAATTGGCTGGCCAAGAGAAGACAGTAAGTGATAGTCGAAGGAAAATATTCTGCCTGGAAGTCAGTGGTGAGTGGTGTTCTACAGGGCTCTGTCCTTGGGCCTCTGCTGTTTAAAATTTTTATTAATGACTTGGATGAGGGGACTGAAGGATGTGTCAGCAAGTTTACAGACGACACAAAGGTTGGAGGTGTCGTTGACAGTATAGAGGGCTGTTGTAGGCTCCAGCGGGACATTGACAGGATGCAGAGGTGGGCTGAGAAGTGACAGATGGAGTTCAACCTAGATAAATGCGAGGTGATACATTTTGGAAAGTCGAATTTGAAAGCTGAGTACAGGATTAAGGATAGGATTCTTGGCAGTGTGGAGGAACAGAGGGATCTTGGAGTGCAGGTACATAGATCCCTTAAAATGGTCACCCAAGTGGACAGGGTTATTAAGAAAGCATATGGTGTTTTGGCTTTCATTAATGGGGGATTGAGTTTAAGAGTCGTGAGATCTTGTTGCAGCTCTATAAAACTTTGGTTAGACAGCACTTGGAATACTGCGTCCAGTTCTGGTCACCCAGTTATAGGAAAGATGTGGATGCTTTGGAGAGGATTCAGAGGAGGTTTACCAGGATACTGCCTGGACTGGAGGGCTTATCTTATGAAGAGAGGTTGACTGAGCTCGGACTTTTTTCATTGGAGAAAAGGAGCAGGAGAGGGGACTTAATTAAGATATACAAGATAATGAGATTAAAAATCACACAACACCAAGTTATAGTCCAACAGGTTTAATTGGAAGCACACCAGCTTTCGGAACGCTGCTCCTTCGGTCCAACACCAGCATCTCCAAATCAAGATAATGGGAAGCATAGATAGAGTCGATAGCCAGAGACTATTTCCCAGGGTAGAAATGGCTAACATGAGGGGTCATAGTTTTAAACTGGTTGGAGAAAAGTATAGAGGGGATGTCAGAGGTGGGTTCTTTACACAGAGAGCATGGAATGCTTTGCCAGCAGCAGTTGTGGAAGCAAGGTCACTGGGGACATTTAACAGACTGCTGGACATACATATGGTCACAGAACTTTGAGGGTGCATATATGAGGATCAATGGTCGGCACAACATCTTGGGCTGAAGGGCCAGTTCTGTGCTGTACTGTTCTATATTCTGTGTACCCTGAAGGTTGCTGCATAGGTGGATAGAGTGGTCAAGAAGGCATATGGTATACTTGCCTATATTGGATGGGGTATTGAGTATAAGAGCTGGCAAGTCATGTTAAAATTGTACAAGACATTGGTTCCGCCTCATTTAGAATACTGTGTATAGTTCTGCTCGCCACATTACTAAAAGGATGTGGACGCATTGGAGAGTATAGAGAAGATTTATGAGGATGTTGCCTAGTATGGAAGGTGCTAGCTATGAAGAGAAGTTGAGTAGCTTAGGTTTGTTTTCATTAGGAAAAAGGAGATTGAGGGGAGAGATTCAGAAGGTCAGGAGGAATGGGATACAGGGGAACTTAGCTGTCTGGATACAGAATTGGCTGGCCAAGAGAAGACAGTAAGTGGTAGTCGAAGGAAAATATTCTTAGGAAGGATATGCTGGCCTTGGAAGGAGTACAATGTAGATTTACAAGAATGATACTTGTAGTTCAGGGGTTAAGTGAGGAGAAATCATACAAATTAAGCCTGTTTTGTCTAGAATTTAGAAAGTTAAGGGGTAATCTGATTGAAGCATTCAAGACTTTAACAGGAAACAACAGGGTAGATAAAGATAATCTATTTCCACTAGTCAGGTATTCTAGAACTAGGGGGCATTTTAAAAAAATCATTTGTGGGATATAGAGTTATAGAGTCATAGCGATGTACAGCATGGAAACAGACCCTTCGGTCCAACCAGTCCATGCTGACCAGATATCCCAACCCAATCTAGTCCCACCTGGCAGCACCTGTCCTAAATCCCTCCAAACCCTTCCTATTCATATACCCATCCAAATGCCTCTTAAATGTTGCAATTGTACCAGCCTCCACCACTTCTTCTGGCAGCTCATTCCATACATGTACGACCCTCTGAGTGAAAAGTTGCCCCTTAGGTCTCTTTTATATCTTTCCCCTTTCACCCTGAACCTATGCCCTCTTATTCTGGACTCCCCGACCCCAGGGGAAAGACTTTGTCTATTAAATAAACTTAGTAAGACTAAGTTTATGAACAATTGAAGGATTTCCAGGGTGAGCATTAAAACATAAACTGGTGAACCTTCTAGCTTGAATTCAGAAATTAACCAATAACTTCAGGGCAATCATTGCAGCCCAGGACACCATTAGAAAAGTCTTTCATATTAGTATGATTGGTCAGCAATCATTTTGAACTTGGGCATCACTGGTTGGCCAGCATTCACTGCCTGTCCCTAGTTGCCCTTGAGAAGATGGTGTTGAGCTGCTTTCTTGAAACACTGCAATCAGCCAGCTGTGGCTGACCCACAATGCTGTCATGGAGGGAATTCCAGGATTTTGACCCAGCAACAGTGAAAGAATTATATTTCCCAGTCAGGATGGTGGGTGGCTTGAGGGAACCTGCAGCTGGTGGTGTTCCCATATACCTGCTGGCAGTAGTCTTGGATTTGGAAATTAATGTCTGAGGATCATGGGTTGATTTCAGCAGAGTATCTTGTAGATAGTACATACTGAGTGTCGATGGTGGAGGGAGTGGATGTTTGTGGATGTAGTGTCAATCAAATAGGCTACTTTGTTCTGGATCCTGTCAAGTTTCTCGAGTATTGTTGGAGCTGCACCCATCCAGGCAAGTGGGGTGTAATTCATCACACTCCTCCTGACTTGTGCCTTGTCGGTGGACAGATTTTAGGGAGTCAAGAGGTGAATTACTTGCTACGGTATTCCTAACCTCTGACTATGTAGCCATTGTGTTTATGTGGTGAGTCCAGTTGAGTTTCTGGACAATGGTAACCCAAAGGTTGTTGATAGTGGGAGAGTCAGTGATGGTAACACCAGTGAATGTCAAGGGACAGTGGTTAGATCGTCTCGTATTCGTGATGGTCATAGCTTGGTATTTGAGAGAAGTGAATGTTACTTGCCACTTGTCAGCCCAAGCCTGAATATTGTGTAGATGTTGTTGCATTTGAATATGGACTGCTTCAATATCTGAGGAGATATGAATGGTGCTGAACATTGTGTAGTCATCAGCAAAAAAAAAAGTGGAAATTGGAAATATCCTCTTTATGATTTCTGAGGAGTGATTTTCTGAAATTTATGTAAAGTATGGAGAATTTAATTACAGAGCTGGAACAAACCATTCACAGGCCCATGTTATACATTAATGGCCTGCATACATCTTCTTCCACTCATCAATGCATCTTTCTGTCCCTCGCAGTTGTTTGTTGTTATTATGTTGACACAGTCTTCCTGCTGTCATCAGCTTACAGTATCAGATATGTTCTAGGATATCTGACACAGATTCACCATCACCATTCCTTATTGCTGGCATTAGTCTAGGCTACTGATAACATGTAGGGAAGGATGTGTTCAGCAAAAGTAGATTCAATCTTGATGAATAGTGAATAGATTTATTGCATTTTACTTGATATCTAGTTCCATTGCAGCTAAGATACAAGGTTGTGTCTTTGAAACATTAAATTCAACCTGAGGAAATACACATTACTACTTTAGCTGCATGAGGTTAACACTGAGAACAATTAGGAGTCCATAACCCTTAGATATTTGCTTAACAAAAGATTATGTATCTCAGCTTTAAAATTAACAACTGATCTAGAATCAACTGCCATTTCCGGAAGAGAGTTCCAAATTTCTCCCAGCCTTTGTGTGTAGACAGACTGACGGGCAGAGGAAGTGGGGTGGCCCTGTTGGTAAGGGAAGATATTCAGTCCCTTGCATGGGGGGATCTAGAATCAGTGGGATGTGGAGTCAGTATGAATAGTGCTGAGAAATTCTAAGGGTAAAAAGACCCTTTTGGGAGTTATCTACAGGCCCCCAAACAATAGTCTGGATGTCGGATGTAAGTTGAATCAGGAGTTGAAATTGGCCTGTTGCAAAGATGCTACTACATTTGTTATGGGGGATTTCAACATGCAGGTAGACTGGGAGAATCAGGATGGTATTGGACCTCAAGAAAGAGACTTTGTGGAGTGCCTCAGAGATGGATTCTTAGAACAGCTGGTGCTGGAGCCGACCAGGGACAAGGCAATTCTGGATCTGGTATTGTGTAACGAACCAGAATTGGTCAGGGACCTCAAAGTGAAGGAGCCATTGGGAAGTAGTGACCACAATACAATAAGCTTCAATCTGCAATTTGAGAGGGAGAGGGTACAATCGGGAGTGACAATATTTCTGTTGAATATAGGGAACTATGGAGCTATTAGGGAGGAGCTGGCCAAAGTTCAATGGTGCAATACCTTAGCAGGGATGACAGTGGTGGAACAATGGCGGATATTTCTGTGTATAATGCAAAAGATGCAGGATCAGTTCATTCCAAAAAGAAAGAAAGATCCTAGGAGGAGGCATGGGTGACCGTGGCTGACGTGGGAATTTAAGAAACATATAAAGTTAAAAGAGAAAGAGTATAACATAGCAAAGATAAGTGGGAAAATAGAGGACTGGGAAGCTTTTAGAAAACAACAGAAGATTACTAAGAAGGAAATACGCAGAGAAAAAATGTGGTACAAAGGTAAACTGGCCAAAAATATAAAGGAGGATAGTAAAAGCTTTTTTAGGTATGTGAAAGGCAAAAAAATGTTTACAACTAAAATTGGGCCCTTGAAGACCGAAACAGGGGAATATATTACAGGGAACAAAGAAATGGCAGAAGAGTTGAATTGGTACATCAGACCTGTGTTCACTGGGGAAGACACAAGCAATCTCCCTGAGGTAACAGTGGCTCAAGGACCTGAACTGAAGGGAATTTATATTTGCCGGGAATTGATGTCGGAGAAACTGTTAGGTCTGAAGGTTGATAAGTCCCCGGGGCCTGATGGTCTACATTCCAGGGTAGGTGTAGGTGAAGGAGGTGGCTCGAGAAATCGTGGATGCGTTGGTGATTATTTTCCACAGTTCGATAGATTCGGGATCAGTTCCTGCAGATTGGAGGGTGGCTAATGTTGGACCACGTTTTAAGAAGGGTGGGAGAGAGAAAGCAGGAAATTATAGACCAGTTAGTCTGACCTCAGTGGCGGGAAAGATGCTGGAGTCTATTGTAAAGGATGAAATTACAACACATCTGAATAGTAGTAACAAGATAAGTCAGAGTCAGCATGGATTTATGAAGGGGAAATCATGCTTGACTAATCTTCTGGAATTTTTTGAGGATGTAACTCTGAAGATGGACGAGGGAGATCCAGCAGATGTAGTGTACCTGGACTTTCAGAAAGCTTTTGATAAAGTCCCACATAGGAGCTTAGTGAGCAAAATTAGGGCGCATGGTATTGGGGGCAAATTATTAACTTGGATTGAAAGTTGGTTGGCTGACAGGAAACAAAGATTAGTGATAAACGGCTCCATTTCAGAATGGCAGACAGTGACCAGTGGGGTACTGCAGGGATCACTGCTGGGACCGCAGCTTTTTACAATATATGTTAATGATATAGAAGATGGTATTAGTAATAACATTAGCAAATTTGCTGATGATACTGGATGGCAGGGTGAAATGTGAGGAGGATGTTAGGAGATTACAGGGTGACCTGGACAGGTTAGGTGAGTGGTCAGATGCATGGCAGATGCAGTTTAATGTGGATAAATGTATGGTTATCCACTTTGGTGGCAAGAACAGGAAGGCAGATTATTACCTAAATGGAATCAATTTAGGTAAAGGGGCAGTACAGAGAGATCTGGGTGTTCTTGTACACCAGTCAATGAAGGTAAGCATGCAGGTACAGCAGGTAGTGAAGAAGGCTAATAGCATGCTGGCCTTCATAACAAAAGGGATTGAGTATAGAAGCCAAGAGGTTCTTCTGCAGCTATACAGGGCCCTGGTGAGACAACACCTGGAATATTGTGTGCAGTTCTGGTCTCCAAATTTGAGGAAAGACATTCTGGCCAATGAGGGAGTGCAGCGTAGGTTCACTTCCTGGAATGGCGGGACCACCTTACACTGAAAGATTGGAGTGACTAGGCTTGTATACCCTTGAGTTTAGAAGACTGAGAGGGGATCTGATTGAGACATATAAGATTATTAAAGGATTGGACACTCTGGAGGCAGGAAACATGTTTCCACTGATGGGTGAGTGCCGAACCAGAGGACACAGCTTAAAAATATGGGGTTGACCATTTAGGACAGAGATGAGGAGAAACTTCTTCACCCAGAGAGTGGTGGCTGTGTGGAATGCTCTGCCCCAGAGGGCAGTGGAGGCCCAGTCTCTGGATTAATTTAAGAAATAGTTGGACAGAGCTCTCAAGGATAGTGGAATCAAGGGTTATGGAGATAAGGCAGGACCAGGATACTGATTAAGGATGATCAACCATGATCATATTGAATGGCGGTACAGGCTCGTAGGGCAGAATGGCCTACTCCTGCACCTATTGTCTATTGTCTATAACATCTGTCCTGAATGGTCTGATCCTGGTTATCAGACTATGTCCTCTAGTTTTAGTGGAGCATACTGTTTGGCTTCTCCGAGGCACAGTCTTCTATCTCCTGATGGATGGAGCTTATCCTTGCAATATCAATTAGCCCTTTCAGTACTAACTTATGCAACAAATGTGACTTTTTTTGTACATGTCCATGGAATTCCTCAAATATCAATCAGAAATTTCTTGTTGCAAAGTAAAAGACGTCTTGCATTATGACAGCAGGGAACAGGATGAGTATGTCTTCTGAGAGAATATTATTATGACAAGTCCCCAGGCAAGGTTTACCGATGTATTACAGTTCCACAAGGAATGCCCCCAAATAGTCAAGCTCCTGGGTGAGAAAAGTTGAGCTGGGTCACCTTTATTATTTACTCACCTCTCAAGTTAGTCTTAACAAGGTTAATTTAAAATGATCCCATCTCTTGAGGAGAATTTTCTCTCAGAACGAATTAACTTATGTTTCAACAGGAATCAATTTAACCAGGCTTTCTTGAGTTAAGAAAAGAGTGAGTTTATTAGTTACTAAACATAAAAGAAGTTATAGTGCACTACACACACATAGACATCAGAATTAAGTCTAAAAAATGATGTAAGTTTTAAAAATATATGGTTCAGTCTTGAGATTGTTTGTGATGAGTGGATAGTAGAACGTTACAGCCATGATATTGGGTGGTACCAGTTGCAGGGATGTTTGATGGATTTGAAGATGCTAGGCTTTGCCATGATCTGAAATGGTCTCTTGTTTTCCGGCTTCAGCAAAGGGAGAAAACCTTATTTTCTTTTTACCTATGGTTTAGAAATGATTAGGCATTTTCTCAGCTATGACATTCAGCACACATGCTTACCCATGAGTGTCGAGAGGGTTGAAGGGTGAAACTGCCTTTAAACAATCCTTGTGACCACAATCTGAGATAACAGAATATTTCATTTCAGTTTGCAGAGAGCATTTCTCCCTTTTGAATGGCTTCTTTTTGAATCTCCCTTGATACCCATCAGCTATGACATTCCCGGGTCTCCTTTGAGGCTGCTAATATTCCACAAATGCCTTCAGTTTAATCACTGAATTATATTGCTAAGAATATACATGCTCAATAATGTTTCGGTTGTACATCCTGATTTTCTAAAAAGAAATCACATTGTAATTACAAGTTCAATATGTTCATAGGTCATTTAGGATAATGATCCATTGTCATGGCAGTAATGTTTTGTAAGTCCATTCTAAAGACAGACAAAACCTCAGTTTATCATTTTACTTAAAAGGTAAAACTTCTAACAGTGTAGCACTCTGAATACAACCTTAGAGTCATAGAGATGTACAGCATGGAAACAGACCCTTCAGTCTAACTGGTCCATGCCGACCAAATATCCCAAACCAATCTACTCCCACCTGCCAGTACCCGGCCCATATCCCTCCAAACCCTTCCTATTCATATATCCATCCAAATGCCCCTTAAATGTTGCAATTGTACCAGCCTCCACCACATCCTCTGGCAGCTAATTCCATACACGTACCATCCTCTGCGTGAAAACGTTGCCCCTTAGGTCTCTTTTATATCTTTCCCCTCTCACCCTAAACCTATGCCCTCTAGTTCTGGACTCCCTGACCCCAGGGAAAAGACTTTGTCTATTTACCCTATCCATGCCCCTCATAATTTTGTAAACTTCTATAAGGTCACCCCTTAGCCTCCGACGCTCCAGGGAACACAGCCCCAGCCTGTTCAGCCTCTCCCTATAGCTCAGATCCTCCAATCCTGGCAACATCCTTGGAAATCTTTTCTGAACCTTTTCAAGTTTCACAACATTTTTCCAATAGGAAGGAGACCAGAATTGCACACAATATTCCAACAGTGGCCTAACCAATGTCCTGTACAGCCACAAAATAACTCCTGTACTCAATACTCTGACCAATAAAGGAAAGCATACCAAACACCTTCTTCACTATCCTATCTATCTGCAAATCCATTTTCAAGGAGCTGTAAACCTATACTCCAAGGTCTCTTTGTTCAGCAACACTCTCTAGGACCTTATCATTAAGTGTATAAATCCTGCTAAGATTTGCTTTCCCAATATGCAGCACTTCGCATTTTTCTGAATTAAACTCCATCTGCTACTTCCCAGCCCATTGGTCCATCTGGTTGTAATCTGAGGTAACCCTCTTCGCTGTCCACTCGCACCTCCAGTTTTGCTGTTATCTACAAACTTACTAACTGTACCTCTTATGCTCGCATCCAAATCATTTTTATAAATGACAAAAAGTAGAGGACCCAGCACCGATCCTTGTGGCACTTCTCTGGTCACAGGCCTCTGGTCTGAAAAACAACCCTTCACCACCACCCTCTGTCTTCTACTTTTGAGCCAGTTCTGTATCCAAATGGCTAGTTCTCCCTGTATTCTGTGAGATCTAAACTTTCTAACCAGTCTCCCATGTGGAACCTTGTTGAACGCCTTACTGAAGTCCATATAGATCACATCTACTGCTTTGCCCGCATTAATCCTCTTTGTTACTTCTTCAAAAAACTCAATCAAGTTTGTGAGACATGATTTCCCATGCACTAAACCATGTTGACTATCCCTAATCAGTCCTTGCCTTTCCAAATACATGTACATCCTGTCCCTCAGGATTCCCTCCAACAACTTGCCCACCACCGACGTCAGGCTCACTGGTCTATAATTCCCTGGCTTGTCCTTACCACCCTTCTTGAACAGTGGCAACACATTTGCCAACCCCCAGTCTTCCGGCACCTCACCTGTGACAATTGATGAAAGAAATATCTCAGCAAGAGGCCCAGAAATCACTTCCCCAGCTTCCCACAGAGGTCTAGGGTACACCTGATCAGGTCCAGGGGATTTATCCGCCTTTATGGGTTTCAAGACATCCAGCACTTCCTCCTCTTTAATATGGACATTTTTCAAGGTGTCACCATCTATTTTCCTACATTCTATATCTTACATATCCTTTTCCACATTAAATAAGGATGCAAAATACTCATTTAGAATCTCCTACATTTTCTGCGCCTCCACACAAAGGTCGCCCTATTTGAGGGGCCCTATTCTCTCCCTAGTTACTCTTTTGTCCTTAATGTATTTGTAAAAACCCTTTGGATTCACCTTAATGCTATCTCATGTCCCCTTTTTGCCCTCCTGATTTCCCTCTTTAGTATACTCTTACTGCCTTTATACTCTTCTAAGGATTCACTCGATCTATCCTGTCTATACCTGACATATGCTTCCTTCTTTTAACCATACCCTCAATTTCTTTAGTCATCCAGCATTCCCTATACTTACCAGCCTTTCCTTTTACCCTGACAGGAATGTACTTTCTCTGGATTCTTGTTGTCTCATTTCTGAAGGCTTCCCATTTTCCAGCCATTCCTTTACCTGTGAGCATCTGCCCCCAATCAGCTTTTGAAAGTTCTTGCCTAAGACAGTCAAAATTGGCCTTTCTCCAATTTAGAACTTCAACTTTTAGATCTGGTCTATCCTTTTTCATCACTATTTTAAGTCTAATAAAATTATGGTCACTGGCCCCAAAGTGCTCCCCCAGTGACACCTCAGTCACCTGCCCTGCCTTATTTCCCAAGCGTAGGTCAAGTTTTGCACCTTCTCTAGGAGGTACATCCACATACTGAAAATGTTCTTGTACACACTTAACAAATACCTCTCCATCTAAACCTTTAACACTATGGCAGTCCCAGTCTATGTTTGGAAAGTTAAAATCCCCTTCCATAACTACCCTATTATTCTTACAGATAACTGAGATCTCCTTACAAGTTTGTTTCACAATTTCCCTCTGACTATTAGTAGTTCTATAATATAATCCCAATAAGGTGATCATCCCTTTCTTATTTCTCAGTTCCACCCAAATAACTTCCCTGGATATGTTTCCAGGAATATCTTCCCTTAGCACAGCTGTAATGCTATCCCTTATCAAAAATGTCACTCCCCCTCCTCTCTTGCCTCCCTTTCTATCCTTCCTGTAGCACTTGCATCCTGGAACATTAAGCTGCCAGTCCTGCCCATCCCTGAGCCATGTTTCTGCAATCGTTATGATATCCCAGTCCCATCTTCCTAACCATGCCCTGAGTTCATCTGCTTTCCCTGTTAGGCCCTTTGCATTGAAATTAATGCAGTTTAATTTATTAGTCCAATCAGTCCTTCTTGTATAGGTCACTTCTACCCCAAAAGAGATTCCAATGATTCAAAAATATGAATCCTTCTCCCATACACCAGCTCCTCAGCCATGCATTCATCTAATCTATCCTTCTATTCCTACCCTCACTTGCTCGTAGCACCGGGAGTAATCCAGATATTACTACTCTCGAGGACCTCCTTTTTAAATTCCTGCCTAACTCTCTGTAGTCTCCCTTCAGAATCTCAACCTTTTCCCTTCCTATGTCATTGGTTCCAATGTGGACAATGACCTCTTGCTGGCCCCTCTCCCCTGAGAGAACATTCTGCACCCTCTCTGAGACATCCTTGATCCTGGCACCAGGGAAGCAACACACCATTCTGATCGCTGGTGGCCACAGAATGTCTGTCTGTATCTCGGACTAGAGAATCCCCGAACACAATTGATCTCTTGGAGCCCGACGTACCCCTCATTGCATTAGAGCCAGTCTCAATACCAAAAACTTGGCTGTTCATGCTATGTTCACCTGTGAATCCATCACCCCCTACATTTTACAAAACAGCATACTTTTTTGAAATGGGGATAGCCACAAAAAGCTCCTGAACTAGCTGCCTACCTCTCTTTCCTTTCCTGAAGTAAACCAATCTATGTGACTATGTCTGAGACTTTCCCCCTTTACTATAACTGCTATCCATCATACAGTTGCAGTTGCAAATTCCTCATTGCCTCTAACTGTCTCTCCAACCGATCCATTCTATCTGACAGGGTGCGCAACCAACAGATTTATTGCAGATATAATCTGCAGTAACCCTTAAACTCTCTTTAAACTCCCACATCTGACAAGAAGTGCATATCACTCTACTAAAGGCCATTTTTGCTCCTTCACAATCTCCAGACCCAGAAAATAACACTGTCTTATTCCTCTACAAAACACTGCCCAAGGTTAAATTAATAGTTATGGCTTATATTTTTAAGTTTAATCAAGAGACATATCTCAAAAAAACATCTAATCAAAAAAGATCCCATTCTACTCACTACTGCAGACGTTCTGTAGGCCACATTTAAAGCAATTAACTTATCTGATTCTGTGCTGTGAACTTCACCCAAATAGTTCCTCCAAGATCAGTTGTGAATGTCACTGTTTCTTAATTTTCCCAGACGCACTTCGATGTCCAGCGATACATGAATTAAAACAGCAAAGGCAGTAACTGTGCAAGTACATTGTGGTGTCAGTTTCTTTCTTTCTCTCTCTCTCTCTCTCTCTCTCTCTCTCCTGCACTGACCTCACCATGTGCTTCCTTTGTCTGTTCTTCTCCCTTTTAAAACTGCTGTTGTTTTGACTTTGTTTTTCCAAAGTTCCAAAACAATGCAACAGCATATGAAACAGTAATTGCTGCTCCCGGATTCAAGGAAATCACCTCCAGCACCTAAAATACCTCAAAAAAGGAGCAGCTGTTCCAGGCAGAAATTTTTCCCGTCCTGCATCTTGTCTTGGGACATCAGACTAGGTTTTTGTTCCTATTTTACGGGAAGGGATGAATGCTCACCCATAACCAACCCTATTAGGAAGGTACGACAAAAATTGACTTGCCTGATGAACCCTGCCTTGTAGCCGTAATATGCTGGGGTTCGGCAAAAATGGTTGAGTATGCGACCTCCACCCCTCAGGATCTGTTGACTAATCAAACAGGCTAGCATCTCCAGTAGCGCAGTGGATGGCTGAAACTGAATGTCAGTCCCAGGGATCTAGAGCAAGAAGGGATCCTAAAGCCCAGGAAAATGAAAGAAGGGAAGGGGGCAGGGATATGGATGGCAGGGAGAGCAAAAAGAAGGGTGAACGACATCTCAGTGGTATGGAGGGAGTTGCTGCCAATGTGCCTGAGCATCTTCCAAGTGAGGGGTCTCTCTTCCTTCCCAACCTTTTTATCCAGATTGTAGAAAATATCTATCCACTCCAATCACATTATGGTACAGATAGCATATTGTCTTGGTCAATCGACTTTCTAGCAAGTCTAATTGACCTTTAATTATATATATATGGCAGGAAGATTGCTGGTTTCAGTGCCCATGTACCTACCTTATTATGGTAAAGTAAAAACAAAGAACTGTGGGTGCTGGAAATCTGAATCACAAACAGGAACAAACTCAACAAGTCTGGCAGCATCTGTAGAGAGAGAGGCAGAGTTAACATTTCAAGTCCACTGACCCCTCATCAGAACTGAAATAGCTGATATTTCATTGATGATAGGGATGGGGTTGGGAGAGAATAGAGTACATGGAGGTGGTGCCCAGAGAGAGAGAGAATAAAGGGCTAGGCAAGCAAAGAGATTGCAGAAGATAAGGTGAGAGAAAGCTAATTGCTAGGGAGGGTGTAAAGGAGAAAGGTAAATGATTTGGTTGTTCTGGGAGCAGTCCATACACAACATGGGTGAAGGAATGGGTAAGGAAAAGGGAATCCCTTAGCTTATTATG